>NC_138203.1:94965620-95020620 GCF_964194415.1 Vipera berus | reverse complement strand
TGGAAAACAAGAAAGCATTTAAACTAAAGAAGGCTGCTGTCAAAAAATAGTGTTAAGAGTTGTAACATTTTAAAAATGTATGAAATCAATATTTAATATAGCATTTGTACCAGAAAATACCAATCCATTCTTTAATAATGACAATAACTTTAGGAAAGTAGCCTCTTATTCCTTTTAATGTGCACTTATTTTTTACCTTTTTTAAAAAAAAATGTGTAGGAGTTTATTCCAGTAAGTAGGGTTCTATAAACGTTTGATTCTAGGCTTTGATTTAAAAGTTAGCTAGTCAATTCAGCTTTTCATATCCAGTTACCAAACCATTTTGATGATAAAATTCAATTGGGTATCTTCAAATTGGTTTAGGGATTTGATGGAATTTTGTGCATGCATCCTCATATTTGTTTAGTGCATTGGGAATGTAACTGGAAGAACTGAAATGACAATTTGAGTCACACTGACAATTGGAATTAAGATTTGGATGATTTGAACACTTTACCATTACTGTATATGTCATCTTCAGTTCAGTATACTATTTCTGCTCATAATAGTCTTGCATCGCTTTTAAACCACAAATTAAAGTTCAAGTTACTGATCACATATGGCAATAAAATACATCTAGAAGACACCAGGTTATGGAATAGAGCTTGAAGCAAAACACTTAACACTTTAATGCAGCCATAAATAGGTGGCTATTTGCTCATATCAAAAGAGAGTTTCCTTTTACTGTTTTACGATGTTCTCATTTATTCACAGAATGTACATATGACATGTACATTGAAACAGCTTTTTTACGCATTTGATTCTTCATAGGTATAATGTAAAATTTTAGGATCGTGTTCATTATTATTACTGCATTTTAGTGATAGTCACAAATTTTAGAAACCTACGTATTTGGTGAAGAAGTCCCTGAAATTTTACGGGACAGTGAAAAGATAGTTACTATTGGATAGTTTGCTTTTGAAGTGTTATAATATTCTTTAAATAGCAAAGGATAATCTAACACTTTAAAGACTAAGTCTCCTGTCATAAATCCCATTAGGTTTAGAGCAGGGTCTTCAAACTTGGCCCTTTTATGACTTGTGGACTTCAACTCCCAGAATTCCTCAGCCAGCATGCCTGGCTGAGAAATTCTGGGAGCTGAAGTCCACAAGTCATAAAAGGGCCAAGTTTTAAGACCCCTGGTTTAGAGTATGTAAATGAGCCACAGTGTCAAAGTAGGTAGCCTTCTAAGATGACCTTTTATCTATATAATATTAAACTCTCTGTGAGGGTTCTTTGCTCTCCAAGGACTGGGCACAACGCAGCATAGCAAATATGCTATGAGAGCGTGGTGGCACGACAGCTCCCTTTGAACCTGGAGGAAGCTAAATATCTAGATCCGTACCAATCGGGTTTCAGACCCGGGCATAGCACGGAGACGGCATTGGTCGCACTGGTGAATGATCTCTGGCAGGCCCGAGATAGAGGTTATTCCTCTGTCCTGGTCCTATTAGATCTCTCAGCGGCTTTTGATACCATCGACCACGGTATCTTACTGCGTCGTCTTGAGGGGCTGGGAGTGGGAGGCACCGTTCTGCGGTGGTTCTCCTCCTACCTCTCGGACCGTTCGCAGACGGTGTTGGCAGAAGGGCAGAGGTCAAGCCCTAGGCCTCTTAGTTGTGGAGTGCCTCAGGGATTGGTGCTCTCGCCCCTCCTGTTCAACATCTATATGAAGCCGCTGGGAGAGATCATCCGTGGCTTCGGGGTGAAATATCATCAATATGCTGATGATACCCAGCTATTCATCTCCACCCCGAACCAACCCAGTGATGCCCTCGATGTGATGTCCCGTTGCCTAGAAGCGGTACAGATTTGGATGGGAGAAAACAGGCTTCGACTCAACCCGGCCAAGACTGAGTGGCTGTACATACCGTCATCTCGTTTAGTCCAAGAGGTTCCATCTTTGACTATAGGAGGAGAGATGTTGCCTCCCATTGATAGAGCACGCAATCTGGGCGTCCTCCTAGATTCACGACTCAGTTTTGAAGATCATATTGGAGTCGTGGCTAGGGGGGCATTTGCACAGATTCGCCTTATATACCAATTGCGCCCCTTTTTGGACCGAGATGCCCTACGTACAGTCACCCACGCACTCGTTACCTCCCGTATAGATTACTGTAATGCTCTCTACATGGGGCTGTCCTTGAAGACCACCCGGAGGCTTCAGCTGGTGCAGAATGCAGCTGCATGGGTTGTGATGGGAGCACCCCGATATTCCCATATTACACCCCTCCTGCGTGAGCTGCATTGGCTACCAGTTGCCCTCCGGGTGAGATTTAAGGTGCTGGTACTTACCTTTAAAGCCCTACATGGCTTAGGCCCGGGATACTTGCAGGACCATCTGCTGCCGGGAACAAATTCCCATCGTCCAGTACGCTCACACAGAGAAGGCCTCCTCAGGGTACCGTCAGCTAGGCAATGTCGGCTGGCGACCCCCAGGGGGAGGGCCTTCTCTGTGGGAGCGCCAGCCCTATGGAATCAGCTCCCCCCTGAGCTTCGGATTGCCCAAAATCTCCAATCCTTTCGCCGCGGCCTCAAAACACTCCTTTTCCACCAGGCTGACCTGGACTGACAGGCATTTTAATTAATTATATTTAGAATTTTTAATTTATTTTTTAGTTTTTAATTTTAATTTATTGCACAGATGATTTTAATTTTATTTTTATCTTGATTTCTGTACTTATTATATGTTTTGTTGTTAGCCGCCCTGAGTCCTTCGGGAGATAGGGCGGGATATAAATCCCATCAATAAATAAATAAATAAATAAATATGTACACAATATATTATCGCAGAACACATCTTCCCCAGAAATAGGCTACTGCTCTGGGTCAATTCTACCCTTCTAGGAACATGCAAGGAGACGCTGGCATATAAATATCTCTTTAATACTCAGTAATACCTATTCTTTTAACACTCAGTTCAAACTAAAATCTCAAAGTCTTTAAAGTAACATATAACCTTTGCCTTTTCCCCAAAGTTCTTGCACTAGTTGGGATGATGGAAGTGGTGGGATTCAAATATGTGAACAACACGGTTCTCTGGGTGGATGCCGCTTCCGGAAGTCCATTCTGGGCCTGGGCAACAAAAAATTAGCTACCAGTTCTGCCGAAGTGGTGCAAACCGGCTGATTCCCACCACTGGATGATGGGCTGTTTCTGTGTCGTTGTTCCTTTTCTACTTGCTACTGAGCTCCCAGCAAAGCTTTAAGTTCCAAGCAGGACTCCCATCAGGATATGCTGCTCACCTTAGCCTGTGGACCTAGCAGTTGAACAAAAGTCCCCCTGCCTGCTTGTATAGCTGCCAATCTCCAGACATCTCCTCTGCTTCCTATCTATAAGCCTTGCTTTCACTTTTCCTGCAGTACAATCCTCCCTTCTCAATGTCTATGGAGATTTTCAGTCATCCATGTCATGGACTCCAACATTCAGTCAATCCCCTCCACTCAGTCAGAACTGAAGAAGTTTCTTGGATGAGAAGCAAAATGTCTCCAAGGAAAAAGAGTCAAGTTGCCTTGTGAAAAAAGCTCTTTCGGGACTCTCTTCCCAATCTGTCTTGGCATCTGCTTTTGTAAGAAGGGGTGAGGCGGCATCTGGATGGTAGCATGTCCTTGAAAACACCAGGGTGTGTCTCAATGGTCACGACAACAGCAGCTTGGATGCTTGCAAGTCCAGCTCCGAGGGAAATGGGAAGGGGAGAAGCTTATCTGCATGACTGCAAGGTTCTTGTGTGTGAGTGCACACACCCACACACAGACACAAAGACACACAAACATACGTACAACACATAACAAATTGAAATGTGCAGATAGCATTCAACCACAGCTTCATTAGTTACAAGTGCTAGCAGAAAGCCTGTTAGCTCCTGGGTTCCACCACCTGCACCTGAATAACTTGAATAACTTCTCCATCTTGAATAACTTCTCCATCTTCTCTTTAGTGTATCTGGTGATATCCATATACGAAATCAGGTTAAACCTAAAAGAGAGATGTGCCAGCAAGATTTGACCTGAAGGATTTGCAGCAAGAATGTAAGAGCAGATGGGATATGCTAAGCTGTGTGAAAGAAAGCTATGGGGCAACTATGGGAAATAATAAGAAACCTTATAAAACCGAGGAAGAAGGAGTATCTTCAGCTTGTCTGTAAATAGGAAGATGGCCTTTAGAGAGATATGCACAAACGCAGGCAAAACGGGCCGCAACCTGTTTTGAGTCCAGAACAATGAGATAACATCTGGAAGTGTCTCAGACAGATGCCTACATATTTCACTATAAGGAGGAGGTGGAGGCGCAGCACAGAGAGACTTGCAAGATTAGAGCTAGTCTCAATAAAGGTATCTTTAGCCTTCCTGTGGAGTTGATTTCCTGATCTGTTCTCTTTTGTAGACCTGACAATTTAAAAAAGAAAATGTTTTTCAGAACCAGCTGGAATCAAATAGGAGATTGTCTATGTTACTGCAAGGTTCTTGTGTGTGTGTTTGTGTGTGTGTGTGCGTGCACATAACCATATAACATTAAATGCAACACTGCTTTGTTAACATAAGTAAAGAAGATTTGGAGACTCCATTAAATGTACTGTACACACAACTGCCACACTATTCCTTTTACAGAAAGCAATGTTTTCAAAGTACCGCAATCAAAGTGAAGCAAAGAAAGGAACTATCACTGTCTTGACCTTTCATGTAAGACAGTACCGGTAATAGTAATACAGATAAGGAATAGACAAAGTTCTCTGTTCTTGTTCCCAGCCAACAGTAAGGACAATATCACTTAGTTTATGTACCTTTGGGTATACGACAAGCGCCAACAAAACCCAAATATGCATATGCTATTGTTTGCTAATTAAGATCTCTAACGTAGAAACTATCTTACAAACCAAAAGTGGGTTTTTTTAGAAACAAATATTTTAATTGCTGTAGGATTAAAAAAGTTTTAAAAAAGACTATCGTAATGTGCCAGACAGCATATGTGTAAAAAAACACCCTGAAATCATTAAAAGGGAAAAATATAAAATATTGCAATTAGCATATAAAACCAACTCAGTTTTTGAAACATAAATTGAATATTGACCACAGGCAATTATCCTGGTTATGTTGACTAAATTATTGAAAACCAAGAAATGAATATATGCCTTCATTTCAGAATTTTATATCCAGACTTGAGGATTTAAGTTATACCTGAAGAAGAAAAAGCCACTGTCAACCAGCATTCTTAGAAAACCTGCAGCTGATAAACTTACTAAGGCAACAAGTAGAAGTAGTAGATAACACTTTTTGGGGCTCCAGAATAGATAAACAGCTTCTGGAGAAGTAAAGAAAAGAGAGAAAGGCAATGACAGACAGATATAGAATTCAAAGATATTATCAAACTGCCAGCCTGCGGGCCAGTTGCATCATACGGAGGCCATGCCCACCCCAGCTCCGGCAATGCAAACAAAGTCATGATACGTCGCAACTTGTCAAGTGATGCGGTGAGTTTGACACCCGTGTTCTGTGACGACAAACACTAAAGTAGTTAAAGGTTGGACTTTCCAGGGATGAGACATTGGAAGCTGGACACTGAGGAAAAGCAGGATAAAGGAGATAAACACCTTTGAATTATGGTTCAGCCAATCGTTACAGTACCAAGAATATCATGGACTGGGGAAAAACAATCAAATTATGAAGCAAATAAAGGCTAAATCCTAGAAACTCACACGGTTTGTGCATATGATACGAATCGAAGATGGACTAGAAAAAAGAGAAAAGTTGGACTTCTGCCTAGTAATAATTTCTATCCATACATAACTATATATTTCTATTTAATCTCCACTTGACTCAAAGATAAAACAGAGGCTCTAGTTTTTCATTCCTTTTGAGTGAGCTTCCAGTTCTGTAATATTCTTTTTCAGCAAGGTAGACTAGAATCTGTATTAACTGCTAAAACTCAGGTCTCTGTTTGTATCCTTCGGTTGGGTGAAACACAGTGCATCGTAGGGCATCAGTTGTGGAATCAAGATGCCTCAAATAGACTAACTTACAGAAAGCGTCCAAAATCCAGGACCCATGACTCCCATGGGACAGAAATTTGGCGAAGTTGTGGCTGCTTCAAAATGCTGCCGTGCTGCCATACTCAGCTGTAGTCACATTGTCATCGTTTTCATGTGAAGCAAAGCTCACTCCTGCTCCCTCTGCTTCTTTCCCTGCCTATGGTCATTCTGTTTCTCTGTTTAGGTAATAATGGCCCAACAGGACAGGGGTTGTTTAGTGCGTATTGTAGCTCAGATGTAGCTTCATCACAGATATATATAAATGTGTTTCTATCTCAAGACTTCTGTTTCCAATTCCCTTCCTAATCATTTGAAGCACAGGATGCCGCATTTCCCCTCCACCGTGGCTTGCAAAAGAGGAGAAGCACAGACCAATATGTGAGCTGCTACTCCTTTGGACAAAGAAAAATAAAACCTTATTGTTATTTATCATATCACGGAAACAGCTCAAGCAAATGTATAATTAAGTAATTATTTTTCTTGGCTGAGTGTGGATATTACTGTCACCAAAATACCTTCTAGAAAATTTAATGCAGAAAAGATGTCCAGGAGAAAAACTGAGAAAGAATTCTATCTTCCCTTCCCTGCCTTCATGACACCACTATCAGCATGGATCAGCCAGAAAGAATGGTAGGTCTTAGACAGGCAGACCTCTGAAAAGTGATAGAAACCTTTTGAAGAAGACAATGCACAGATATTCTGGCCATCGTCAGGTGCAAGAAATCAGGAAAGCAACAAGGCAGTTCAAATGATTACAGGTTTCTCTACAAGAATCTGAACTACTAATGGTCAAGGCAAATTTGTTGGCAGATAAGAGTCCATGGAATTCAAGGAAAGATGGACTTGGATCCCTTGTGGGTGCGAAAGGACTCGAGGCTGATGACGGGCTTGACCCCTCCCTCAGGCTCAGCCGAGTCATCTCCTACAACTATTGAAAATATGATTTTACTTATATAAATGAATTTCAGGAACATATATATTGCTAAAGGATTTTTTTAATGTAGGAAGATGGTGCTGTATGGGGTTTCTTGCTCATAAATATTTATCCAAGATTAAACAAAAGTTATTAATAATTATTAATAAATAATTATTAATAAATATTATATTGGGGAAAATATAAAAGGAAAACCATTTTTAGTTTTCAGGAATGAAAAGATCAGTTGCTTCTGAATTACTTGAGTAAAGCTGATAGATGAATTAAGTAGTTATTTACAAGGTTTGATACAGAAGTATAATTTATGTAAATGCTATGCCATGCTAACCTCACCTGACAATCTTTCAATATTATTATTTTCTGCTTTAATCTGTGCTTATTGTTATTTAGGACTCAGGGCGGCTAACAACAAAACATATAATAAGTACAGAAATTAAGATAAAAATAAAATTAAAATCATCTGTGCAATAAATTAAAATTAAAAATTAAAAATAAATTAAAAATTGTAAATATAATTAAAATGCCTGTCAGTCCAGGTCAGCCAGGTGGAAAAGGAGTGTTTTGAGGCCGCGGCGAAAGGACTGGAGATTTTGGATATTACTTTAATGACAGTTGTTGCAACCTTTATTTTATCCTACACCAATAGTGTGTATTTCAGAAATAATGAAAAATTTTCAGAATATGTGTGAAATATACTTTTTGCAATGTGATGGTCAGAGTTTGGATTTTTTAAATATAGCCTTTGTAAGAATAACAATATTGCATCCTCTTCATTCTATATCATGACAGCAATAGAAACAAAGACTAAATAAATGCAAAAATCCACAAAGCAAAAGACCGTAAAGGATACCTAAAAACAAATGTACTTGGCCCAGAACACTAATGTTAAAATGATAAATTTATTATATATGCATCTGGTATAATGTATTAAATATTTACTGGATAGATAGATAGATAGATAGATAGATAGATAGATAGATAGATAGATAGATAGATAGATAGATAGATATAGATATATAGATATAGATATAGATATATATACACATATACATATATGTGTGTGTGTGTGTGTGTGTTAAATGTTTGTTAAGCATTCAGAATACACTTGCTTAGTCCCACACATGGGACAAATCTTATTTCCTGTTTCAGCCTTGCCCAAGGCCATCTACAGGCAGTAGCCACAGCAGTGGCAGCTCATATTTGTGTAAATTTTTTTAGCAAGCCAAAAAAAAATTACACACACACACACACACAGACACAGACACACACAGAGACACACACAGACACACACAGACACACAGACACACACACACACACACACACACACATATATATATATATATATATATATATGTGTGTGTGTGTGTTTGTGTGTGTGTATGTATATGTGTGTGTGTGTGTGTATTATTGTTAATACTGGATAATATAAAACATAGATGTAATGAAAAATAAAGCAGAAGTAAGGAAACATTTCTTCGTTTGTTAAATTTTTTTGCGGCCTATCTCACCATGAGACTACTCTAAGTGGCTTACAACAATAATTTTATGCAACTTAGGAAATTTTAATTTAAAAACAGAAGAATGCCCTGTTCCTAAATTAAAACATTTTATGTCTTGTTATGAAAATCATAAAAACTTACCAAATAAATCAATGGTAGAGAACAAAATCATTTAAATCATTAAGAGCAAGCAAACATGGGCTTTAACGTCCAAAGGAATTATTCCTGTTTACCATGCAGATTAAGGCATTTCAGACACAACGTGAGACCCAGAAGAAGGCTCATAAAAATCTAGGTTAAACAATGTGTAAGGGTTTTATATGATCACGGCACAAAACTGGGCATTGTATGGAATTTGAAGAACTGCTTTTGTACTATTGGTACTTTGGAGAGGGATAGATCCAGTTTTTTTCCTCTAGTTTATGACAGCTTGAAAAATCATATCAAGCTATTTAAAAACTGGAATTGGTTCAATTTTATTATTTCAAATTTGCCATTAATACTAGTTATGGTAACCAGACCTTCCTGAGAAGATGACAATTTGGATGTTGGATTGATTACATGTCAGCCCTTTGTCTTTACAAAATTCTGCTAAAAGGCCATTTGAGTAAGTGAAGGAATTGCTGCATCCTCAGCATAGAGTTACCGCTGCCAAATGCTTGTTACTAAGGTTAGGAGGGTGGAATTCCTTTTTGATTAGAGCAGCTAAGACTGTGCTCACATAAATATTGAGCCGGGGAGCTAGAGCACAATTGTTTTTCATACCTAAGCAGATAAGAATAAGTGCAGTAAGATGGCCTCCTTTTCTCATATGACTTGGATGGCTGTATTTTCATATAGTATCTTAATTAGAGAAATTAGCCACTAGTCAATGGATGTGAAAGATAATTGTCTAGTCAAAAGACAAAAGAAAGCCTTTGAAATACAATTGAATGCCTATTTGAAATCAATAAAGCCCTTTAAAAAAGAAAAGCGTTGCACACACGTATATTTTTCTATTAGATATTATAAGATGGTACACTGGTCAATTATGAATCTGCTATCCCTAAATCTGACTTGCTTCTTGTCAAGATTTTTTTTTCTTTTCTGGGCATTTAGTTTGCAAGGTTCACTTAGTAGACTAAATGAAGGATGTGTACCATTCATAGGAAAGAGAAATGTTAAACGATGGTTGCAGTCATTTGGCATTTTAACTGTATTACTGATGTAAGTAAAAAGGCAGTCCAAGACAGGGACGCATCAATTGCAATATCCTTTTAGCAGTTCTATGTTCTCTGGAACTGAGGTCTATCAATAATGAGAGATTTATCTTACGCTCATCTTGCATTTTAAGCCAGACAGGGGTATTGCCCTTGGATTGTAACCAGTTTTCTACTCATTTTGAGAGAAACATGTATGTGTAATTGGATTTAGGTTTCTCTCTGAGAGGTAGAAAATTGACAAGGGATTGGGCCATCTAAAAAATTAATTTCATAATCTATGCAAGGCCTTTGATTCTATTGTAAGTTTAACTGCCTTTCATTTTTGTGTAGAGTTTATTAGTGTGAATTAGAATCAGACTTTTTTTTTCATCAGAGCTGACAGAATGATTAGCTGCTCTCTCTACTGTCATGGTCAAAGATAAGTGGAATTTAGCATTCAGTCTGGGCAGGAACTCAACAGCAGAGCATGCACTGTATTACAGAATTAGTTGAAATAAATTTCCTATTTAAATCTGTAAATACCCAACTTGGAAAGATATTGAATGATGCAAAAAAGTAATGCTTTTTAAAAGCATTGATGGAATTCAACTTAGTACCAAAAACAAACACAACCCCCCAAAATATTTTTTCATGGTCACTTCATTGGCAGTGAAGAAGCTGTCCTAGAAAGATTCAACAAAACCCTTGGAGACTCCAGCATTTGGATTATTGTCAGAATGTGAATTGCTTGCTTTGTGAATGTGACGTGAGCTCTCTTTTCAAGCTACTTATCAAGATGCAAGATGCTAGGTTTGGCAGACTGATAAGAAATCTGGCTTGGTGGGCCTTTTCAATGGAGCTCCAACGTAGGCATTAATTACATTTTGATTTTAGCAGAAGTAGATGCAAGTTCATCAAACAAAACTATTGTGATCTGTGCAGTTAGGAGAAAATAATTAGCCATCATGTCTACAATAGGTTTAACTAACGATTTGCATTATTAGTTGTTTTAAGATCTGAGATATTGGAACATAAACTATTTTCCAATGAATTCTTTTGCTTACTGCTAGTAAATATGTTCTTGTTGATTCATGCTCTTCTGGAACACCTGCCAGCAGCAAGATTGACATTGAGAGGCATCAAACACTGATGCTATCTTACAAAAAAAATATGTAATTTGTATTTTAATTTACTTTTCTTAAGCTTCTGACAATTAATATTTATTTTCCAATATCAATTTATTTTTTATTTTTTTTCTGTATGGTGGCATAGTGTTACTATGAATAAAGAGCAATGTTATATAATACATAGGACAGGAATATTTTCCAAGAACACAGAATGGTGAATAACTTTATCTCGTGTATAACACAATTATGGAGAACCTTTTTGCTCTAGTGCAGAGGTCCCCAACCTTTTGGGCACCAGGGACTGGTTCCCTGGAGAGAGATTTTTCCACAGACCAGAGGGTGTGTGTTTTTGTATGCTGCCTGCATCTGGCGGATGGGGCTTTGCTTTTTTGTGCAGACCGGTTGCTGACATGCCGCAGCCTGGTACTGGTCCATGGATTATGAGTTGGGGACCACTGCTCTAGTAGTAAAACCCCAGGCTAGAAACCAGGATATCAGGAGTTCTAAAGTCCTACCTTAGCTATGAAAGCCAACAGAGTAATTTAGGGTCAGTCCCTCACTTTTAGCCCAACCTCAAGTTGTTGTGAGGAAAATAGGAGGAGGAAGGTTTATTAGATACTCTCGCTACCTTAAGTTTTTTTATTATTAAGGAGGTATGTAAATTATGTAAATAATTATAAGTACTTACTAGTATCAGCATTTCAAAACAAGTCACACATTCTTTCTATACATCTACACATATATACATTTAACTGGTATGTATTATAGATTATGGTAACAACGAACAGTTTTATTATGATGCGCTTTTCCAAGATTTTAGATGTGTAAAAATGTTGGAGATTCAAAAATATCAGTAGGTTTTCCTAGAACTTATCCAAATTTCCTCCAAAAGCAATAAACTCTATGGTGTGTAATGTTACAAGTGCTACAGACTATTTCTCCAAAAGTAATCCTGGAAGAGGAGAAGTGACACAAAGGAATAGCTAAAATTTCCAGCTGTTGAGAAGTAGGCAGCATTCCATACTAGAAAGTAGGAGAGGTTAAAGGGAGTTCATTCTTCTGCATGGAACAACCATACCATCTCTTTTTCAAAACAAAATAGCCATGATTCAAAGTTTTGTTTTGTTTTGAGCATGAAGAAAACATTTTTATCCCATGCTTGCAATAAAAATTGTATTTGTCAGTGCTCCCAGATAAACCAGACAGAAAATAAAGGTAGTTGGGCTAAATTTACTGTAAGGCTACATTAACTGAATCTTGCATGCATGAAGGTACAAACTTCCTGCTGCCACTTTTAACCACTTGATCCATTAGGACGGGTCCTTCCCAAGTCTCTTTCTCTTACCATTAAACCACTCGGAGTGCCTTTCTTTCTTGTATGATCATTCCCTAAGCCAGGGGTCCCCAGCTGAGACATGGAAGCAGCGGGCGAGTGTGCATGGCATGCAACAAATGTATGTAGGAAACATGCCACAGTAGTAATATGAGACTTAAACTACCCTGATATCAACTGAGAGACAAATTCTGCAGCGAGAGATTGAACAGATTCCTAACCAACTTAGCTGACAACTTTGTCACCCAAAAGGTAAAGAAGGGAATTAGAGAAAAAACTATACTAGACTTAATTCTTACTAATAGAGAAGAAGTGATAAAGGGAGTTGAAATTGCCGGAACCTTGGGCAAGAGTGACCATGTCATACTGGAATTCAATATAATGCAAATACAAGCAATAGAATATAATCCAACCAGTGTCCTAAACTTTAAAAGAGCTGATTTTAACAAACTCAGAGAGATTCTAAGCAAAATTTCATGGATAAAAATCCTAAAGGGGAAAACATCTCAAGAAACATGGGAAACACTGAAAAATACAATCTTAAAAGCCCAGTCCAACACAATGCCACTAAAAAAGAAAAACAAGAAATCAAAGAAGAAACCAGAATGGTTGTACAAAGATCTCTCTGATAAACTGAAAGACAAAAAGAATAAGTAAAAACAATGGAAATAGGGACACATAACTAAGGCAGAATATCAGCAACTAACCCAAACCTGCAAAGATGAAGTCAGGAAAGCAAAGGCTCAGAATGAAATAATAATAATACTAATAATACTAATACTACTACTACTACTACTACTACTACTACTACTACTAATAATAATAATAATAATAATAATAATAATAATAATAATAATAATAATAATAATAAAGCTTTTTTCAACATATAAATAGCAAAAAAAGTAATGGAGACAGTCGGTCCACTAAAGAGAGAAGATGGCAAGGAAGTAACAGGCAGTAGAGAGAAAGCAGAGCTGCTTAACTCATTCTTTGCATCAGTCTTCACACAAAAAGAAACTACAGGCCAACTTACCAAAAACAGACTAGAAATAAAAATTAAAATAAGCAAGGAAATGGTAAGAGAACATCTGTCTGACCTTCATGAATATAAATCACAAGGACCTGATGGATTACATCCTAGAGTTCTGAAGGAGCTGGCAGATGTTATCTCAAAACCATTGTACCATATCTTTAAAAAATCTTGGGAACTACAGAGGATTGGAAAATAGCTGATGTGGTTCCCATCTTCAAGAAAGGGAAGAAAACAGACCCAGGAAACTACAGACCAATCATCCTGACATCAATACCTGGGAAGATACTTGGAAAAATAATAAAAAACAGATCTGTGAATATCTCAAAACAAATAAAGTTATAACTAATAACCAGCACAGGTTTGTTAAAAACAGATCATGCCAAATCAATCTTATTTCATTCTTTGTCAAAGTGACTAAATTAGTAGACCAACGAAATGCTGTGGACATAATATATTTAGACTTCAGCAAGGCATTTGACAAAGTAGACCACAACCTACTGGAATTGGGTATATCTAGTCTAATGAAGAGAAGGACGAGGGGGGCCATGATACCAGTGTTCCAATATCTCAGGGGTTGCCACAAAGAAGAGGGAGTCAAGCTATTCTCCAAAGTGCCTGAAGGCAGGTCAAGAAGCAACAGGTGGAAATTAATCAAGGAGAGAAGCAACCTAGAACTAAGGAGAAATTTCCTGACAGTTAGAACAATTAACCAGTGGAACAACCTGCCTCCAGAAGCTGTGAATGCTCCAGCACTGGAAGTTTTTAAGAAGAGACTGGCCAGCCATTTGTCTGAAATGGTATAGGGTTTCCTGCCTGAGCAGGGGGTTGGACTAGATGAACTCCAAGGTCCCTTCCAACTTTATTATTATTATTATTATTATTATTATTATTATTATTATTATTATTATTATTATTATTATTATTATTATTATTATTATTATTATAGATAAAACCTTTATTCATAAAACATGAAACTCAGTCAACTGAACACTCAAATTGACTGGCACTAATTGTTGACACGGGTTGCTGCCAGCATCCTAGCTATCAACCAGGTATCTCCTAAAAATGTAAGATGTTGCGAGTAGCGCAGTTTTTTGTAGCTTTGCTGGCGTTATTGCAGGAAGCTGCAATTTCTTGATGTATTTTGCAAAGTTTTTGGACATAGTTCCCGTGCCCCTATGACAATGGGTGTCACTGTTACACATTATTACTATTATTGTTATTATTATTGTTGTTGTTGTTGTTGTTATTATTATTATTATTATTATTATTATTATTATTATTATTATTATTATTATTATTATTATTATTATTATTATTATTATTATTATTATTGCTTTTTTTGTAAAAGAAAAAGGTGCCGGAACTCACACATGTCATACAACCTGCCTTGCCTACCCTACAAGGTTCTATCCAAAAAAGGTGCCGATGATGATGATGATGATGATGATGATGATGATGATGATGATGATGATGATGATGATGATGATGAGTGAAAGACTTTGGCAACACCTTGCAATGTATTAAATCTGGAATGCAGGCTACTATATTCTCCAGCTGGACAATTTTCCCTGATGCTGTGCTCTCACACTTTTCTGTCCTAAGAAAATAGTGGACAATTGTTTTGCTTCCTCTGATTGGGTCTTCCTGGAGAGAGAGAGAGGTATTTTTAGATATTTATAGTACATACATACCCAAATACACCACACACACACACACACACACACACACACACACACTAATGTTCAATTTACATTGCAAAATTGAAGTATCAAAACATAGACATGTAGGCATATTCAACAACGACCTGTAAAATATATTTCCTTTCTTGGCAGTCCTTTTGATGTAAAATTTATTTGGCATTAGAGCAAAAATAGCACGATGATCAAGAGTTATACCTGGCATTTAAGAGTCTGCTTATTCAAAGCCTAGTGGAAAACTTTTTTAAAAAAAATACTATTTTCTTTCTTTCAACTACCTAGCCTTCCCTTGTAGCTGAGAGCTTTTTTAGAAAATAAAAATAAGTGCAGCATTTCATTATTTACCCAATACCTTAAAGGAAAAGAATTTCACACAGTGTGAAACCCTTTTATCTCAAATCACTGAAAAAAAGGATAAACTGCTGGAATTCTGCACTTAAAAAAATACTTATCTAAACAAGGAAAGTTATCAAACTGAAAGAAAGAAAGAAAATAGCTACATACATACATACATACATACATACATACATACATACATACATACATACATACATACATACATATATATATATATATATATATATATATATATATATATATATATATATATATATATATATATATATATATATATATATATATATATATATATATATATATATATATATATAAAATTCTGCTGGATTTTCCACTAGACAAAATTAACCCAATGTGCTATTTTAATCTAATTATTACAATTTAACATTAATTATTAAATTTTAGATACTTAAAGAAACTTATTCTTTATATTATAAATGTAATTATTCAAATTATTAAATTTGAATACTAATTACAGTTACTCCTCAACTTAAGACCACAACTGAGCCCAACATTTCTGTTGGTAAATGAAACATTTTTTAGGTGAATTTTGTCCCATTTTACGACCTTTCTTGCCACAGTGGTTAAATAACTCACTGTAGTTGTTAAGTTAGTATCATGGTTGTTAAGTGAATCTGGCTTCCCCATTGACTTTGCTGATAAGAAGATCGCAAAAGGTGATCACATGACCCCAGGACACTATAACTGTCACAACTATGACTCAGTTGCCAAATGTCTGAATTTAGATAATGTGACCATAGGGATGCTGCAACAGTTGTAAGTGTGAAAAATTGTCATAAGTCACTTTTTCCAGTGTCGTTGTAACTTTGAACGGTCACTAAATGAACTGTTGTAAGTTGAGGACTACCAAGTTAGTGTTAAAAATAGTAACACACACAAAATTAGAAACTATTTGATCAGCACATCTATTCTGTGAACTAGAGCAGGGGTCCCCAACTCCTGGTCCATGGACCAGTACCGGGCCACGGCATGCCAGCAACCAGTCAGGACAAACAAGCAAAGCCCCATCTGCGGGATGCAGGCAGCACACAAAACCACGCACCCTCCGATCCGTGGTTGAAACCTCTCTCCAAAGAACCGGTCCCTGGTGCCCTAAAGCTTGGGGACCTCCGTACTAGAGAATGCACTTTTGAGATTAGCCTGTAAGGAATTAAAGCATTCCAGCTGAAACTGACAAAAGTACTCAACAATACTGGGATATAATAATAATAATAATAATAATAATAATAATAATAATAATAATAATAATAATAATAATAATAATAATAATAATAATAATAGACAAATTCGCATTAGTCAATTGCAATTAATTCCATTAGTCAATTGCAAAAGGCGGCCTTACTAGGAACTGCTTCCATCCTGCAACAATATCTGTAATACCATCAAACATCCACATCTGCCTATCCCAGGTCCTTGGTAAGGACTTGATAGGTAGACAAAAATGCCAAATTCAGTCTGAACATCTGGCTGACTGTGCGATGATCAATCATCATCATCATCATCATCATCATCATCCCGTGGCTGGGCCTGGACGGCTATTGGGTGCAGTCCCTATGGTTATGGGATTACCGGTGTTCAGATTGGTAGTGGTTTAGCCACCGTGAACAAACTCAGGCACCTCCCATCACCAATGAGGAGAAGAAATAAAAAAAATTCCATACTGGATTGGTCATCGCCTGGGTCCACAAGGACCACATCAGATGCTATGGCTCCTGGACATCTGTCGAAAAATGGGCCACAGGCCTCAGTTGTTACTGCTGGGGAACCAGAGCGTACAACTGTAAAGCAACTGGAACAAAAGCGCAAGGAAAAAAATCGAAGAAAATCGAGAAGTCATCCAATGCTACTACCAGGCAGAATCAACAGCCAGGGGATTTCAAAAAAAGAATGATGCAACTGTGGAAGGAAAAGCACCCAGAAAGTGATGTAACTGAACAACAATTAATGGATCAAAGATGTTTCATCATCCATAATAAAGTTTTTACGGATGTGGAAATTCAACATCAAGGAACATTGGCTAAAAAGAAAACAAGAAGCAATGATGATAAACATGCTGAAGAAATTGTTCCAATACCTGAACAAACTGACCAACAAACTGACCAACCACCGGAAGAAGCTGCCACACAGGATGAAGACTCCCCTGTGCAACAACTTAAAAGTGTAGAGCTAAGTAATCTAGCGAAAATGCTGAAAGAAAAGATTGAAGACCACACCAAAGAAAACACAGAAAGAAAAAGACTGCCATCCATCCATGAAGTGCATAGCAAACGAGTGAAAGATTTACTAAATGCTGTGAACAACATTTTAACTTCCATCCCATCCAGCACACTGTATGAAACAAACCAACTAATGTACAGTACAGCCGCCATTATAACTGCAGAATTGGGTTATAAAATGCCAAAAAAGAAACCCACTGGAACACCAAAGTGGAAAATTCAACTTGAAAATAAAACAAAAAAACTACGAGGAGATGTCAGCAAATTGAAATACTTGAAAGAAGGAAAATTAAGAATGAAAAGCTGAAAAATAGTTTATACAAAAAATATAACTTGGAGGAAAAAACAATAATGGAAATCATGGAAAACCTAAAACAACGTGTAATAGCAACAGCAAAGAAAATTGAATAAAACAATATTGTGAAAACATCCAGTTCAGAAGAAACCAGCACCTCTTCTATCGGTCACTTGACAAAAATAAAGTCCAAACTACTGTTCTACCATGTAAAGAAAAAACCTTAAACTTTTGGAAAGAACTGTGGGAAAACCCAGTGGAACATAATAAAACTGCCTCCTGGATCAAAGATATCCAAAAACAAGCAACACAAAACAAAATGGAAAATATTGTAATAACCACCGATATGGGTGCAAAACAAGTAAAGAAGGTCAAGAACTGGAGTGCAACTGGCCTGGACGAGCTGCATGGATACTGGTTGAAACACCTCACCAGCCTCCATCACCGCATGGCCACTCAGTTTGATGAAATGCTTCAAAATGCCACAAGTGAAGAATGGTTAACAGCTGGTCGAACATACTTGATAATGAAAGACCCTGAAAAGAGCACAGAAACAAGCAACTACCGCCCAATTACTTGTCTGCCAACAACGTTCAAACTTTTTACAAGAATACTGGCAAATTCAGTATTCAATCATCTGATGGAAAACAATTGTATCCTGCAGAACAAAAAGGGAAATATAAAAAATCAAGAGGAACAGTTGCTCATTGACAAAATGGTGCTTAAAAATGCAAAACGACAAAAAATAAATTTAAATATGGCGTGGATTGATTACAAGAAAGCATTTGACTCATTACCCCACAGTTGGATTAATGCGTGTTTGGAAAACTTTGGAATCAGCAAAAACATCTGTACATTTTTGAAAGCAAATATGCAAAAATGGAAAACAGTTCTAACAGCAAATGGGGAGAACATTGGTGAAATCAACATCAGACAAAGAATCTTCCAAGGGGACTCACTTTCACCACTACTGTTCAACATCGCATTAATTCCATTGACAATAATATTATGAAACACAAAACTGGGATACCACATCTCAAGCCAGCATGGCAAGATAAACCATCTACTATACATGGATGACTTAAAACTGTATGCGAAAAGCCACACTGAACTTGAATCAATACTCAACGCAGTTCCACTGTTTAGCAGCGACATCAGAATGGACTTTGGACTTGCAAAATGTGCTACCATATTTTCTGGCGTATAAGACGACTTTTTAACCCATGAAAATCTTCTCAAAAGTTGGGGGGTCGTCTTATACGCCCAGTCGTCTTATATGCCGGAAAATAGTACATAAATCAATCGAGCGCCCCGTTCTTGCAAAGCAACTTCAAGCCTCCTTAGTCCAGTCCCCCCTCCAACGTGACTCTCCCTTCCCACCCCCAAGAGCCTCTAAGCCCCTTCCCCTCCCCCTTGCAAACGCCAGACCCCGGGAGCTCTTGCGTTTATTCCAAAGGGTGGGTGGAAGGAAAAGCCCCTTTCGGCTCTGGCATGGCTGCAAGTCGACGAGCCCGGGAAGGCATGCCCTCCCCTCTCACTGTGGAAGAAGCAGGGCAGGCTGGCGTCAGGCGGGAGCCGGCAGGGCAGTCCTGCACACGCGCGCGCTCCCCGACTGCTAAGGAGTCCTCAGGGAGCCGTGGCAGGCACCTCACGCCCTTCCCTCTCAAGGCGGCACCGGCGGAGCCGTCCAGCGTCGGGCGGGAACCAGCAGGGCTTTGCACCATCTGCATCAGACGGGTCTGAATCGGGCTTGTGTCGGACACTTGGCAACTGGCATGTAAGTATTTTCTGGCGTATAAGACGAAAAATCTTGAAAATCCTCTCAAAAGTCGGGGGTCGTCTTATACGCCCAGTCGTCTTATATGCCGGAAAATATGGTATATTATCCATGCAGCAAGGAAAAATGGGAAAAATAGAAGGAATAGAACTGGGAAATGTAAGTATTATGAAAGCGCTAGCAAAGGATGATGGTTACAAATACCTAGGCATATTGGAAGCAGATAACATCTTGAATGGAAAAGTCAAAGAGTCAACACAAAAGGAATACATCAGGAGAGTCTGCAAAATACTAAAATCAAAGCTTAATACTGGAAATATAATTAAAGCCATTAATACATGGGCAGTCCCAGTGATACGCTACCCAGCTGGAATTATCAACTGGACTTTGGCTGAATTGGAACACCTAGACCGGAAAATGCGTAAACTTTTGAATATGCACCATGCTCTACATCCACAAAGTGACATCAACAGGTTGTACCTGCCAAGAAGAATAGGGGACAGAGGGCTACTGCAAATGCACCAAACTGTAGAAGAAGAAAAATGAAGTTTGAATTACTATGTAAATCAAAGTACAGAAAAATTGCTGCAGGCTGTGAAAACAGAGAGCATTATAAAAATAACAGAAACAAAGGCAGAATATAAGGAAAAACGGCTGGATGACAGATTAAATAGATGGAAAACTAAAGCTTTGCATGGACAGCATTTGAAAAACATTGAAGGAAAATGTGATTACAACTTGATATGGGCATGGCTTAAGACGGAAACCATCAAGAAAGAAACAGAAGGCTTAATACTGGCTGCTCAAGAACAAGCACTACAAACTAATGAAAGCGAAGATAGAAAAATCTACTGACAATCCAAATTGCCGACTTTGCAATGACAAAGTTGAAACTGTTTCACATTTAATATGTGAGTGCAGCAAAATTGTCCAAACTGATTACAAAGCTAGATATGACCAAGTTGCTAAACTAATCCACTGGGCATTGTGTAAAAAAGACAACTTGCCTGTGTCCGAAAAGTTGTGGGAACATAGCCTTGTCGAGAATGAGAGGGTAAAGATCTTGTGGGACTTCCGAATACAGACAGATCACCATTTGGAACACAACACGCCAGATATTGCAGTCATAGAGAACCGAAGTGTACAGTTGATTGATATCGCTGTACCAGGAGATGCCAGAGTCGAAGAAAAAGAACTGGGAAAAATTACGAAATACCGCGACCTGGCCACTGAAACTGCACGATTATGGATGAAACGTGTAACAGTGATACTCATTGTCATTGGGGCACTGGGAACTATGTCCAAAAACTTTGCAAAATACATCAAGAAATTGCAGCTTCCTGCAATAACTACAGCAAAGCTACAAAAAAACTGCACTAGTCAGAACATCTTACATTTTAAGGAGATATCTGGTTGATAGCTAGGATGTTGGCAGCAACCCGTGTCAACCATTAGTGCCAATCAATTTGAGTGTTCAGTTGATTGAGTTTCATGTTTTATGAATAAAAGTTTTATATAATAATAATAACAACAACAACATACAAATTAATGATTTTGTATTTGTGAGGGGAGGGTTAGTGAGTAAGGGCTGATGGGGTCTGCTTTGGCCCTCAAAAATTTATTGTTGTCCTGTTCTGAGGAGAAGGCAAGTAGGCAGTGTGTGAATGAACTGCAAGGAGCACAACACATTGAAAGGTTTTTTTAAAAAAATAACAATCCCCTTGTTCAATATTTAGTAACCCAAATGAACAAGACCTTGAGATACAAGAGCATGCACAGAGTACAAATCAGTTCAAACCAACATAGTGCATCTGCATATTTTTTTTAAAATTTATGCTGAAAGTTCAGGATCAATAAACCAAATGCTTACAGGCTGTGGGAACAAGGCTAAGAATGGGAGAATAGAATGATTATTGGGCCAGAGAATTATTTGCCCACCAAGTATGACCAATGCACTGTATCCTAACCTAAATATGATGAAATGGGTCCAGGTAATCTGTTTATCATGAAGGGACGCGGTGGCTCAGTGGGTTAGGACGCTGAGCTTGTCGATCGGAAGGTCAGCAGTTTGGCGGGTCGAATCCCGAGTGCCGCGTAGCAGAGTGAGCGCCTGTTACTCGTCCCAGCTTCTGCCAACCTAGCAGTTCGAAAGCACGTAAAAATGCAAGTAGAAAAATAGGGACCACTACGGTGGGAAGGTAACAGCGTTCCGTGCGCCTTTGGCGTCGTCATGCTGGCCACATGACCACGGAGACGTCCTCGGACAAGCGCTGGCTCTTCGGCTTTGAAACGGAGATGAGCACCGGCCCCTAGAGTCGGAAATGACTAGCACGCATGTGCGGGGGAACCTTTACCTTTACCTTTAATCTGTTTATCAGGAATAAAGCCAACTGATCCCAATAATTGATCTATATTTTATTACAGCTCTGCTATTAAGAGCAAAGATATGTAATTCTCTATATTTAGTAAAGTACATATCTCTTGCCATTAAAAAGGGGTTTTAATAGTCAAATCATGTCTTCCTCTAGTCAAAGTCAATGCCCATTTTCTACCTCTCTACTGATTTTAACCAAGGTTTTACAGAAATAGTTTTATTATATTTTCAATCATTGAAATAACTACACTCAAGGTTTTGACTACACTTCTTAAAACACTTTTGTTAAAATTCTACTTAATGCCAACCAACAACTTTCCTAATGGCTTCAAAGCATGTGAATTAGAGATAGGTTCCTATCTGATATTCTGCCAAAAACTGAAGAAATTTCAGCCAGATTAGAAGAAAGCATGAATAACATGCCTTGGGGAGAGGAAAGAAAAAAAATCAGACGAAACTCTTAGTTCTTTCCTCCCTCTTTAGTTGCAATGCAGTAAAGGGTTTTTAAAGATTGCTGAGGGAAGAAAAAAGTATAGTTTTTTTCATATATATGTGTTGGAAAATATCTTATGGGAAGCCTATCAATATCTTCGTCATATGCACTTTTTACAGTCTATGAAACAATGTCAGACAAATCCTTATTCTGTTTAAGTTAAGAATATGACTTTACTTAAAAACATAATGATTACAATGAAATTATGGAGGAGAATTTGGAATCACTAGTGAATTATATGAAGGAAAATTTATGATCAAACTACCTGTAATGCTAATTATATAATATTTTTATATAAGTCTGTACACAAGACAGCAAACATCTAATACTCCTTCCTCCTTCAATATAATATAATAAATATAATAATATAATATAATATAATATAATATAATATAATATAATATAATATAATATAATATAATATAATATAATAATATAATATAATATAATATAATATAATATAATATAATATAATTAATATAATATAATATAATATAATATAATATAATATAATATAATATAATATAATATAATATAATATAATATAATATAATATAATTAATATAATATAATATAATATAATATAATATAATATAATATAATATAATATAATATAATATAATATAATATAATATAATATAATATAATATACCGTATATACTTGAGTATAAGCCGAATTTTTCAGCCCACTTTTTGGGCTGAAAAAATCCACTTCGGCTTATACTCCAGTGAACAAAAAAAGAGAACTTACTGAGGACTTGCGCGCGGCCGAGGCTTCGGTGCTTCCGGGATCGCGCACACCTCTCCCAAGCCGCCGCCGTCCGGAGACCTGCCGAAGTTTGGGGAGGTTTGGGGAGGTGCGCGCGCACCTCCCCAAACCTCCCCAAACGTCGGCAGGTCTCCGGACCTCTGCGCCCTGCCTGCCTGCTTCTTTCCGCTGCCTGGCTGCCCTACGATGTAACCCGCTTCATGATAGAGTGCGACGCCTGCAAGGACTGGTTTCATGGCAGGTAACACAAAGCGGTCATTCTCGCCTTTCCCTCCCCCCCTTGCCCGCCCGCTCGCTTTTTTTTTCCTCTCAAGCATCACTGGACTGGGCCAGGGAAATCAGAGAGAAGCTGGGCGTGCAGCATCACGGCGACAGCTGGAAGCCTCGCCCAGCTAGAGACAGAGAGGAAGGAGGGAGGGAGGGAGGGAGGGAGGGAGGGCGCGCGCAGGCAGAGAGGGTTTGGTCAGGGTGGCGGCAGCAGCGGCGGACACGGTGAGCTGAGGCGCCGTCCGGTAGGTAGAGGCCGTTATGGGAAGGAGGTGGGAGAAGGGACGTGTGGGGGAAGTACGGGGGCCATGTAAACGGAGTACGTGCGGCGCCGCGCGGGTCTGATAGAACTGGGCCGGCAACGGGTGCTTGTGAAGCGGCTGAGGGCTGGCTAGGAAGGGGGCGGCGGCGGCGCTGGCGTTTTGCGGGTGGGACAAGGCTCTCGAGAGAGAACATGGTGGAGGCGGAACCGACCCCGCCGCTCCCTGCAGGGGAGAGAAGCCGGGCAAGCGCTGCTCCAGTCCTCGCTCTTCTTCCCTCTCCCGATTTTGCCTTCCTCTCCAAGATAAGTTCGAGCGGTAGGGGAAAGTTAGAGCCCCTTTCTGAGGCCGCCCCTTACTTGGGATTGTTGGGCGAGAAGGCGACGTGGGCATGGAGGAGGAAGTAAGTCGCGCTTTACTCGTCACTGCGGGGCGGGGAGAAAAAAAGTTCTTGCCGGCCGGACTTGGATGGCGGCAGCGGCATCAGCTGGGAGCCGCAGCCCCGCCTAGTCCGGCTGAGCTGAACCAGCTCAACACAAAGCGATCGGGCCTTTCCTCCCCCCCCCTTTCCCTCCCCCCTCCCGCTCTAGGGCAGAGATCCCCTTCCTATCGCTCGGGGCCTTTCGTCTCTTTGGCTCGCCAGGGCTGGAGCGGCGAGAGCGAGCGGCAGAGGAGAGATGGTGGGCTTTCCTTTCCTTTCCTTTCCTTTCCTTTCCTTTCCTTTCCTTTCCTTTCCTTTTCTTCCCTTCCCTTCCCTTCCCTTCCCTTCCCTTCCCTTCCCTTCCCTTTCCGTTAGAGAGCTACCTTCGTGATTACAATGTGGAGTGGCCGACTGAGGCTGAAAGCACATTAGGTAGCACTTGAGACATGCAGGCAAATCCTGCTAAAGGGCTTTTCCCCCCCACTGGATCCGCGCTCCACAAGCCTCTGCCGCCGGCGGAGGCTGGATCCGCGCTCCGCAAGCCTCTGCCGGCGGCAGAGGCTTGCGGGGCGCAGATCCAGCCGGCGGCAGAGGCTTGTGGAGCACGGATCCAGCCTCCGCCGGCGGCAGAGGCTTGCGGAGCGCGGATCCAGCCTCCGCCGGCATGCAGGCAAATCCTGCTAAAGGGCTTTTCCCCCCCACTGGATCCGCGCTCCGCAAGCCTCTGCCGCCGGCGGAGGCTGGATCCGCGCTCCGCAAGCCTCTGCCGGCGGCAGGGCGCGGATCCAGCCGGCGGCAGAGGCTTGTGGAGCACGGATCCAGCCAGCAGCAGAGGCTTGTGGAGCACGGATCCAGCCTCCGCCGGCGGCAGAGGCTTGCGGAGCGCGGATCCAGCCGCCGGCAGAGGCTTGTGGAGCACGGATCCAGCCTCCGCCGGCGGCAGAGGCTTGCGGAGCGCGGATCCAGCCGCCGGTGACAGAGGCTCGATCCGCCGTTCTGCAAGCCTCCGCCGCCGGTTAATACCCTGTATTCAGCTCTGGGAAGTGGGGGGAAGGGGGAGAGAGGGGGAGTTTGGGAGGAGGGGGAGGGGGAGCTCCACGGTGCAAAAATAAAGCCCTGCCGCTCTTCGCGTTGCTTGCCCGACTGGCTGTCACGGGACCGCACGGATCGCCTCGCTCCCACCGGCAGCTGATTCCTTCGAGTTTGGTCTCGAGCGATTTTGCATTTTCTCCAGTGCTGAAAGCCACTCGGCGGATCCCAGCCTCGGCTTATACTTGAGTCAAGAACTTTTCCCAGTTTTTGGGGGTAAAATTAGGGGTCTCGGCTTATACTCGAGTCGGCTTATACTCAAGTATATACGTATAATATAATATAATATAATATAATATAATATAATATAATAATATAATATAATATAATATAATATAATATAATATAATATAATATAATATAATATAATATAATATAATATAATATAATATAATATAATATAATATAATATAATATAATATAATATAATATAATATAATATAATATTATAATATAATATAATATAATATAATATAATATAATATAATATAATATAATATAATATTATAATATAATATAATATAATATAATATAATATAATATAATATAATATAATATAATATAATATAATATAATATAATATAATATAATATAATATAATATAATATAATATAATATAATATAATATAATATAATAATTTTAATACAATACAATATAATACAAACCACTGCAAGCTTTTGGCCTCTTTTATTAAGAAGTGCCATCTTTCAGGATTCAGGAGATAAATCTTCTCTATGAAGCCCCTGTGTAACAGCATCTTCTCCCTGCCCTGAAATTCAGTTTGTCCTGACCTTGTTGGTCTTTTGCAAGGCATTAGATCTGTCGTCTCCTCTGGGGATGGCAGTAAAGTGAGTGTTGTTGCTGCCCATCTGTTCTTAAAACTGAAGGGTTTTACTTGGACCTCCGGCACACTCTATTTTGATTATCATTGTAATTGCTTGGACTTGTTTTATTAGCTGCCTAGAGTAGCTATAGGAAAATAAACAGCCATATAATGCTTCAATATTTTTAGATGTATAAATTGTTCGTTTAAAAAATAAACAAAACACATATATACATATATATTCTTAAATACAACACAGTCTAGGGCTGAGATGAACAAAATATATACAGAATGGAAATAACGAGTAAAATTTCCATATTATTCTTAAGGTTGAATCAAATTATATCCCATTTACTACTTATTGTGGAAAAAGTTTTCATTGTGGTAGAAAATAAACAATAGTAATATAAATATTGAAAAACACTTGTGTTCCCTGAGGCAAATCATTATTAAGGGACACTCCTAGTATCAGTTTATATAATGTATGAAACATCCTTGTCTGACCTTGGGACATTTGTGACTCCTAATTTGGAAAGAAAGCAAAATGTGATTATGTACAAATCTGTGAAAAAACATTTTCTGTCTTTTCTATTTCCTGAAACAAGAATTCCTATCCTTATCACTGCATATTATCAGAACTTCACGTGTATCCTTCTGAGATATAGAGACTTCATGAACAAATAACAGGAAAGTTGGAGGGCTGTACCATTTAATTCAGAAACAAAATCATCCAACAAGTAATGTTTCAGTGTGAAAATGCAGTCTCTTTTCCACACATACACATATTTAAATAATGCAATTGAAGGGATAAACTGGACCAGTTGTATGAGTACTTCCTTAAACAATCAGGCCTGCTTTGGGCCAGCCCTGACCTAAAAAAACCCTCCTAAACCTAGCTACATTCAACCACAAGGTTCATCACATGGATTCTACAAGCACATCAAAAACTGTTATAAATAAATTTTTGAAGACTTCTGGGGGAAAAATCAGTCTGGAAAAAATTGCAAAACCATTTCTAAAGGTTTGGGATTACACCAATCTACAATCAGAGACATAATGTTGAAATGGAGACAATGGGACAATAAATCTTGCCAGATTTATTGCTAGATTTTGCTAGAATGACATCTCCAACAGTATGACAGCAGGTTTCTGACCATAAATAAAATTGGACCTTACTTCAATAGTACATCAAATCATCCAAAAACCTGAGCAAAACCTTAGAACAACATCCAGGGATCTTCATGCTTTGGCTGAAGTCAGAGTTCAAATTTCCATCAACAGGAAAGTACAGGATAAAAATAAAAACTAATAGGGAGGAACAAAAGAGAAGTCATTACTCACTGAGAAGACCTTTGATGCCAAAAGCGTCTAGATAATTTTCCACACTTGGTGCATCAAAACCTGGGGAAACTGCCATCACTGAAAGAGGCATGAATTCTATTGTGTAGCAGAAGAATACCAGCTTATTTATCTGAGAACTGGAGCTGAAATACCCAAATGCAAGCGGCTCATATTGCAAGACAGTGATCCCAAACATACAAAGCAAGTAACCAAGAGAATGGATGAATAAAAACATATTATGCGTTTTGAAATCCCCAAGTCAAAATGAAAAACTAAATAACATAATTGTGGTGGCAGGGTCTGAAATGAGCAGTTCGTGCTAGAAACCCCTCAAATGTTAATAAGTTTAAGCAAGGAGAAATTGCTCAAAATTCCTACACAGCAATTGGTTGAAGATATGATAGGTATCACTTTTTCATACTTAAAATCACACATTATATGATGTTGTTTAGAAAATAAATGAAACAAACTCTAAATGTTATTATTGGCTCACATGTGGTTCTGATAACATTCAGCAACAATATGTAAAATTTTAGAAATCTGAAAGAGACTGAATACTCTATCAATGAAAACCCACAATTTTCAAAGCAAGGAAACAAGAAACAGCATTCTGAGTTGACATAGAAAAATAAGAAGCATCAGCTGAGAAGCTCTTTTTACCATCAGTGTGACTAATTCAAAAAGGAAATTCATTAAGTATAAGGATTGTTGATTCTAATATGACTTGGCATTTGATCCACTTTCCATGGTTTTAATCTCATGCAAAAAGCAAAGAATAATGAACATACATTTTCTAGTATCTGCATGAGAGTTTCTTTAAATTGAAAATCTGTTGACTCTTTCCTATACAGTATTTTAAAGATTTTTCCTATCTCCTTTGCCACTTACATTTTATTGTCCTTTATTTACATTGGCATGAGCCAATCAATTTTTCTTGATTTCTATCATGTTAATAGTATTCATGTTGATTTCTTGAATTAATTTATTTGGGGTATGAACACTGCCTGGAAATGAAGAAATGTAGAAACTATGCATTCAAATAAAGTATCCAAATTGAAGGTTTGTCTATCAACATCACAAGCTGTTCTTATTCTCAGTATCCGTCCCCCCAAATACCTTTGGGAAACCTAGTTTTGACTCAAGCCCCCATAAATTTTATACACCAAAATTCTCAAGTATTAAGCTAGACTTGTTGCATTTAGTAACGTTTGTTATCAATAATCAGTACCGTATTAATCTTAAAATAATATGAGGAACCACAGCCATTTTTATCTGAGCAATGAAAGATCTACTCTTATTTAGCAGATCACTGAAAGTTAAAATATGAAGAATGTCTATCAAGAGAAATCCCAGTTTTGGATATGGTACAAGCCTATATATATCTAGAAGACCAAGCCAAAAATGGTTTAAAACTTAAATTAAATGGTATGCTGGGTTTACTTTAGAAAGTTTATTTCATCCAGTGGGGCATACTTTCACAATTTAATTAGCCAGTCATCTGCAGAAGGAACTGTACATACTTTCCAATAAGAAGTGAAAGGAGTTGTCATGAAATGTATCCTTAGTGAGAATATAAGGCTGCCCAAATTCACAGGCAGCTCATCTCCTCCATCAGATTCCAGTTGGGTTCATCCTCTTACTTTCAGTATATATGGACTCTGTTGTAGTATTTACCTATGATTCAATCCTGCCATGATCAAAGCTTCAAATCACAAAATAAGCTTATATTTTCTTTACAATCATTCCTCTCAATTCATGGTCCACGCAGCAAGGCTGCAAAGTCAGAATTGATTCAGTAATGAGATAGTGGGTGGGATTCTTCTATCTCCTTCAATGATTTCTGTATATGATTGTGCCTTACACAACAGTAAATGAAATACTACTAGAGAGGTCAAAGTTTGCAAAGGATTGTTCCCTTCTTGTCCTTTTCTTTTGTCCTCATGAAATGCGGTTATACTATCAGGATTCCATATACCAGTAGTCTCACATATGACCATTGAGAGAAGTGGTCATTAAACATGACATCATGTGAATGCTTTGCTCCATGACTGCAATCCTGGCACTCCCGATTGTAGTTGTTAAGCAATTTTATAGATTGTTAAATGAATGAAGTCCTATTGCAGGGTGCCTCAGGAGAGCAGGGGAGTTGGAGCTGGTGCTGCAGTAATTTTGAATGCTTGCTGAAAAATAGTCACATGCTAAGGACTACCTGTAGTTTAAGGAAGTAAACCTCAGAGTTGAATAATAAATTCCTTTTCTCCTTGCAAAAATAAAAATCATTACTCCCTTTTTGGAAAGTAAGATCCTTTCAGTTACCCAACACAGTGTAAGAGGAAAGAAGCTTGTCCTATTCTTACTCAGCATACTACAGAATCCTGGAATTATTAAGAAGAATTAGAGTTTGTTGCCTTGAACTTTTTTGGACACTATAATTGTGTGAAATGTATTTAACAAAGAGCAATGATTAAAATTATGCCAATTGATGTTAATGTTAATGTTAGGGACCTCTTTAATATTTATTCTAGCTTTCATATTGCCACAGTTGTTAAACTATTGGGGTATCTAAAAATAAAGCAGAATTTGCAGGGCAGCTGTTGTTTTAAAACTCTTATTCTATTGGCTACTTTGAAATAAATATTACAATGTATAATATGTAAACAAATAGATTGAATAAAGCAACGTAGATGCTCAATCAAGCATAATTAAAAAAAAACCTTCAATTTAGAAGAAAGAATCAAGGGGTAGTGAGTTTAATACTACCTATCACAAATAAGCATCTTTTCTTTTTTTCAGAATTTGATCATGCTTGAATATGCAAAGTTTTCAAGGCTCCAAATTTTGTAATAGATAAACAATCCTTCAAAATAAAATAAAATAAAATAAAATAAAATAAAATAAAATAAAATAAAAATAAAAACTATGAAAATGTGAAAGTTACTCTATACATAACTTACCAAATGTTGCACTCCAGAAAGATGTGCAAAATTGTGAGACTTTTGTATCTTTAAACCTTGATAACCCAACACTTCAGATTTATCAGCAACTATTTTGTTTTCATCCAATTTTGCCTTTTTACAGTATTTGATTAACAATTATTTTATTTTTAATGACAGAAAATGGGAAAAAAATTACAAAACAGACTTCAATGTCAAATTAAGATACCAGAATTGAAATACCTTTAAACGTATCGTGTGTGTGTGTTTGTGTGTGTGTATTTAATTTGATATACTCTTATAATTAAGTCTTTGCAGCTAATTTATGCTCATTTATCCATGCTCATTTATGTAGATGAAAGTGTAATAGTTCAGCCAAACCACTAAATTTACCTTTTCCATCCCTTCCTTTTGAAAACATGGGAAATCAATCCATAATCCAACCATTCTGAGAACTGAAATGGAAAGAATCCAGCTGGCATCCCAGACATGCATAAACAAGTTTTAACCCAAGTAAATCTCTCTATATATGCATCTGAAGCCACAGCAGTATTGTTAGCCTAAGTTTCCCCTTGCCTGCTGTTAAATGTTACAGAATACAGCATTGAGAAAACACTGCTCTTCTTCATTCCCCCAGAATGCCATCTATCATCTGCCTGTTCCATGTGATATTCGCTAGAGACCTCCCTTCCAAGTTCTAAGAAGTCTCAACCCAGTTAGCGTTCAAGCCCAAAGAATTTTATAAAATCACATATTGCTCTTTTTTAGCCTTTGAAAATAAGTAGGTGGTCTAGAATGCCAATAAGCAAATGCTTCAGAGGAAGGAAAGACAAATTGAAAGTGTGTGTAAATTAGTCAGGTTATATAAATGTTGAATGATACATCCACAATAAAGTAATCAAACCAAGAAGCATGCTCCTCCTAGAAGGACTGGACTAAGCTAATAATTGGTAACAAATGGTGATGTTGAACAGTAAGTCCCTAAACATCCATTTCTACTTTCAACACAGGTATTTTAAAAACAATTTCCCCTGGGCATCCTACCTGAAGAGATATTTTGACTCAGTGACATTATGTAATGCCCAGATATAGTGATATTGCTTTATTAAAAGTTAAAATTTAAATGCTTTTGGCTTTTAAGCAATATATATATACTTGGTGTTTTTTTCTTACTGATGTAACAGTGTTCTTTCAAGTTATGACTTGATGTTATGTAAACATATGAATCCTGTGAACAGAATTCTTGTTGGATTATTCCTCTATTGTAAATTACAGCTACTTGGGTTTCAAGGTGAACTACTGTGCAATTCTATGACACCCTAAAGCAGCCTTATACCCTTCCCAGCCTTACAAACAAGGTAAGATTTTCTTAATTTAAAACAGTAAAAATTATTTCTAAGGGCAGCAAGGAATGAAATTGACAGCTGGTTTTTTTCCCCTCAGTCCAAACTTTACATAATAGACAAATTTCTCCAAAACTCAGGGCAATGCATGGTACTCTCCCATATTTATAATAATCCTATAAAATGGCTTAACTAATAACTACCTAAAGTTATGTGTGAATACAAAATACTTGGTGGAATAATGAAATACTGTAAGGAAACTATAGATGAGGATAAGAGAAGGTATTCTATAATGAATATAGAGTGACAGCAATGTCCCCACCAGCTGGCCATGACTGGGGCTTCAGGCAGCACTCCTTAGCAGAGGCCCTGGGGCTGAAGTTGCAGCCCAGGGGTAGTGGCAATTGGCAGAGATGGCTGAAGGCCCCAGGCCTCTCCTTCAGCCCCAATGCCACCAGTGTCCTGTTTCAGGCTCCAAACACACACACACACATGAGTGCGCTAGGTAAGAATAGCAATTTGCTTAAGGCAGAGCAGATAATGACAGACCAGGGAAGGAATGTAAATTAGCACATTTACATTTGGAATGAAAGCTTGAATGGATGATTTCACTTTCAACAGGAGTACAAGGAGGAGAAGTCAAAATCCAGGGCAAAATTCAGAGACTCTAGTTAGGTCTATCAGGCAATCCAAGATTAGAGTTACGTGAGCTGGTTTTACAAGAATGACACATGGGAGCAGGAGAATACACTGTTCTTTCCAGTGGAGAAACATGGGTCATGTAGGGCTTCCTCTTACATTAGGCTGAAATTAGCTATATCTAATTAAGGTAGTGTTATGTACTGGGCTCATAGTAATACCAAGTGGGTTGCTGGAGCAGCTAACAGCTCTCCAGCAACCCAGACTACAAGTCTCCAGCGCTACAATTGGCTATCCCTAGGTGGCAATGGTTGTTTCAAACCTATTGGCTGCCGCCTAGGGGCTAGACTATATATTGTGGCTAGTTGCAGCCATTTGCCCAGTACAGATTCTGTACGAAATAAAATATGAATTTCCCTGTACTCAGCTACCTCGTCTTCATTCCTGTGCCAAAGAACCTACAGGTAGTTTCTCCCTTTGCTAGGTGAGGAGCCACATTGAGCCTCTTTGTTCTGCTCACCACTCTTCTCACCAAGTCTGGCTGCTCCAGCTGTTCTAATGGTTGCCTGTGTTTGATCAGCTGCAGGTGATTCCTAGTTTAGTGTCTCCTGAGATGGACACTCCACAGATTCAGGGGGAACACCTTTCTTGGAGTCATGGTTTGAGTCCTGGGCCACAATAGCTGGTGCTGATGCTACCATGCTGAGAAGTATGATTGTGCAGGATGGCCAAAAGGAAAGAGATGGAAAGGAGACGGGGGCGGGGGGAGTTTGAGATGAGACATATTGAGACTCTGGATTGGGAGAGACCAAACCAGGAAGAGCTTGGATTAGGATGGGTCCTTATGTAATGACCAGTGGGATTCAGTTAACAAGAGCAATGAAGAGTCCTGAGACTGCTGTTGCTAAGCAATGTGATAATGTGATGTTTCACCTAATGATGGTAAGTGATGAAAATTCCAGTGCCAATTACTGCCGTAACTTAAGGACTACCTGTATAACAAAATGGTAAGCAGGGCAAGCGCTACATGTATCTTGGCAGAACATTTACTAATCTTCCAGAAATAACTAAATAAATAAATAAAAAGAAATAAATGGTGCAGGTACAAAGATAACAAGTGAAATGACCACAGCCAATCACTAGCCATCAACACCCCAATCAACTAATAGGAAAGCACCACATTAAATATGATGCATAGAATAGCCCAAAGCACACATTCTGGTAGAGAAAAGTTCCCTGAGGATGGGCTCCAGCATTAGTTTGAAAGCTCAGAAGACTTAACCTCTGGTCCTGGTGACTGACTCAGATTGGATCTCAGAAATAAACATGCTAATAGAAATAGCAATAGCACTTAGATGTATATACCACTTTACAGCCCTCTCTAAGCAGTTTACAGAGTCAGCATCTTGCCCCCCACAATGTAAGTTCATCCCTCGAAGGATGGAAGGCTTGAGCTGGTCAGGATTGAACTCTTGGCAATGGGCAGAGTTAGCCTGCAGTACTGCATTTGTACCACTGCGTCACCACAGCTCCTAAAGTATCTTCTCTCTTGAAAGGAATGAATATTTGTTAAAGAAGCAAAAATGGTTGGGCTTCTTTGCAAGATGAACAAAGGTTGAATGTAGCTGGCAAGACATTTGGAATCAGTGTAAGGGTTGAATAAAAGAAGTCAGCATAGTGGCCACAACAGAGCAATCAAAATCCTATTGTTATTGTTTTATATGTGTTGTGCATCTTGACTTTTTTGACACAGACACAGACACACACCTCTTTTTTAAAATCAGCAGACATGGTGAAACAAAGACACTTTGCAAGCATAGAAAATTAAGGAGAAATATAGTGTTTTGATGTAAACCAGATTTAGCTATAGCCCTACTTGTCTCTTTTAATTTATTTTGCTTACTATTTCTAACTTTTCTATTCTTTTGTGTAATTTGGCTTACTCCAAAATGAAAAGATGATGCATGCGTTTATAAAAATGTGTGAGCCCTCCAGCGTAAACTAGACAGGAAACACTATTAGATAAACTAATTCTATTTTACTGTAAGTCTACATTAACAGTAGCAGCGTTCCGTGCGCCTTTGGCGTCTAGTCATGCCAGCCACATGACCATGGAGACATCCTCGGACAAGCGCTGGCTCTTCGGCTTTGAAACAGAGATGAGCATCAGCCCCTAGAGTTGGAAACGACTACCACGGATGTGTGGGGGAACCTTTACCTTTACATTAACAGAATCTTGAAAATCTGAAGTGCCAACTTCCTGCCACCTCTTTTAACTGCTTGATCCATTAGGGAAATATATCCTTTGCAACAATCAAACAAGTGGGACAAAAAGCATTTACATGTAAGATTTGCAACCTAACCTGACAAAGATACGTTGGGCTTTCTCCATTTGCACAAGGGACAAGGCAACATCATTTGGTGAGGGATTACGATGTACGACCTATTGCATGATGTTGTCACTAATAAACAGTGATAGTAAACAATCAGTCAGTGTTTGCTCCTTTATTCGAATAGGATTTTTAATAGAAAATGTGTCTTCAGGATGATGCATTGGATAATTATTTGAAATATATTGTTGAGCTTTAATTGAATTTTGCTGAATTTGGTTAGTCAAAGTCACAGAAGCGTATATTAAGAAACAATTTGGAATCCCTGAAATATCTCAAGCAGTTCCAAAAATGTTCAGCCCTACTAGATAATAAATAAGAGATTTTCTCATTGAGATACAGTTCACTTTCAACCTATTCTTCATGGACCTCTTTAATTCCTTTAAAATGAACATATAAATGAAACCATTAATAATCCTGGTACTTTAAATAAGCTTACTATCCATTTGGAATCTAATAGTCCACACAGAAGAATTTCCAAAATGCTCAAACATTGCCACCATCCTCCAAAAGAGAACATCTACATTTAAGCATATACTTAATTAATACTAGGGTGTTCTCATATAAGCTTATTTAAAGGTGTGCCTGCATATCTGCAGTCTTGTAAAATGTACATAGGTTTGCTGTTTGATTTATGTAGCTCAATACTATATTTGTTTCCTTAGTAGAAAACATCCTTAAGTGTAATGGGACTATGATACAAAATTATACTGTAACCCTAGTTCTGGTTTCCTCGGAAATCTTCTGAACATGGATATGGAAATAACTTACATATTCAAGGACCTGCATATATTACATTGGAAATTTAAATATAGATAACTTGTTAATAACACTGTTCTGTGGAAATGTTTGATCAGTCTTCAGCTTAAATGCGGTGTATTGAGCTTTTATTGTTACTGATTTATGAAGCAGGCCCATGATCTCATATCATTATTTCACCACTTGGGCAGCCTACAGTATATGTATTTCTAGTTCTTGCAGACTCACTGGAGTGCATTTTAGAGCTTTCAGTAAAGCAAGTTGCAGAAACTCTAATATCTTTTGCTTGATAATAGAAAAGATAAACAGTATGATTTATTGGTATCCCTGACTTCCCTGACTTCAGCCTCTATTAAACACATGAATAGCTATTGTAATTTTAAATGTTTAGGGGGGGGAAAGCAGATGAAAGGTGGCATTCCTTTGAGATGTAACAAGATACATGCTTGAAAACCCAGTTATAAAACTGAAATTTCACTATCAGTTACATTTATACAACTGAAGTTAGACATATCTTTCTAAAATTCATAGCTTCCCACAAATTCTTAACATTCTTCGTTGGAATTAGTTCCCCAAGGGCAGCAAACATTTATTTCATTATAAAGAAAGGAAGAGCAAGCTTTTTCTGAAAGGCCAATCATATTTAACAAAATATAAGCTCTAATGAACTCAGAGTAGAAGAAATTAGGTGTCTTTGCAGCTGTTAGGACCCTTCAAGAGCTGAAGAATATGAACCTTTATATAACTACATTTCAGGTTGTTTAATTCATATTTAACTTGGCTGCAGCTTTGATTGACCATATAAATTTAGTATGAGAAAATATACAAATTACATTTGTGATATATGAACCTACTATTCCAGGTGCCCCTAAATTATATGTGATTTGCAGTTGTTCAGAAAGTTCACTATCATTATAAATCCAGCACACGCTTTCAAGCATTCTAAAGGAATAAGCGTTAAAAGGATAATATAAATTATTCATGGACATTTATAAGTAATAATAGTGCTATTAAGCTGACATACAGATGGTTAAACTCTGGAGCCCAGCTGAAAAGTGTCAAAATTAAAACCTCATTTTTTTTGCATTAGAGTTCAGTTATATTGATCATATACGTAGGACGAAGTAAAAAAGAATATATTAGGCAATGAGTATATCCTGCTAAATGTACATGTGCTCTTATCATAGAGAAATTCAAAATACTGATGAACACTTCCCTGAATTGTAAATTGCATGTTGATTAACAAACTCAGCAACATGTAACACAATTGTAGAAGTGTTTTTCAGCAGTATAAAGGCAATGGTATAGAAGTGAGTTTTAATCCAGTTATTGTTGCTCTTTTGGACAAGCTCTCATTATATGTCTTGTTCTTCAGGGTCTTAAACCATTGGAAAGTTCATAATGAACTAAAATGTAAGATTCATTTTGATAGAATGGCATTATGAGAAACACTAATCTTTGTATTGTTTACACACGAAATGTCAAAATAGTTAATGGAAATATGATTACATGATAGGCAACAAAAATAGCTTTAACTACTTTAAGTCAATAGGAATAGATACAATTATTCCTGGGAGACTGAATATACTGTATGTGAATACATGTTTTGTTGTATAGCCTTTGTTGAAAGATATGAATTATACTGAAAACAATGTTGCTTTATATATTCTCTTATACTGGAAGGCTCAAAAGAATTCAGGGTACCCTTTACTACCAGAGAAATAAACAGGAAGAAATTAGAAGAAAAAAATAAAGTAAAAATTCAGCTTTATATCCTCCACAATTCTGCTGTTACATTGTTAAAAATAACTGTATGAAGCACCATAAAGAGATGAAATCCAGCAATAAGGAATATCAACAAAAGAGAATATATATATTTCAGGGTTGAACTATGGAATCCTTGGTACTTTCTGAGCTTGGTTATTTGCTTGCAGGCATTTTATTACCTAATAATATTATCAGCACACTGCAAGCAAACATCAAAACTCAGAGAGCACCAAGGAGTCAACAATAAGAGATATATTAGCATTTTGTTACTTATAAAATTGTGTGGTCTAATTTCATCTCTTAAATATCCCACTCGTATGACATCCTTACGCTTCTGCAAAAGGACCTGGTGATCTGATCCAACCCAATTTCTGATTTTTCTCATTTTCATTATCTGGTTGCATGTTGAAGCAGGATTGCAATACATTCGACATGCTCATTATAGAGTACGGTCTGAAAGACTTCAAATAATTTAGTTGTACATAGCAAGGGCTTTTATTACCTAATCTGAGCACTTTAAAACTAATTTGAAAGAATGACAATTCATACATACACTAATCTGTTTGCATTCTGTTTGAAGAGAAATAGTCTTAGAAGGATCATCTGAACATTACTGCCTGTTATTAATTATTGGTGAGTCATTCCCACAGGCAAAACAGTCTTATATGAGGAACACATACAGTAAGGTAAAGGTTTCCCTGTCCAGTTATTTCTGCTCATCTCTGTTTCTTGGCTGAGGGTGGCCAGCATGGTTATATGGCAAAGGCACACCGAATGGTGTTACCTTCCCACTGAAGTGATACCCATTAATCTACTCGAATTTGCATGATTTTGAATTGCTAAGTGGGAAAGAGCTGGGGCAAGAAATGTGTTGCGATTCAGGGTCAGCCTGTGGGTTCGGCAGTTGGGTCGGACGATTCAGAGGAGGAGGAGGGGGGTGTTGGAGAGCTTGCTGAGGATAGCCTTGAGGCTCCGCAGAGCCCTCAGCCAGGCCCCTCCCATCTGGTTATGACGCAGACCCAGCTGTGTGAGCCTGACAGCGTGGATGAAGATGACCCACAGCTGGCCCTGTTAAAGGACGCCCGACGCAGGAGGCAGTCAAGCAGGAGTAAACAGAGGAAGGCAATGGGGCACCTCGGAAGGAGGCAGAGAGAAGCCACGCCTTGAACTGTTTAAAAGGGGAATGTGTGGGAGGGCTGGTTTACTGAAGGCAACCCTTTGAATAGCTCCTATTTCATGGTTCGTGTTTTGTTTTGCTCTGTTTGCTTTTGTGTCCATAAATTTGGCAGGCTTAGTTCCAGCCTCTTGCCTTCTTGTAAAGGGGTTGTCCCTGCCTTTTCTGCAGGGCCGGTAGTAGGCTGGTACAGAACAAAATGGGAGCTAACACTGTTGCATGGTGGTTGGGTCTCAAACCCAGGCTATCAGCTTTCCAGCTGACAAACTCAGTGTCTTTAACCTCTAAGCTATTGTGCCCCCATACACATATAGTACCACCTGATCATTAAATTTTGGGTGTCTGGTAGCTTAATGTAAGGATCTGTTCAGTTGAAAAGCATAGGATTTTAAGGGGATCGGATGTGACAAAAGAAATATCTATGGCCTATTAACACAGGCAGAATAGAACTGGATGATGAATATGCTTATTTGATTTTGGCTTTGGACACAGTATTAAAAATAACTATAATTATTTTTTGCCTGTGCCACTCCCTTTGATTACAAAAGGGGCTAATTTTGCAACTCTCCTTTTTATTTCTTTGGCAATAATCTTTGCATATAAAATGTTAGAGATTTCTAAGGGAACATCTGTCTGAAGTGTGCTGATGGAAAGAACAGAGCCAGTAGATAACAATAAGGAATTAGGCCTGATGGGGTTTTTTTTCATGATGTTCCATAAAATGGATTGTTTTAACCAACAATTAGCCTTCAGATGTAATTAGAAAATTTTATGGATTGTTTGCAAGGATTTTTATTAACATTGCCACCTGTCTTCTTGCTGTACAGGCCAGGCGTTAAAAAAATAAATCCTATGAATCTTTTTTACCTTAATGAAAGAGCAAGTAAGAATAGTATGAACCCCTCCCGTGGCTGGGTTAATTGTACTGATGTCACAAGAAGAGAAAACCACGAAAATGTCAGAACCTTAAACAAGCAGATGAATCTGCTCAAGTGCTAAAAACTGAAAATTTTACAATTTGTGTCTTTGTGGGCCTGGCAGTGCAAAGCAGCACCATCTCTAACATTTTATATGCAAAGATTAGTCCTTGACTTACAATCACAAAATTTCTGTAGCTGAGTCAGACAGTTGTCAAGTAAATTTTGCCTAATTTTATCACCTTTTGTGGTCCAGTTAAGTGAATCACTGCAGTTGTTAAGTTAGTAACCCTGTTGTTAAGTGAATCTGGCTTCTCCATTGACTTTGCTTGTCAGAAGGTCGTAAAAGGGGATCACATAATCCCGGGACACTGCAACTGTCATAAATATGAATTTGCTGTCAAGCGTCTGAATTTTGACCATGTGAGAATGGAGATTCTGCAACAGTCATTAAGTGCGGAAAAAGAGTTATAAGTCACATTTTTAGTGATGTTGTAACTTTGAACAGTCACTAAATGAATTATTGTAAGTCTAAAACTGCCTGTACAGAATGTAAAAAGAGGCCAGAAGTTTTCTGTGCATATGAAATGTGAAATTATAATTCAGGAATTGAATTGTCTAGTATCAGGGCTGCTGAAAGAAAATTGCAAATAGCAAAGTCAAAAATAAAGAGCAAATGGAAGAGAATTAGGACTGAGGGGGGAAAACCATATCAAAAGACAGATTAAATGTTCCAATGGACTGAAATATTCAGCAGTTTCCATTTGAATACAAAATTTTCATCCACTTGTTTTCTTATTCAGTCACTGACCACTAAAATTATTATAGTTCCCTGCTCTATTCCTCAAATTCCATTATTTTACAGATCTAAACCATTTTGATTATTTGTACAACTAAAGGTAAAGGTAAAGGTTCCCCCGCACATGCGTGCTAGGCGTTTCCAACTCTAGGGGCCAGTGCTCATCTCCGTTTCAAAGCCAAAGAGCCAGCGCTTGTCCGAGGATGTCTCTGTGGTCATGTGGCCGGCATGACTAGATGCCAAAGGCGCATTGAGCGCTGTTACCTTCCCACCGTAGTGGTCCCTATTTTTCTACTTGCATTTTTACGTGCTTTCGAACTGCTAGGTTGGCAGAAGCTGGGACGAGTAAAAGGCGCTCACTCTGTTACGTGGCACTCGGGATTCGACCCGCCCTAATAAGCAGGCATATACATAGAATGAAGGCTATTGCTAAGCACATTGATTTGTGCTTTAAATTGTAAGCCACCCTGAGTCTTCAGAGAAGGGCGGGATATAAATGGCATTAAAAAAACAAAACTGCCGACCTCCTGATCGACAAGCTCAGCGTCCTAACCCACTGAGCCACCACGTCCCTTACATTTGTACAACTAAAGTAAAGGTAAAGGTTCCCCCGCACATGCGTGCTAGTCGTTTCCGACTCTAGGGGCCGGTGCTCATCTCCGTTTCATAGCCGAAGAGCCAGCGTTTGTCCGAGGACATCTCCGTGGTCATGTGGCCGGCATGACTAGACGCCAAAGGCGCACGGAACGCTGTTACCTTCCCACCGTAGTGGTCCCTATTTTTCTACTTGCATTTTTACGTGCTTTCGAACTGCTAGGTGGGCAGAAGCTGGGACGAGTAACAGGCGCTCACTCTGTTACGCGGCACTCGGGATTCGACCTGCCAAACTGCCAACCTTCTGATCGACAAGCTCAGCGTCCTAACCCACTGAGCCACCGTGTCCCTTTTTGTACAACTACTATGGACTAAATAATTATGTATGCATCTTAGGATTCTTTGATAATTTTTAATGTTTATCCATCAATATGAATGATGTGTTGCTGTTTTTTTTTTAAAAAAGGCAAAATTACAGAAAAGGACTCTGAGATTGGCATTCAGATAATTATTTGCAGTCTATTTTGCAATTAGAGAGTATTCAACCATTATAAAGCTGACTGGATCTTTTGTTAAACACAGTTTTGTAGAAGGTTTTTCGGAACAGGTTCAATATCTTTGTTCTGCTGGAAGAGAGGCTTTTAAAATGTAAAACCCTGCTGCAAATCTCAATGTGAATAGCAACAGTAATTAATAGTAAATCCCCAGTTTTGTTCATTAAGGAAAAGAGACTGCAGAAGAGGTTAAATGAATGGATTCACCATCTCCAATCATATAAAGTGGCATTATATTGAATAAGACCATTGACCTGTTCAAATCAGTGGTGTATTTATTATCCAGAGCCTCAGGTAGGGATTTGCCCTGGCCCTAATATAAGTTACATTATGCAAAGACCCAGCTTTCTGTAAACGCTCTAAAATTGGGAAGAAAGAGAAGAGGACAACCAGCAGCAAGGCAGATGGATTCAGCTACCGGGGTGATGAGTGCACCATTGGAGACTTGAAAAGAAAAAAAAAACAGGTTAGGGACAGATTATCATGGAAAACATCTACCTATGTGGTCGCCAGGAGTTGAAAACAACTTGATGACACAATCGATCAGTATAAATTATTATTTGGGTAGGAGATTGCAGGACTTGGATCTGGGACTGGGATTTTTTTCCAAATAATTCTTGTTATTTGGACAACACTTGCTTGATATATGCGCAGGTCACATATCAGTACTACTCAAACCCTTCTTTCCTGGGAAAAAGCTAATTTAATGTATTTTTATTCTTTTGTCTGTCAGTAAAGTACATCAAGTATGAGAATTCTAGCTCTTTAACGTATAGGAGAAGAACACCAAAAGCATCCCTCCCCCATGAAAGATAGCAATGGTCACTAGTAAGTCATATTCCAAAGCAGCAGGCAGAACTAGGGCGTTTGGTCACAGGGGCTTCTGGGAGAGATAGATGAGGAACTACAGACCTTCACTATAGAGGTAGTATCTGACTTACAACTGAGGCCAGAATCTCCATTGCTAAGCACTGGCCTTCCTCAGCAACGGAAATTCAGGTCTTAGTTGTGATTGTTAGGTCCAAGACTACCTGTATAGTGAAGGTCTGTAGTTCCTCATCTATCTCTACCAGGAGCCACAGTTGTTAAATAAATCACTGCAGTTAAGTTATCACTAAGGCAGGGGTAGGCAACCTCGTCTCTTTTATGACTCATGGACTTCAACTCCCAGAATTCCTGAGTCAGCTGACTCAGGAATTCTGGGAGTTGAAGTCCATGAGTCATAAAAGAGACGAGGTTGCCTACCCCTGCACTAAGGGAATCTGGCTTCCCTTGTTGATTTGGCTTGTAAGAAGTCAGCTGGGAAGGTCACAAACGGCGATCAAAGGATCCCAGGATGCTGCAACTGTCATAAGTTCATGCCAGTTGCCAAGTGCTTGAATGTTGATCATGTGAATATGGCAGTCATAACTAAAAGGAAGGGTCATAAGTCTTTTTTTTCAGTGCTGTTGTAACTTTGAACGGTCACAAAATGAATGGTTATAAGTCAAGCACTACCTATACATACATAGTCAGCTTCCTTCTCTATACATTATTGTTACATGGCTGATTATTGTAGGGACCATAAGCTTTAAGAACTGCCTGAGGGTTGGTTTTTTAAAAATCTTTTTCCCTTCTCATCCTTTCCCCTTTTTACGTTTATTTGTTTTTAGATTTTTGTCCTGAGGCACAAAACAAAACTGTTTTATTGACGAAAAGTTTTGAAGCTACTATCAGAGACTTTCCAGCTGCAATCCTGTAAAAATGTTTTAAATACCAAATCTCTGTGCAAGCTTATTTTAAACACACACAAAACAAAATGCTTGCCAAAAGTCACATATTTTTCTAGATTTGTTCAAATTAAATTAAAATATAAACACCTCCGCGAAACTAAGACACTAATATTATACAGTTGCCTAGTTTTCTGCTTAGATACAGAAAAGTAACATCCTATTTAAAAAGCATATTTTATTGCTCTAAATTATAGAGAGATCCAGGAAATCTTAAGTACAACCAGATGGATCTCCCTAGATTCACTCTGAAAAAGTCAGGTTTTCCTGAATTTTCAAAAATATATCTATTTCGGCTGTGCTCAGGCATCAAAATATTTTCAGCTGGCACTGATCAATTCCACGTTCCTGTATCATTATTTATTTAAGAGAAACCCAATTTTGCAGTTAACAATTTCCATAAATCCCTTCTGATAAAAGTATTTTTGAAATATTGGGGCTAACAAAGAGGGCTGGCTAACGGCAGGGACAACTGCAATAAATGAATTCTAGTTGCTAGTTGCTAGTTTTAATTAAGAGAGAATAAAAATACTCAGTACAAGAATCAAAAAAGACATTCCCCTACAGTACCTCTTCATTTATTTAAATTTACTGCTTTGCCACTTCAGAGGTATTTGTTCTGTAATCTATACCATCCATAAAACTACCACAAGGAGTTACAGCATTTTGTATTAGTATCATAAAGATTAAGATTACCATAAAAATTAGCAGGTGAGAAGATGAATACAAGAAACCAATATAGCCATTTTAAATAATAACAAATCACAGTCTAGTAAAAATCTGAAAACCTCTAGCCACAAATATGATAAAGATGCCTACATTTTCTTCAGGCAAAAGATGTGGGATTGAAGTTACAGCTAGTCCTCAATTTACCACCACAATTAAGTCCAAAATTTCCATTTCTATGCAAGGCATTTGTTTTTAGATGAATTTGCCCCACTGTATGACCTTTCTTGCCACAGTTAAATGAATCAGAATGATAAAAGTTCAAAGGGGGCAGAGATGTGACACTTCAATGTTGCTTTTTGTATTTTATCTCCCCTACCCCACACACATATGCCTCTACATGTGGTAGTGGCTATGTTTAAATCTGCAAATATGGCAGCATTATTTATACAGTTAAAGGTCCTGAGTAAAGTAAAAAAGATGCAGAAAAATCAGTGAAGAGAGCAAATTTGTTGTAGTAGTTAAGGCACCAGGCTAGATACCTGGAGATCATGAGTTGTAGTCCCTTCTTAGGCATGAAACCAGGTGGGTGATGGTGATTTTGGGTCAGTCATTCTCTTTCAGCTTTAGTGGCAATAGCAAACCACTTCCAAAAAATCTGTTCAAGAAAAAAGCGTAAGGGTTTGATGAGGGCAGTCACCAGTAATCAACAATGACTTGAAGGCACCAAAAAAGAAAAAAGAACCAAAAAGCACATTATTGGAAAAACCATGGTGCTCATCAGCACCAAGATACAGTTTTGGTAAAAAGCTATCTGATTGATGACATAATAAGTGAAGAAAACAAAAATTTTAAGTAGTAAAATATAAGCCTAATAAAACCAAATACTAATAATTTAAAAAAAAACAAATTTGTCCGCCTGCAAACCTCAATATTAGCTGGGTAATCTATTTTGTGGATTTGTTTTAAAGGTATTTTAATTATGCTTTGAATTATTTTCATAACCAATGTCTTTTTTTATTGCCTTTCATTAAAAATCTCGGGTATGCTTTATTTTTAATAAACAAATGACATGAAAATTAAATATTGTTTATTTTCTAAGGAAGTTGTCTATCAATATAAAACTTCTTTATGTAACTTTTACAGAGCCAGTCTAAATGTCAGCGTTTTCTGCAAGGTCTTTCTTTAAAAAAAAAACCTCTTCTTTTTTAGCTAGCATGCTATGCGAAATCAAAAACCGATTAGGACTTTTGATCAAATTTAGATGACCTCAGATATGACAACCTAGCAAAATCTTTTAAAGTGTGCATTTATCAGGATAATATCAAATATATAATATTTAGCTGGCAAGCTCCTTATTTTGTGACAAAGCATCACTCTTCCTATTTAATTATTCTTTGGGCGAAAAATATCAGTCTATTTGAGAGAAAGCCTCATACAGTATGTCAGCTCCACTGATTCACTAACTTCGTCAAAGTCATTCTGAGACACTGTAAAAAAATCTGGCCTGTCTTTTTGTTGCATGTATCCTTTATTAGATCTGTCAGAAAAGAGGAGTTTAGACAAAATATACTGAATCACTTCCTCCCTGAAGGAAAGTGAGTAAGGCAAATAAATAATAGTATTACGTACTTTCCCTAATCAACATTTAGATTTGCTTTCTGTGGGTAGAATTATAACATGTTAGTATTTTTAAGCTACTTATTTAATAATGAGTTTTAAAAGCCCTTTAATTCATAGCATCAGGTATTAGGTGGAAACAATAATAATACGTGCTAGCAATCAATAATATATTTCTATGGAACACTTCATCTGGGTAATACAAACAAATGAAAATTTAGATGAAAAATCCCTCTTTCCATCTGTCATTATGTTACATGCAGAACATATAAAATTCAAAGAGCTGTAATGTATATAACAAAGAGGACAGTAAAGCCATAACAGGAAAAAAAATCTAAATGTTGATAATTTGCAGCTCATGTTTTCTTATCACTTTTCAACATAGAAACAAATAGAACTGCACATCAGACTAAAATACATTGAAAATTAAAACTTAATAAAATTAATTTATTCAAGATAACACCCTGTCATTCAAACCAACAATGTTAAACCGCAAAGATCAGAAGAATAGCAGACAAATCAATTGTCCTGTTTCTGAAAATCAAGCAAAAAGAAGAGAGATAAAGGGGCTATAGTAATCATAACAAGGCAGGGGTTTTAAAGCTTGGTCATTACTCTATGTGAAGACATATAAAGAAAATGCAATACTTCAAAAACCACGCTCACTGAGAATGTTAAAGCATTAACAGAGCTTTAAATTCATCTTAGAAACAAGTTGGGAGCCAATATTACTGGTAGAAAATCAGAATAATATGATTTAAATAATTAAAATCTTCTACCTGGCATTACTGATACAGAATTGTTTTGCACAAATTGCTATTACTGAATGTTTACAAGTAGTATTATGTACATCACATTCCGTAAACACCAACTCTGAGGTCATCAAAACATGTCCTTGGCTGATCACAACCAGAATTGCACAAATTCTTCCTTAGCATAGCTGACACAAGGATTTCTAAGCGCAAACTGAATCCAAAAGACCTCCTAAATTATTTTCCAAGTAGATGCTATTTCATCTTGAAAAAAGATAAATATGCTTCCTGAAAATAGGAATCTTATTATTTACTGTGGTACTTGCCTTTCCTGTCCCGCACACTAAATTCCTGAATGATATACTGGAAGTTAAGCTCCATGGAGGATTTGGAATCAAGACAGGGATAATCTAAGGTGCTTTCACATGTAAGGGACACCGTGTGTCCTTGTGAGTCAGAAGGGTTCTCTAGGTATTTAAAAGAAACTCCCAAAGAAACTGTGTGATAATATTCTTATGAAACTTCATCTGGAGTTATATGACAGAGAGGTTGCACTGACAGGCATTCCTGCCTCATCCTGCTCTGGGCCAATTTCTCTTCTTCCATGACATTCTGGCTTCTTCCTCCATCCTTCAGGACTGAACAAAATATCTTTGCTGATCCTCCCCAGAATGATTGGCTTTTTCTTCACCCTGTCATTGTTGAAAAACCTAAAACCAAAACCAAAAGCACAAAACCATTTTCTTCTTATTTTTAGCACTCCCCTCTTTGGCTGTCCGGAGGATGAAAATCTAATATAAACTAGTGCGGCAAGCCAGCAGCCATGCAGGAGGCATAAACATCTCCATCCTTAGTAACTTAACTTCCTCCCCATCCCATACTGTGCCATGGTGGTAGGGTTTCAGTCTTCAGCACATAAGCACAGTCTCAATACTTTTGAAATACAATTTAAAGGCAAAATTAAATAAAAAACCATACACACAGGGAGAGAGAAGATATCTAATTTTAATTTCCAGATAGAAATGCTTGCAATAGAAGAATATCATATATTAAGGCTATTATCTGAGTCCTGCATAATTGCAATACCTGGGGCATTATTCTAATAGAGATCTTAAAATCCCAGCATTTTACCTTATAAAAGAAAGTAATGTAATAAGTTTGCCATTGACTTGATTCAGTTTTTAGTGTATTTTGCTTTGCAAATTAATCTCCAGCTAAGTTATTATAATCCTTTTTGTGTGTCCCTTTATCTCCGTGGTGAGCAACATATGTCTGCACACGGCATGCGGCACCTATTTTGGGCAGCGTAGAGTCTTTTGATAAGAATCTAGAGAAGCCAGCTTTCATTGCTTTTTAAAAACGTTTGTCAACCTAGGACTCATGAACATGGGACTGAAAATTCCATGTTTATGGAATTATTAATTTAGCATTAAAATAAATAATTTAGAAACAATGAGAAAACAAGGAAATGAAAATATAAATAAATATCTTAATCCTATTGCTTTGGCTTCCAAATCTCCAGAAATTATTCCAGACTAACATTGAATGATAAATTGTCCACCAACAATATCAGGATCAGTTTAAGGAATTTGGAAGCTCAATGCCCCAGCAGGTTTGGAAGACCCCATTTACCACTAGAATAATATTGCAGATGGATTTTTCCCAACCACAATATTAGAAGCACATGTTTAAAATGGTTATAATGGAATAACCTTTTTTAAAGACATACATCCTTCAGTTTTGCAGCTACTAGGATTGTTGGCCATGCAGGTACAAAGATAGCCAAGGAAATGATTGCAGCTTGGGAAAAGGGCCCCTTGTCAGTCAACAGGAGGGCAGATTTACTAGCAGGTTATCAGGTACTTAGGAGCCGAGGGCTTGGCAGCACAAAAAATAACAGCCAATCACTGGCCGTCAACACACCAATCAACCAATAGGAAGGCACTATATAAATGCAATGCATAGAATAGCCCAAAGCACACATTCTAGTGAAAGAGAAGTTCCCTGAGGATTTACTCCAGCAAAACCCTGAAAGCTCAGAAGACTAAACCTTTGGTCCCAGTGATCAGATTGGATCCTGCAATAACCATAGAATCTGAATTAAAAATTGACATACCTATAAAACAGACTATGTAAAAAAAAATCTGAATGTCTTCTTCTTTAAAGTGAGAGAAAGTACGTTTATTTTTGATATGCTATTATCCTTACTGTCCAACCCGTACCATTTTACAAAACTACAGTAGCAATTTCTTTCAGTTCAGCTTCCCAAAGAAAGCAGAGTGACAATAAAAAAAAATCACAGTATGAAAGTCCTCCTATTTCTGTAAATAATATATTAGTGCTCATGTACTCTTATATTGCTCTTCCAGTTACGTATCCACAAGACAATCTGTCCCCTTAATTCACAACTACTAAAATTGCTTGAAGTCTTTGGTGACAGACTTGATCAAAAGGTTTTCAAAAGTCCAAACAGACAAGCATCTTCATGTCAATTGAATCTATCCAGTTGTGCCTGTTCACTCATGCTCTCAAATAATGTCTACCCTCCTATCTGACTCTTCTGCTTCAGCCATGACAGGCAACATATGGGATGGGCCAATGCCTAGTCTACTATTGTTTGGCTTGTCATCGGTAACCTCCTTCATAGCCCTGAACTATCCCATTGGCAATTCTTAGTCCTAAGAGATTGGAGACAGGAACCAGATCTGGGCAGTGAGGTGCAGATATCGGCTAGGCTGCAGCTACAAGGTTAAAACACCCTAAGAAAGGATGAAAAGAGAATTTGACAGAAGAAAGATAATAATGAGGTCTGATTTTTTTACAACTTAATACAACTTAACAAAGATTCGTGTAACAATAAAGATGAGTATTGCCTGTCATTCCAGTTAGTGTTGATGTTTATTTCTTTTTCTGATACCATCTGGCTGCTTTCTGTTGTCTCGCAAAATTTTGAAGCACACCTTTTCTTTTGCTGTTAATATCAACATCGCCCTGACATGGGATGCAAAGCACAGGATGGTCGTCTTTTTTTTGACCTTTCCGAATTAATGAAGTCTTTCAATGTAACATTTAGGATAATGCCAATGCTAGCAAAAATTACACTTAGCTCTCTGAGCAAAAATGTTACAGTGCATCTCTCCCTTTATATTCGATCTAAAGAGGTAGAACTGTTTTCTCTCACACAAATACACACCCTTGTAATTTTCTCTTCCAAAGGCTGAACTGTAAGCTCTTAAACCAACACAGGTAGGAAAGGCAGGTACTCCTCTACATCCCATGGTAGTGGCCAACTTCCAGAGTGTTTTTCTCTCACAGTCTCTGCAAGAGCTACCAACATGCATTTAGGGCACGGGTAGGCAACCTTGGCTCTTTTATGACTTGTGGACTTCAACTCCCAGAATTCCTGAGCCAGCCATGCTGGCTCAGGAATTCTGGGAGTTGAAGTCCACGAGTCATAAAAGAGCCAAGGTTGCCTACCCCTGATTTAGGGGAAGGAGATAGAAGCAGGTGTACTTGATAGCTCAGTCAAAATGGAACAGGATGTGATGAAGGAAATTAGCAGAACTGTAGCATCAGAGGGAATGGGATGACTGGGGTGGCAGGAAGAAAAAGAGTGATATATCAGGACAGCCTGGGCTCAGCGCACTTACAAACACAGTATCTTCCTGAAATCGAATGTGCAGTTTGACATTGAACTTGAAAAACAACTGGTGTTCCAGATAGATGCATGAAATGGGTTTCTTAGTGAGCAAATTCTATATTCTGTCTGCCGTGTCAGTACATTATTTTAAAAAGAGATGTTTCACAGCAATGTAAGAAACACTGTCAATGTCATAATTCCTTATATTTATTCTTTCAGATATTCAGTAAAATCCAAAGTGTAATATATCATCAAACTATAGTTCTATCATTTTTTTAAAAAAACAAACCCATTATAACAGAGATCTGAAAAAGCTAAATGAACTGTAACTGAATTCAGGTCTATTACAAAGAATGTTGTACATCTGATACTCAGCAAGCCTGACTGTCAGAATGAAAGTTATCTTTGATTTTAAGAACATGACTGGATGGAAAGACAATTTTGCACATGTTAATAAACAATTTAACAATTGTTGATAAACAGTTTAAGAATTTATATTAATGCTATCAGTTCTTTCTGTCCCATTATTTGAAAGCAGGCTTGCAAATCTATGGAGAAAGAAGAGCAACAGAAAAATAATAAATAAAAATACAACTGAAACTTCAAATTAGCAAATGGGGAGAGAAGGATGCTTATTATTCCCAAGTGACAGAGCATGTCATCACAGCATTATACAGTGCATTCTGAAAGGATTCAGACTCCCTTTCACTTTCCTGAATTTTGTTATGCTTGCAGCCTGATTCTACAGTTGTTGAAATTCATTGTTTTCCCTCATTAATCAACACTCTGTACCCCATAATGACAAAGTGAACACAGAATTTTAAAAATTCTTTCTGAATGCACTGTATATATGCGATGATATCCCTCTGTAAATGATGCAAATGATTACTTGTGTCATTTATTGTGTCATGTCATGATGCAAGTATTGCCCTGTTCACCGCCCTGAGTCCTTCGGGAGAATGGCGGTATACAAATTAAATTATTAAATTATTAATTAAATTAAGTTGATGCAAATACTTGCACTATTTATATAATTATATCATTATGTCATGGTTCCGACAGATGAAACTCATCTGACACATTACACAAGTGCAATAAATTCTAAGCAAATTTAGTCCGTTACATGCAAAGTCCACTGTACTGAGGTTCCAATAAACGGAGGTTTTAGTCTACCCAGGATGTACAAGGGATTTCGATTATATTTGACATGGAATTTTCTGTCACAGAGACAATATTTATTTATTTATTTTATTTATTTATTTTAATTCCATTTATATCCCGCCCTTCTCCGAAGACACAGGGCGGCTTACAAACTTAGCAGTAGCCTTCATTCTATGTATATGCCTGCTTATTAGGGCTCCTCTTTATCAAAATGAGGAGATGATCTGATTTCCCTTGATGGGAAGCTTTGTACAGCTCCATCTGGCTTTCCATGATAAAGAGGCTCTTATGTGTGTACACACCCAAACATCTTCCAGTGCTTGTTGGCAGTTATTAGATGTGGCAAAGGAGCCAGTCACAGGAGGTAAAATTAAGCATTCTTCCTCTCACAACCACTTTGGGCTCTCAGCTGCAAGCAAACACTTCAGCACAAAATCTTCTGATTTTTCCCCCCTTCTTCCTTCATACAAGAGCTTCTTAATTTCACGTTCAAGTGTAGAAGACTAATGATGCCATTTTCAGTAAGTCCAGATAAACAAGCAGAGTGATAAATCCTACTCTTGCTTCCCTTTATAGCAGTGAAATGCAGCTTGGATTTATGACCCATTCTTTTAGGGAATCTGAACTACCGTCCTGCCTGGAAAGTGAAAGTTCTGCTTTTAATATGTAAAAGCAAAACAATTCCTACTTTTCCATTCCCTCTTCTTTGAGTTAAGCAGTTATTATTTAGGCACAGTTGGCCATTCTTCAGGCTGGCAGCACAGTCTTCATAAATCTTCCTCTAGGACAGTGATGGTGAACCTTTTAGAGACCGAGTGCTGGCTTCCGATTTGCGCGTGCGGCGCTTCTGGACGCGCAGGAACAGTCTGCTTCCTGCCATCCATTCTTTCTTTTTTGGAGGACCCTGAAAAGGGTCGAAAATCACCCTGGAGGGGCGACTACCGAGAGGAGGCCTTCCCTGTGATTGCAGAAGGGCGGCAGCCCTCTGCTTGAATCCGGGACAACTCCTTTGGCCCAAAGAAGAAGAGACCGGCCATAAAGATGGCCGATCATTAAGCCGCTCCCTGCCGAAAGCCAAAAGCACTACCTAGCACTAAGAAGCTAGGAGGACCTGGGTGAGATTTTTACCTTTCTTACTCCCTTACCTATTTTCCTGTGGGACTTTCCTGAAAATTTCTTTACCCACTCTGAAAAAACGGCGAATATCTACTCTGGGAACAAATCTTAAAGCCTTAAAGCCTTAAAGAAATTCAAGTAATTCAGCAAAGAAATTAAGTAATTTTATTTGTATTTACTAAAAAGCTCCTATTTTTTGGTGGGGATCTACTACCCTATTTCCTCTCTAAGCTGTGAATTAAAGAAAAAAATGGACTAATGCTACAAAAGTTTTATATTAGTTTGGGGGAAAAATGAAAAATTTTACATTACATTTTATATGCTATTGATGACAACTTGTGGCGAAACCTGGCACAGCAACTAAACTTTTCTCCTGTTGTGAGAGCTGACTGAATAACAGAGCTGTCTTTGACATTACTTTTAAAGATAAGTGTGGGAACACCTGGCACTGAAAACAACTCTTGGAGGTGGATAATCTTTGACTATTATTAAAATAGCCTCCTATGGAAGATTTAACTGCAAACAACAAAGAAATGGATGAATATATTTATTTTTATTTATTTTATTTTATTAGATTTATATACCGCCCCTCTCCAAGGACTCGGGGCGGTGTACAGGGCAAAAAACACTAACAACACACAAGATATAAAAATTAAAATAATATTAAATCAATAGCCCTAGGTAATAAATACATTCTAAAATTTAAATTTTTAAAAATATAACTCTAAAATCCAATCCCTCAGTCCAGGCCGGCCTGTTCAAACAACCAAGTCTTCAGGTCGTGGCGAAACGAGCGAAGGTCGGGAGCCATCCGAAGCTCAACTGGAAGCTGATTCCACAGGGCAGGCGCGCCCACAGAGAATGCTCTCCCCCTGAGAGCCGCCAGTCGACATTCCCTGACCGACGGCACCCTGAGGAGTCCCTCTCTGTGGGAGCGCACAGGGTGATGGGAAGTTAATGCCAGCAAGAGGTGCTCCCGTAAATAACCAGGACCCATGCCATTTAGGGCTTTATAGGTCATCACCAGCACCTTGAATCTCACTCGGGAGACAACTGGAAGCCAATGCAGCTCGCGGAGCAGAGGTGTTACATGGGAGTATCGGGAGACCCCCATCACAACTCGTGCGGCTGCATTCTGCACCAGCTGGAGCCTCCGAGTGGCATTCAAGGGCAGCCCCATGTAGAGAGCATTGCATTAGTCTATCCGAGAGGTCACGAGCGCATGAGTGACTGTGCGTAGGGCGTCCCGGTCCAAATAGGGCCACAACTGGCACACCAGGCGAACCTGGGCAAAAGCCCCCCTAGTCACAGCTCCTATATGATCTTCAAAATTGAGCTGTGAATCAAGGAGGACACCCAAGTTGCGAGCCCTATCTACAGGGGGTAACACCTCATCCCCTATAGATAATGATGGAATAGAATGGACAACCCGAGATGCCGATATGCACAGCCACTCGGTCTTGTTGGGATTTAGACGAAGCCTGTTCCTCCCCATCCAGACCCTCACCGCCTCCAGGCAATGGGACATCATGGAGAGGGCATCACTGAGTTGAACTGGGGTGGAAATAAAAAGCTGGGTATCATCAGCGTACTGATAATACCCCACCCCAAAACCATGAATGATCTTGCCCAGCGGCTTCATATAGATGTTGAACAGGAGAGGCAAGAGGACCGACCCCTGAGGGACTCCACAAATGAGAGGCCTCGAGGCCGACCTCTGTCCCCCTGTCAACACCGACTGCGAACGACCCAGAAGGTAGGAGGAGAACCACTGTAAAACAGTGCCACCCACTCCCAACCCCCTGAGGCGCCGCAGTAAGATACCATGGTCGATGGTATCAAAAGCCGCTGAGAGGTCTAATAGGACTAGGACAGAGGAGCAACCCCTATCCTGAGCCCGCCAGAGATCATTCATCAGTGCGACCAATGCCGTCTCCGTGCTGTACCCAGGCCTGAAGCCCGATTGGTAGGGGTCGAGATTATCCGTTTCCTCCAGGAACAGAGGAAGCTGATGAGCCACCACACTCTCAACAACCACTCTCAATATCCCACCACTTGATTATAAACTGATACTGGACACGATTTTAGCAATGACAGAGCAAATTAAAGCCAAACTGCAAGAGAAATCTGACAACTTAAAGCCACCAAATCAAATTCTGACCTTAAATGAGGAAATAATAATTCAAGAGCAAATAGAAGAAGTGGAAACTAACACTAAAATAGGAGATTTCAAAGAACAACAAATGCAACCTATAGAGAATCTTAAAGTCCAAACTTCAATGTCAACTACAAAACTTACAACTCAAAAAGCAACAGCACCTGAAGAAAGCAATATTAAGAGTGAAGACACTAAAGGCCTTCAAATATACTTTATTGAGAATGCAACTAATCAAATGATAACCATCACACCAGCTACTACTTTCTGCCTAATCCAGATGGAATTGGAAGAAGAAAAAGACATGCCTGATGTAATGACAACTATGTTACATCAATCACCAAAAACTGAATTATTAAAGCAAAACTTCTTTGCAAAAAGACACTTTCTTTGCAAAACTGACATTTGGATACTCTCCCTGGATTCAAATAAGGGGTATAGGAAGAAAGGGAGATACATTTGAGAATTTAAAGACACCAAAAGGGAACCCTGATTGGCTCAAAAGGAAGGCAAGAGTTAGATTCGCCACCACGGCTCTAGGATATGACTGCACATCACATTAAATTTTCCTTCTGCCATTCTTATATCAAACAGTCCTTTAAAATGTTAATATGATATCAATAGATTTGAACTTATTTCTCACCTCCTCTTCCTTCCCAGGCTAAAGTTATGCTTTTGGTTTTGATTTTTTTCTTCTTCAAGGCTATCTCTGTACTCCTCTGCAACAGTCAACATGTTTCAACAACCATCATCATACCTTCTCTCTGCTCCTCCATAGGTTAGTCCTTATTACATTTCTGAGTTCTGGGAAAACGCTGTGAGATTTTAGAAACTCTTATTTATCTCTTTCTCAGAAAATTGCCACTATACAAGAACA
>NC_138203.1:94679964-94959964 GCF_964194415.1 Vipera berus | reverse complement strand
TTGGACAGGAGGAAGAGCACCGCCGGGCGGGCAGGAAGGTGTCTTGCTTGGCTGTGGCTTGGGGGGCACTTTTTAAAGTGCCATTGTAACTCCAAACAGTCACTAAGCGAACTGTTGTAAGTCGAGGACTACCTGTACTTCATCATTTTTCCCTTTTTTGGGGGGGTCATCAAGTTTTTGACACCTTGCTAGGTGACTGGTGGTACCCAGATGTTGCCATATCCTAAAAGTGGTACAATGGTTGAAAAGGTTGAAAAGCGCTGAGATAGATCACATACTATAGATGAAAGTTAGAAAATAAATCATTGTAAAATATGGAAAATAGGACAGATATAGAATTAAGTAACAAGACACAGATATAAAAATAATAAATGGCATATATGAATAGAGACATAGGACATAGATCATAGATACAGAAATAGACATACTAGATAAGGAACTAAGACACATGTAGAAAAACCTAGGATTAAGATGTCTAGAAAAAAGATCCTAATCTGGAATCTATAGACATGGTAAAAAAAATCTATAGCCATAGTGGATAAAAATTAGCAGAAATTCCACATTTTCATTTTTAAAATAAATCTATATTTTTGCCTAATAAACCCTCCCATACAAAAAAAAAATAGAGGAGTAAAACCCACCTCTTCTCTGTAATATCCCTGAAAAGAAATGGTGACATTTGGAGATTTACATTATAAAGAAAAGAACCCCATAATATTTGAACAAATCATTTGTGTCTTGTTACTGTGTCTTGTCTGAAAGTCATCTTATTGTTCTCTAAAAAAAAAGAAACTTTGATAAAACATATTAAAAATCTACTGCTGCAAACTGCTTAACTCTTAAACATTTAGTGACAAATATCAATGTAACTCTGAATCTTATATGTGATTTTAAAAATCCGGTTATTTACAGTCCGCTATTGTAAATGGTTTCTAAAATACTTTCTGATTTGGATTTTCAGCAGAAAAGAGACAGGCGTAGAAGAGCTAAACATTTGTTCTCTAAGTGAACACCATTTGGAATTTGTGTTGGCAAATTTGAGGGCACCTTATTCTATATGTTCATCTTTGTACTCTTTTGAAATAGTACAGGTAATCCTTGACTTACAGCAGTTCATTTTGTGACCGTTTGAAGTTACAAAGGCACTGAACAAAAGGACTTACAACCATTTTTCACACTTGACCATTGCAACATCCCCATAGTCACCTGACCAAATTTCAGATGCTTGGCAACTGACTCATATTTATGACGGCTGCAGTGTCTCAAGGTCATGCGATCACCTTTTGTGACCTTCTGACAAACAAAGTCAATGGAAGCCAGACTCCTTTGACAACCGCAGTGATTCACTTAACTGTGGCAAGAAATAAAATGGGGCAAAATTCACTTAACAACTGTTTTAGCAACAGACATTTTGGGCTCAATTGTGGTCATAAGTCGAAGATTACCTGTGTTATAAAATACATTAGGAATTACTGCAAAAAGTTTGTTTTTTTCAAGATACTTATATTCTATTAAATTATATACCAACTACTTAGAATTTAATATGCCCCAAAGATTTTTTTGTCCTCTAAGAATAACCCAAAAGAATAATCTTTATGAGATGGAAAAATACTATAACTCCAGAAATAAAGAATTGGATTTCAAAGATGTGTGATTTAACTGTTTTCCAGATAATTATATATTTTTAAAAATCATAAAATATTATCTTCCTCTTTGGAACAAAGTTATTTGTTGATAAACATTTAAAGCGTAGCTTCTCTTTTAAGGTTTTATAAAATTCAGGTGAACTTTAAATATATATATTTAATTTCAGATTCTTTCTCTTTTTGTTTTTAATTGTTAGTTTTTCTCTCTTTTGCATGTTGTGAATTTTTCATTTTTATATTGTGTATGCTTGTTTGAAAATAAATACCTATTTTTATTTAAAAAACAAGCTAAATTAATATTAAGCAAACTTAAAGACAGACTTGATGGACCACTGAGTCTTTTCCTGCAGTTAGTTTCCTGTCTTTCTAGATTCCATTTTAAAGCTTGAGGTATGTAATAAATATAACAATTAAAAGTATACTTAGAATTTTAAAAATAAATCACTAAACTTTAAAATACAAAAATAGCAGTGTTAATAATCAGGAAATTATAATGTTCAATTGTTAGATTAATACTGCATAATAAATAAAGATGGAAGATCTTTACCAACTTCAAAATTGTTATGGATAAAAATGTTACACATGTTTTGCAGTTACAAGCCAAAAGCTATATCCTGTTTCTCAACCTTGACAACTTAAGATGTGTGGACTTCAAGTCCCAGAATTCCCCAGCCAGCTGAGAAACCCTGATTTATATATTTCTCCCACATGAAGCAATCAGCAACCTTCCTACTGTTTTAAAAGATGGTCAGTAAGAGGCTCAAAGGATCCATATCCTAATGATATATGGAATGCTGAATAAATACATCATGCATTCAGTTCCCAGGATTTTGCAAGCTGGTCCTTTTTTCCCCTTGCAATAAATCTAATAAAATAAGACCCTGTGAGAATCTAGTCTTCATGGTTGTGAGCAACCGCTAAAGGTTTGACATTTTGCAAGAGCTTAAATATAGCCATTATGAAAGTGCTCTCTGTAGCACAACCAAACATGTCTTTGGGGTTCCTGGAACTAATAAGAGGGCCTGAGAAAGTAATCTAAAGAGATAGAGAATCTTAAAAGCAAAAAAACAAAACAAAACAAAACAAAAGCTCATTAGATTCCCTAATCTAAAACCATTGAGGGATTTAAACGTCTTCACCACCTTTTCAACTCTGCCTGGATGCAAAGCAAGTCACATGTTCCCCAAACACCCTTCTAACAACTCAAGTTTCTGCCAAAGTGTAGTTTTTAAACACCCCTTCAAAACAATTTTTCAGCAGGTTGAACTAATGCAAATTTAATGATTACGAGTCAGATGTACATCTTCCAGCACCAACAAGAGCTAAGTGATAAGTTCTGGCTCACTTACCTGAGCATCTCTAACCCTTAGATTTAGCCATTTACTATCTCCAGGCACTGGTGCAGTCTTAGAAGGCACTCTGGAATAAGACCGAGTCATCCACATTGGTGATACAGTGGTCCAAATTCAGCAATGTCAAAGAAATACTCAATAGTAGCATGGGTTCAAAATAAAATTCTGAGGAATACCATGAGCCAACATCATCTCTGATGCTGGATCTTCCAAAACTAAAGCCAACATAACACCTTGTGAAAGACACCGATGCCAGAACCTGTGGACAATACCTTGCTTAATGCTAAAAGTCATGAAAGATCCAGTAGAATCAACATGAGGGTAGCACTCATGCTATCAATTCCTAACATACAGTATATTCTTTTGCTATACAATCAAAACATAGCTGAAACAAAATTGCAATGGATTGATTTTAGACAGATATTATCAGACATTTTTCATCTATTTTTCCCCCTGAGGTTTAGGGGAAAAAGACTCTCAAAATAAAATGTTTCTCTCGTTGCATCATTAAATTCTTTCTAGAGTTCATTAGCACTCAATCTGGATCTTTCCGGTCCTATCCTGCTACTTCCCACTGGCAAAAAATTTGTAGTCTTGTTACCTATTCTGGAAAGTGGTTTGAGAATGATTTATCATCTTTGGAGAAAATGTTTGTGCATGCACTTTCTCTCTCTCTCTCTCTCTCTCTCTCTCTCTCTCTCTCTCTCTCTTAATATCAGAAGCAGTTCTATCTTAATACAAGCCTTAAAAAAGTTGAAATAGCTATTGCTACATGGAGGTTCAATCACAGCATCAAGACAGTCTGTTTTAAGAACTGTCAATAATAATCTGAACAATTTATCAAGATAAGATACTATGGACTTCTACCACTTTATAAAACTATGCATAGTTAAGGCTGAACATTGAATACCAATACAACTCATTCAAAAACATATATTAATTCTTTAAAGTCCAGGAAGAAGGGACTTAATATACAGCTTCTTCTCTAGAGAGGTTATTTTTTAAAAAAATCATATATTACTGATTTGGGATGTGTAAATAAGTCATTTTAAGTGTTTCAAGACATCAGTTCAACCTATGATTCATTTTTGTGATGATAAAATAATAATGGAATATTGCAATTGAGGCTTTTTATTGCCTTTCTAACTTTGGCACAAATACAAATACTATGGTGTAGTTTTAGAACATTGCACAAGCATAAAATGAGATGTGTATCTGTCAACAGACAATAAACATTGGCAATCCCAGGCAGATAATTATGCTCATTACAAGACACCTTTAAATAAGGGATACATTAAGCCATTAAGTGAAAAATAGCTTTACGTTCTATTCCTTTGGAGCTATTTTCTAATAAACCTTAAAGAACTATTATTCCTTACTTATAATTAATGTTGGCAAAATAGTAGGAGTCAGATTTACTGGCAATCATTGTTTAATTTCTACCTAGGAATTACCAATATAGGATGGAAAATCACTGCTGAAGACCCTACCAGGATTTTTTTTAAAAGGCCAAAAATTCCAGTGGTGTATTTCTACCATTATGAATAATAAAATAATAAATATGTAAAATAATACTTGAATAGTTTTATTTTGAAAAATAGATGTACTAATCTCTATGAATTTTTTCAGGGCTTATAGCATAGCATTCACACCATGCCACCACACCTCATCTGCAATTATATTTACATTAGCAATACATGCATGTTATACTGTCTATCAGTATATTGGCATTCTGACATTTCTGTTATATAAGGTAACATATCTATTGTGCATGTTTCCAGGCTTCAGATGTACTCAAATAATATTGTCAGAATTCCACCATTCAGAAATGAAAAACAGCAGAGCATCCTGTCCCCATCTTTTTATGATATATCCATCAGTGAATCACCTCACCTACAGACCTGTGCACTTAGAAAACCACAATAGATTAAGCTCAGGAACAATCTGCTCCTTGTAATGTAAGGAAATATCTTTTTAAATAGGGGACTATTCAACTCTCTGTAGTTATATTCTAAATTAAGAAGAAATATAATGTGAACCTTCCATGATCTGTCTTGGCTTGATCAACCAATCAGAAACATAGAGGTATCCCAAATGAAATAAAATTATTAACTTCTTAGGAAAGATTTTGTATCCCCATGCCTTTGTAATATTTTACCCAATTAATGTGACAGACAGCTATGATGTATTCTGTTATTTACCAGTGCTAAGCAATGAAAAGTGACATATGATTGATAAACAAGACTGAGCACAGAATTTTTAGTTGATTACTAATCAGAATTTCCACTGCAAAATTTTAAACATAACCTCCTTTTTATCATATTGAAGATAATTTACAATTAGGAAGCAACACACATCAGAGACAATATAACCAAAATATATACATAATTTCTACCACTTATCAGAATCTGGCCTTATTGATCAATTAAATAAACCTTCAGTCATCCATATTCTTGCTTCTGTATTATCTAGAAACATTAATAGGCTAGCAGAACCTATAATATCCATGAGACTTTAAGAAAGAAAGAAAATTATTTTGTTAACATCAAACCTCCAGAGAACCATATCTACCTCCTACGTATACAAGGATATATATGTCATTTCCATTAATAATTATTCTCTTAGCACATACAGATAAAATTATACTCCCTAGTGTAGGTAAACCAGAAGCCAACTATTCATTTAGTTTTTCAAATGCATTTTTATATTGATTGTGTTTAAAAAGGTTTTCCCATGTGACTGTATTTAGTTCCATCCATACAAATGAGACAAGATGATGGTAGGAAAATAGAATGAGTATTTTAATAGATAGTATAATTTATGAGATTTATGAGATTTAAAATCTACTAAGTAAATTTTAAGAAACCTGTTTATATATTTAAAGATAAATACGGAATATTTTAGCAAGTTCATTTTGCATAATCTTACATAACAATGGCAATTATATAATGAGGCTTTGAAAATGTATCAGGTTGATGCAATTTGTAGCAATATTTTATATAAACAGCTGCATATGGTCTGCACACATTAAAATGAAAAGCAAATGGCCAGATGCCTTGATATAATAGATCAATAGGCACAAGGAAACCTTGCTGAGAATGCTTGAAATATCTGAACACAAAATTAATAGTTCCTATTAATCACTTTCTCTAAGCTAGTTCATTTCTTGATGAGAACAAGATATGCATTATAAAGGGAAGATGCTAACTTTAGTTTTCATTGGACTCAGAACTGTCTTATACGGACTGAAGAAAGCAGCAGATTAACATGTTTTAGCCCAGCGGCTCCCAACCTTTCCTATATTTATTTTTTTTTATTTTAATTCCATTTATATCCCGCCCTTCTCCGAAGACTCAGGGCGGCTTACAAGGTGAGCAGTAGCCTTCATTCTATGTATATGCCTGCTTATTAGGGCTTTCATACACCCCCCCAAGCGGCATTATTACAAAGTCAGCTTAATTGCCCCCAACAATCTGGATCCTCATTTTACCTACCTCGGAAGGATGGAACGCTGAGTCAACCTTGAGCCTGGTGGGACGCGAACCTGCACTAATTGCAGGCAGCTGGTGTTACTTAAGGAGGCATTAGCCCACTGCTCCACCAAGGCTATATCCTGCACCCCTAGAATGCTTCTGATATATTCTAGCACCCCTTACAAAATTTTGAAATAACAGCAACAAATTATGCATGTACACTATAATTTTGAAAACCCAAATTTTTGCATCCCCTGAAATATCATCTTGTACCTTCAGTTGGGAACCCCTGTTTCAGCCTATTTAAAGTCCAGTAATACAAATCCTGGGCCAGATTATATCAACCGCTTGGCCATGTCACATCCTCTTTCTTGAAAAAAACAAAAAAAATAAATACAGTGGAATTTAGATTTATACAGGAACAAGAATAATCCATAATAATTATTCAGCAAATGCATTTCTATATTAAACACATTATTAAAATACATATAAAATAATTAGATATATCCACCTTCAGTAACCACTGATCCATAAGCAGACTAAATACTCCTTCTCGGCTGTATCTCAGATTGCAAGTGAACAGACATATGTTTGCATTCTCCTTTACATTTAAAAATAAACAAACAAAACCACTAAGTATGCGTTGAAATAATACATAAAAAGAGGTTTAAATGTGTTTTTATCTAATTTAATAGAAACAAGAAGCTTATTATATGGATAAATATTCAGGGACTATCTGCATACCTATACAAACATTCACTTGCATATCATCTAAAGTGGAATGTTCCAGAATTGAACATTTTATCCATTTTTCTTATTACATTACTGATTCTTGCATCGTCTTCCAGAGTCGTGATCAGCATTGGCCAGCATTATCTCAATGAACGGTGGCATTACTGAACATAAGAGATAAAATACACATTCTTACCAGCACTTTTTTGAAGATGACAAAAGATGCACCTTGATCGGCACTGGGCAAATATCTTGATAAAGATGGGACTAGGAGCCTAGATATTATACCAATAAAGCCAGCAATCCAGTCAGAAATTACATATTTGCAAAGCCACTGAATTAATCACCGTGTCTGCAATCATTACAGTAAAAGAGGGGATTCCCTTTTTCCTCCTATTGATTGCCATTGGTGGCAGCTGGCCTTTTCCATTAGCAATCTGCATGAATTGCTGCTGCCCGTCAGTATGCCAGCGAAGTATGTACTGCATGGAAATTGCATGTTAACTGGCATCATCACCAAAGCACTCTGTCTATAAACAATGCTGGAAGTACACAAAAGAGGGATGCTTGCACTTAATTATTTCAGCAGTACAGAGTTAGGTTGACGGTCAAACAATGGGAAGATGTTTTCTGACATCCCTTTCATCTGAAAGCACGTCTGAGTTTTACCAAACCATGAAGAAGAGGTTATGTCCCTGCCTTCATCTATACACTACTTATTTTTTTATAAAGTATGGAATGAATAATCTATACCCTCATTTTTATAAGGAATCATCGCAGAGGCTTATATTTAGCATTATTTTGCACTTCTGCATGTATGGGAGATTAACAAAACTTCTTCCCTAAGAATGTAGTCCTTGACATAAAACCACAATTGAGCCCAAAATTTATATTGCTAAGCAAGGCAGTTGTTAAGTGAGTTTTACAACCTTTTTTGCCACAGTTGTTAAGCGAAACACTTTGCCTGCTAAGCGAATCTGGCCTTTTCCATTAACTGTGCATGTCTGAAGCCAGCTGGGAAGGCTTAAAGTTACAAATAGTGATCACATGACCCTGGAACAGTGCAACAGTCATAAATACATGTCAATTGCCAAGTGCCCAAATTTTGATCATCTGACCACGGGGATGCTGCAACAGTCATAAATATGAAAACCCAGTCATAAACTAGTTTTTTTCCCCCCAGTGCTGTTGTAACTTCAAACCATCACTAAATGAATGGTCGTAAGTCAAAGACTACCTGTAAAATCAAAAATTCAGTTTCAAGATATAACAATTCACCCTCTAAAAATGACCAAAAGGTATTGTTTTTATCTTTTGATAAAACTTCACAAGTTTATTGGCCTGTATAACAAGGCAAAGATGCTAAGCCTTTGAAATAAACTGCAGTTTAAGTGCAGGCTGAATGCATCCTAATCTGAACTAGCTGATCATATATAATGGCTGAATTCTGATACCCAAGGTGACCATGTCTTCAGAGTCTAAACTGAGTTTTCTAAAGGACAAATGGAGCCACATTTTGAGTTGTTTGCTTTCCACATTCTATTTATTGAGCAGTTCATATCTAGGCATACGTTGCTTTATAGGCAGCATGAATGGCCCCTGCTATTTTATCAATCTAGACAGCACTAGTCAAACTGCTTCAAATACAGGTCTAGTTTGCATGTAATATAAGCAGTAACACAATTTGCTTTTTTTTTTAAAAAAAAAACAGGTCAAAGGATTTCAGCCAATGCTTACAAAATTTCTGCTTAGAAAATATAGCTTCTAATTCTGGGTATATAATCAATGTCAAAAGCCATAGTTTGTCAATTTAGCCATAGTACAAAGCAATACATCAACTTTATAAAACCATGATTTGACATGACATCTTAATTGAGCAGATGAGTCTGGAACCAGATAATAGCATATGTTTACGTCATGCCTTATTTACTTAACATTGTTATAAAATATGTTTTACACCACCTTTATGAATATTTGGGGCTACACTGCAATGTCTGGAGCACTGAGAGGTCAACAGATTCTATTTTAAGAATGCAATTACTAAAAGCTGGAAAAATTCAGTTCGTTATTGATGAAGGAAATGGTACAGAATCCTCTATTGAGAAAGCAGAACTTGTACTTACAGGTTTCTAATGAACTTGCCTCTGAAATCCACTGATCAGTTGTCAATCCTAACATTACCAATATAAAAACTGCAGTATTTTATGTTAGAAGTTCGGTAATTACTGAGTTATGTTCCTCTCCTCTTTGTTTTTAGGAATAGGTAAACTCAATATGGTTAAGGCAAAAGTCTTGTATAAACCTAAATAGCACTGACAATAATACATACACATTCCATTTCTTACTGTACCACTAGCAGACATCGAAACAGTGAACATATATTGAGGCATAAATTATAAAGATCAAGCTCTTCAGACTGTGTACTGTACATCCACATTCTCTGAGAATCAGTAATAATGTTGTAAAAGTGTATAATGTATATTAGATGTACACATTATGTTTAACTTAAGTGTGCCTATTGTTTTCTATTTCTCTTTTGAGTTTTCTCTTTTATCATTTTTAACAGGACTCCATAACTACTTTCTAGAGAGACAGAGACAGAGAAAATGTATGTGTGTATATAGTGTGTGTGTGTATGTGTGTGTGTAGTTATATCAACCCCCACCAAAGCACTCTTAAGTATTAATGGTACCTAAAAGACTGTGCTTTACACTGTATTTTAAGATATCTGGTATAGAATGCCCCCAAAGAAGTTAATTAAACTCAGAAGAAATTGAATCTTTAAATAACAATCTCATGAGATATCTAACAATAATTGAGAATTGAGAAAATAATATTCTGATATTCCAGATATTCCTTTTATGTGCTTATTTCATGTGATGTTAATGCCAAGTTCTGTTTTGCAGCTGACCAAATCATGTATGTATCATATTACTACAGGGGATAGAAAAAGCATTCCCCTTTCCCTCTGCACCACCAGAGAAAAACAGTCTCCCCCAGAGAAAATGTTCAGCTTTTATATTAGCCAACATGTCAGGTCTCCACAGAGTATTCCCTTGCTTCACAGTGACATCTATCCTGCAGTACTAGGGAATCCCCAGGTCATTTACTCAAGATCAGCACCGCTTAGTGTGGACAGTTCCCCTCTGCAGTAATTCTGAGACAATTTGCCATTCCTTCGCTACAAAAAGCCCAAATTATTACTAATTAGTTAATCAAATAAATAATACTGAAAGAACATGCCAGTTCAGACCAATATGAATCTGTAAGAAGTTGCATCAAATGAAAAAGACAGACAACATTTCTGAATCTGACTGAGAATTATCACTCTTCAGCACCTTCTATCGTTCTGCCCTTTATCCACCCATCTACCAATCTACAATGCAAACATTAAATACCGTAGTACTGACAAGACTAAATTTCAGGTGTTGTAAAACATGACTAGGCACTCCACTGACAAACAATCAACTTAAAGCATTTCACAATCACTTATAAGATGCTTGGTGCATTTAGAAAAGGAGTAGGAAGAAGAGACTGAACATTTTGCAGCCTGTGAAATAACAGAATCAGCACAGGAGGAATTGCTTAATACGGTTTATTTTTGTTCAAGTCGACGGGAGCAAACTTCAGGGGGAAAAAATTCAAATGACATTAAGGTGGCTGTCACATAATGACTGGGCCCTGTCATGGATCAAGCAAAAATATCTACACGATGTCACACGTCAAATACTAGCCAGGGAAGTACTTTCTACAACCACAGAATAAATTAGCAATATCTTACAGCATAAAGCCAAATTTATCAGAGGCTGAAATTGTCAACCGTGCTAAAGCTGGCAAATCATACCAAGACATACCAAGGCAAACAATGATCGACCTACTAACATCCAAACCTAACAAATCTGGCCTCCTTTCAAAATGCTTTTTTCCCAAAGGAGAAAAATACACACCTGAAGTCCTTCAGATGAGGCAAAAAGGAGCCCCCTCCCCCCCCAGCCCTCCCTTCCCCTTGCAGTTTCTCTTCTTCTCCTGAGGGCCTGAAAGACTTAGGCAACTAGTTATCTTTTTGAAACACAACCACGGCAAGGAAACAAGAGAAAGAAAGACCGCGGTCTTTCTCACCATCTCCAAAAGCCTCAAAGATGAAGACGTAAGCCTTGGCTTGTTGCTCAGGGAGCTTTCACAAACTTTCCCCAACCCTTGTCGCTCAACTTCTGGAAAAATCAGCCATACGAAATCCACTTGAAAAAAAAACCGTTTAAAAAAAACCACGACGACCCCAGCGCCTCGTCCAAATCGTTCAGAAAACCCAGGGAGCCTGAAAGAGGGGCGGGGAGGGGAGAAAATAAGGAACTGGCCGCCGACTTTAACACGCCCCCCCTTTTTTAAAAATATATATATATATATATTCCTTTTTCTTCTTCTTCATTCACCTCCCACCTCCCCTATGCGTGATGCGGGCCAGCCAAGCCACCTCTATTTTCTCCAACCCCCCCCCCCTCCGGCCCTTCTCCCCCCCCTCTCCCCCCTCTCTTTCCAACAGCCGCCAGCTGACTTACCACATCCCCGGGTACACAGCGCCCTGCTGACCTCCTTCTTCAGATTCCTGCCCGTCTCCAGGGGCGGGAAAGACGCTCGGAAGAGCAGCGGCGGTGGCGACTCGCTGCTGTTCCCGCTCGCCGCTCCCAGGGGCTCCATGAAGAAGATGTAGCGACTCTCTTCCTTCAAGGCGCTCCCGCAAGCGGAGCCCCGCTCTCCGAGCAGCAGCCAAAGCAGCGCGTCCTTCCGCAGCCCGCCGCTTTTCGCCGGCCACACCTGGTGCACGCGCACTCGAGCTACGGCGGAGGCGGGCGCCAGGCTCGGGCTGCTGAGGTGCGGGAGCGGGCTCGGGCTGGGAGCCGACGAGGAAGGGAGGATCGTTCCTGAGGAGGAAGAGGAGGACGAGGAAGAGGAGGAGGAGCTGGAGGTGAAAGCGGTGGTGATGATGGTGGTGGTGGCGGTGGTGGTGGCGGCGACGGCGGCGGCAGGTTGCACGGACAGCCTCAACAGCGGCGGTGACACCAGCGACGTCGTTTCTTCTTCTTCTTCTTCTTCTTCTCCTTCTCCTCCTTTCCGGCCAGCCTTTAGTTCGGCCACGCTGTGAGCCAGAACCTTGCCCTCGATCACCACGGAAGAGAGCCGGACCAGCCCTTGCACCGAATCCTGGCTGAGTGGCGAGGAAGGAGAGCACGACGCGGCCGCCCCGGCCAGGGCCGAAACACCCAGCACAAATAGGAGACGCAGCAGCGAGCGGCTGCCGCCACTACAGCAGCAGCAGCGGAGGAACATGGTCCGTGGGCGAAGAGCAGGGCGCTCGTAGGCAGCCCTCAGCAAGCCCGGCAGTTGCCACCGGCGAAGCCCCCCACACACACACACACACATATACACACCCCGCTTCGTTCCCGCCACCTGCGCGCCGCCTGGTCTTGCGGAAGGGACTGGGGGGGAGGGTGCTGGTACCGCTGCTGCTCGCTGAGGAGGGACGAAGAGGAAGGCGGGAAAGCAGCGCCTGAGGCAGGATGGGGCTGCTTAGTCCGTAGAGCCCAGGTGGCTCTTGGCTTTCCCCGCCACTTCTTCGCGAAGTGGGGAAAGGGGGGACTGGGAAGCGGCTTTGGAGAGTGCCCAACTGTTAAACAATCCTCTTAAAGGCCGGTGGGAGCTCCTGCAACGCTTGAAGCCCGGCGACTTGAGAGACGCAGCCGAGAGGCGGCGGCGGACTTGCCAAGCGGAGAAGACGCGCGGGCCACCGCCAACAGCAGTAGCGGCAGTAGCCGCGTGTTTCCTCGGTTCTGTTTACCTTCGGCGCGGGCTCTGTGGGCGCCCCCTTTGGCGCGCATTCTGCCAGCAGCTGCTCAGTCGGCCAGGGAGGCGGGAAGAGCGGCGGGGATGTGTGTGCGCGAGTGGCTTTGTTTTGCCCGCGCGCTTTGCTCCTGCTTCACCTAAGGCAGGGGGTCTTCAAACTTGGCCCTTTTATGACTTGGGGACTTCAACTCCCAGAATTCCTCAGCCAGGCACACTGGCTGAGGAATTCTGGGAGTTGAAGTCCCCAAGTCATAAAAGGGCCAAGTTTGAAGACCCCTAACCTAAGGGGAAGTTTTCCTACTCCCCTTCCCTCCCTCTCTCTCCCTCCCTCCCTCCCTCTCTTCTCTTTTACACACACACACACACACACACACAAACAGAGCCTCCTCTCCTTCGCTAAAATAGGGGTGCGTCTGAAGATGCAGTATAGGCGCCCCTTCATGAGTGGTCCTCCTAGCTCAGGGGTAGGCAACCTCGGCTCTTTTATGACTCATGGACTTCAACTCCCAGAATTCCTGAGCCAGCTGGCTCAGGAATTCTGGGAGTTGAAGTCCATGAGTCATAAAAGAGCCAAGGTTGCCTACCCCTATCCTAGCTAATAGGCTGGAACGCTTCCTTCAAGTGTCCTCTATCAGTCTTGTGGGCCGTGGGTGCCACCTTCCTTGTTCTCTTAGCCCTTCAACTAGTGGTGAGATTCAGCCAGTTCGCACCACTGGAAGCTAATTTTTTGTTGCCCAGGCCCAGAATGGATTTCCGGAAGCGGCATCCATACAGAGAACCGGTTGTTCACATATTTGAATCCCACCACTGCCTTCGGTTGTTCACATATTTGAATCCCACCACTGCCTTCGACTCACTGCTGCTGCTGCTGCTGTGCAACTGAAGCAGGACCCCATTTGCCTGTTGCTGGATCCTCAACATTCAGTACAGGTAATCCTCGGCTTACGACTGCAGTTGAGCCCAAAATTTCTGTGGCTAAGCGAGACATGTGTTAAGTGAGTTTTGCCCCATTTTACAACCTTTCTCGCCACACTGCGGTGGTTTATTAACACGGTTGTTAAGTGAATCTGGCTTCCCTACCGACTTTGCCTGTCAGAAGGTCGCAAAAGATGATCCCAAGACCCTGGAGCACTGCAACTGTCATAAATATGAACCAGTTGCCAAGCATCTGAATGTTGATCATAAATATGTCATTAATATGAATCAGTTGCCAAGCATCTGAATGTTGATCATGTGACCATAGGGATGCTGCAATGGTTGTGTGAAAAATGGCTATAAGTCACTTTTTTCAGTTCCTTTGTCACTTTGAACATTCACTAAATCAACTGTTGTAAGTTGAGGACTACCTGTACCATGCTCCATATTGAGAGCAGATTACCTGGGGTCTGTATCTCCTGGTGACCCTGATTTGAAAGTTTGCTTCATCCAGTTGAGTGGGGACTTATTTCTGAATGTGCCTATCCAAGATTACTGTATCTCATAAAGTTGTGCAGCCATATAATTTGATATGTCAATGAGCAACTCATCTTGAATGCAGAATGAATTCACTAGAATGTCTTTCTCCAAACTGTTCAGCTTCAGTGATCACAGGGCCAAAGGTATTTAGTAATTCTTTAATTAGGTAAACCATGTTTTCCTGATTACCTAAAACTTATTTTCTCTTCAGATACTTTTGATATAATTGGTTCACTTCACCTGAAAACCATCAAATGATGTAACAAGCATTTGTCAATCAGGCTTAGCATTTGGGTTTCTCCTGCACTAATATCAACCATTAAAGTGGATGAAATTATGATAAACTCAGTTTGATGGTACAGCTTCCTGTTTACCTAAAAATTTGATGCATGTAATGAAAGGGGAAAATATGTCCCCTTGTAATTCAGAATCATGACTTTCATCTCCCTTTCCCTTCTCTTGTCTAGTTTGTTACACCGTATAAATTGCAGTTTGCTAATTTGTAGCATGTGAAGATGTTTATGCTAACAATGTACAATTTGTACAAAGATCTTCACGGAAGCACAGCACAGTGCACTTTTATCTGTGTTGCGGGGCAAACATAAACCATGTGTCCATTAACACCATGCACATGTTTGTAAACATGGAGGTGGGATGTAGAATGCATTTCCAGTTATGCAAGCTAATGTGTTTACTCCCACTTTAGTCAGGAGATAAGTAGTGGCTTATGAAGGTTGTCTATGGAGAAGATTTTATATTTATTCTCAACAGATGGCAGCACCTGGCTTACTTTGTCTAGCATTATCCTTCATTGGGAGAGTACCAGGGAATCCCAGCACTTGAGGCCACCCACTGATGTTGAAAAAAATCCCAGAAGTAGAATTTTTCTCCAAATGATTTTATTATTCTAATCAGACAAAAACCCTGTTTTATTGATTAATTGGCTATGAAAGCATAGAGCAGCACGTTGCACTATCTTGTCTTGTTTTGTTTTTTTAATTCCAAAGATCAGTACCCTAGAATGGAAATATAAATTAAGAATACTGTTAAAACAATCCCCAAAGACACACCAATTTTCAGTGATGAACGGTTGCCTTGGACAAATACTGTATGTGGCCTTGAATTATTTTGAACACTGGATTAAATATACCTTTGTTCAAATTGGCCTTAGGAAGGCATTTTTAAAAATCTGATTTTCTCCTCTAGCGCTAGGGCTCAGTTGTTGTTAGCATTCCTATCTGGAGGAAGTTAACAATTGCAAGCTCCAAGATTGCCCACCCTGGTTTTGTTTTCATTTTTAGTGAATTGTTTATTTGCTTTTGCTTATTTTCCATTTATTGAAAACTGCCCAAAGTCTCAGTGTTTGAGTTCAGCAGCCTATACATGTCTTCAAAAAATAAATTGAATTATTTAGTATGCATATTTAAGGATGGAGTAATGGATAGGTAGATCTCTGCGGGACATGCTTGCTGTATAATTTTTTTTTATAATAATAAGTTGGAAGGGACCTTGGAGGTCATGATTTCTGTGTTTTGAGCCTGCCGTTTTGCTTCAGACTGCAACCAACATATATACTATTGTTTAAAAACTAATACAATTTAATGTTTGATTCTCAGGAGTTCACTACTTCATTGGCATTGAAGATTCATATGAATTTTTATCACTGCTTTTCAAGAAGTAGTTTGGTATAGTGGTTAAGATACCAAGCTACAAATCATGAGTTCTAAGCCCACATTGGCCATGAAACCAGCTGGGTTATCTTGGGCAAGTCACACTTCCTCAGCCTTAGCAAGTAGGCAAGGTCTTCTAAAAAAAACCTTGCCAAGAAAGCTGCAGGGGCTAGTCCAGGCTATTGCCAGAAGTAAAAAACTGATTTGAAGATTAATAAAGGTGCCACTGCTTTTCATTTGTAAAACTTCCTTTTTTCTCTCTAGTTATTGCTGGCATAGGGTTGCAAATTGAAAACCTTTGAAAATTCCTCTCATTTTTAAGAAACACTGCATACGCAGATTTTAATAGGTGAAGCTATATCCCTTTACAGTACCACTTAATCATTTGTTCATCCATCAACCTACTGTAAAACAAAACAAAACCAACTACAGTTGCAAGTTTAAAAACTCTGCTCCCAGTTTGACATATTTGTTGTGGAATTAGTAGTAACCCATTTTAAAAATTGATTAAAGAAAAGAGGATGACTGAACAAAGGGGATAATTAATCCCTGAGCTGATTATGGCTTCAGTATTATTATATACAAAATAACAGCACTGGCCAGCAAAAATTATGCATCAGAAAAATTCTTGTTTTACTTGGGCTTTACGTCTCTGTTGAATACATTTTTACGTACTCAGACACTTCCAACTCCATGTAAGGAGCAAAAGACAGGTTTTTCTCTCACATTAAAAACATAACAGTAAAAATGTGGTTATCCTATAACAAACATACAGTAGTCTTATCAGTCTAGTGGAAAAAGCAATGCATAATAAAAATCCAACTCTTTCCTGTAGTATTAGTGTCTTTATCTTCAAAGCATTTTCTTTGTGGATTTTCTTTATGGCTGCCTTAAAATTTAAGAGAACATTATGGCTGAATAGTAGTTTATTTCAGGCACGTCAAATTGTGTTGAAAGTAAAGGTTCAAATCACTTGCTGCAAAGAAACCTGCAAATTCTTTGAAACTTTGATTAGGAACTATTATTATCAAGAGTCCTAAGTATACTTCCAAGGGGCAAAGCAGCCTTTTGCTAAGTAGTAACTCTTAGTATATTTCTCAACTGCTTAATGAAAGTAAACAGCTAATCAATACTAGATGGGCAGAATAAAGGAACTGCCTGCCTGTCACATGAAATGCATAAATGTGCTCCCATTGCTTTCATAGTTAGCTATCTCACTTATCAGCTTCATCTTTTTAAAACGGATGCACCATGTTCTTCTCTGACTTTTTAAAATTTTGGCCATAATAAATTATCCCTCATGAACTGAAGCTAGGGTATGTGAACTTTTAGAGTTATGGGAAATAATTACAGCACCTTATTTCTCTAAATGTCTTTAATATCCCCCTGCTTTTACAAGGTTGAGTCTGCTATAACGGAGGACATTTTAAGAACAAAAAACTGAATTAAGATGCACAGAGAGTCAAAATGCCCTGAAGACAAGCAAAATATTTGCACCAGATGTCAGCCCTGTGTGTGTGGGATTCACTGAGCAGTTTTCTGTCAGATTCTCCTACTGTTCCAAGAAGCTGAACTGTTGTTATACAAGAACTCTTCTTCATAATCTACCAATTTTTTGACCTACAACTGACATGAGGACTTTATCTATAGTTGCCGGGCAACTTTAAAAATGTTCTTTTGCCCCTTATTACTACTCACATTTTAACTCACGCTAGCCAAATAACCACTTGGAATGTTTCAGGTCCAAATCCTGACAAGACCCAACCCTAAACCTTGGAAAGGCAGTAGGAACCCGAGGGAAACAGAGGCGGGAAAGATAAGGCTACCTCTTCATCTTTGTATCTGCATATTTGTGCAGAGATAACAATATTGCCACCAAGACTAAGGGAATGGGCTAGTAATCAGGAGTAGGCAACCTTGGCTCTTTTATGACTCGTGGCTCAGGAATTCTGGGAGTTGAAATCCACGAGTCATAAAAGAGCCAAGGTTGCCTACCCCTGGACTAGTTCTTTAAGATATCATAAAAACAACAACAAAAGAAATGATACTCTGGACTGCTTGTTTTCAAAACCAAGAAGTGTGTTCTTTGTTTTTATTAATATCATGTTAATTTTGTATGTTATGCATTTTAATTTTCCCTGTAAACCACGCTGAGTCCTACGGGAATAGGGCAGTATATAAATTTAAATAATAAATAAATAAATGTTTTTAAATAATAAGTTTCTTACATTTCCAAACGACCCAAGATCAGTGATTGTATATGTTCTGCAGAGATCAGTATATATGTATGTATGTATACACGCACACACACACACACACAGAGAGAGTAAAATGTTCTGAAAAGACAACAGAGAAAACAGCACAATAATCAAGATAAATTCAAAATCAGTTATTACTTTCATCACGAAGTGTGCAAGTAGTGTGTTTCTTTAACATATGCTAACATGAATATTAACACATTTCAAATAAATGTAATAAATGAACAAATATTTCATGTTGTCCTTAAAACGCAAATATATAAGATGCAATTTAAAAAGAAGGGAAGGTGATATTGAACAGTGTGGAGCAATTTTGACTATACCTAACAATCCCAGCCAGAATGATACGATTTGTGGTCTTAAGGCAGGGGTTGGCGGCCCAGTGGGAAAGGAAGCCTTACATATGCATGAGCAAACATGAATGTGGCCACACGTGCACACATGCGCACAAACCGGCTGCAAGCATGCACACCTTGCAAACAGGGATGTGAGCATGCGTGTGAGGCTCTCAGCGACACTGGTGCCTATGTGAGGCTTGTGCTGCCACCGCCAGGCTCCCAGCAATGCTACCACCAGTGCGATGATTGCACTGCTGCCCCCACGTGAGTTTCATGCCACGGCCTGCTTGTGCCACTGCCCATGCAAGGTTCATGGCAACACCACCCCCCATGTGATAGTAGCGGCAAGGATTTTTTTCTCATAGAACACTCAGAACGGCGTTCTGGCACCTTTTTTTGCAAAAAAAGCGCCCTCTACAGTATTGGCTTTAGGAGTAAGCAATCTTGGCTCTTTTTTATGACCCGTGGACTTCAACTCCCAGAAATCCTGTATTACATCCAGAAATGCCAATTTTGCAACCAATATTTCTCATCCATAACTATGGCACCCTAAGGATACCTGCATACATGCAAATGCTTCTCTGGGATCAGCAACGCAGCAGGGATTGCTTTTTCCTTCCAGTAACAGATTGCTGAGAAATACCAAACATGGCCTTGAGAATTCCAATGTTTGTTACAAATTTTCCTGGATGTGGTTGGAAAGAGGCTGTTTGGCGCCAGAGACCACTGCCACAAGGAACACAGCTCTGGGTCAGGGTTCGGAGCAGCTCCGGGTGGGGGCTCAGCAGGGGCCGCAGCGTGGCAACTGTGGGGAGGGGAATCCCCATGGTGGCTGTGTGGAGGGGAATCCCCACGGCATGTGGCTCCGAGCTGTGGGGGTGAGGGTGCAAAGGACGGGCGGTGACGCCATAGCAAGATACCAGCATCGCTCCCAGTGACAGCACCTCTGAGTTCCAGCACTGGTTTTTTTAGAAAAAAAGCACTGAGTAGTGGCAACCATGGCATGAGGAAGAGTGAGCACCTGCACATGCGCATGTGCACGTGCACTGCCCAAGTATTCACACGGCCCCGTGGCCAAGAGGTTGTTTGATATTCATAGTGACTATTTTTGGCATCTCAATCATACTCATTCCTGCTGCGGGTGAATGTATCCTATAGCCTCACTGACTGAAAATAAAGAGAAATAGATCTGCACTTAGTCATATTTAAATTGACTTTTGAAATCATGGTGAACTGAAGTCTCATTGATTTCAGTATGTGTTCTCTGAATGATTTAATCCGGATCCAGCTTCTATTTTCCAGTTCTCATAATTGGAGAACAATGTCATTCATTTCTTCCCCCCCCCAACCACATGTTATTCAAGCATAACATGAATCTGACTGTGAAGAGGCATGTATATATATGTATATGTATATGTATGTATATACATACATACATATACATACACACACACACACACACACACACACACACATATATATATATATATATATATATATATATATATATATATATATATATATATATATATATATATATATATATATATGTTTTCGTAGATTCTCCCGGGTGTCTGTATGTGTAGGTCTAGAGTCTCGGGTTTCTTCCCGCGTTCCTTTCATCTTCAGAAAGTTGTGGCGACGTTTTGACGAAATCCCATCCGTCATCATCAGGCCGGAGTATTCCTCCTGCTGCTTTCAGGAGCAATGCGTGGTCTGTCTGTTCCTTTCCTTCCAACTGCCGGTGGGGCTGTGTTCCGACTGGGTGGAGGCGTGGCTGCTTTCTGATTGGGTGGGGGTGTCATCCGACTGGGTGGAGGCGTGGTTGTCTTCTGATTGAGTGGAGGCGTGGCTGTCTTCTGATTGGGTGGATGTGTGGTTGTCTTCCGATTGGTTGGAGGCGTGGCTGTCTTCTTATTGGGTGGGGTGTGTTCTGAATGGGTGGGGTTTTTTGTTGTGTCGTAATATCCTGAGTGTTGTGATTTGGTGTCTTGAGGAGTGGGCTGTGTAGTGGCCTCCAGAGCTTTGGCTTGGCTCCGAGTTCGAGGACCCGCCATGCATCTCTGGTATGGGTCAGTCAGGTTCGTGTGTGCGTTCTTCTGCTTGGGTGATAGCACTTTTGCTTGACTTGTTCTGTCTTCTGTGTGGGAGAGTTTTTGTTCTGGGTGTGGATGAGTCTTGCTGGGGCTGGTGGCATTTGGGGTTGTTTGTTGGTTTTTTAAATCAAATAGAAGGCGCACCAATGGGATCCCCTCTATCACCAGTTATCGCCAACCTTTTCATGGAAGAATTTGAAACTAACGCTCTAGAAAAGACTACAAACAAACCAAAACTGTGGCTCAGATATGTGGATGACACCTTCGTGATCTGGCCCCACGGAAGAAAGGAGCTAGAAAACTTCCTAACACACCTGAACAGCCTACATCCCAAAATAAAATTCACCATGGAGATTGAAACAAACAACCAGTTACCTTTCCTGGATGTACTTATATACAAAAAACAAAACGGAACTCTAGGACACACAGTCTACCGAAAGAAAACACACACCAACCGTTACCTCAATGCGCAATCACATCATCACCCAGCACAAATAAATTCAGTAGCCAAAACACTAATAACAAGAACCAGACGCCTTGCAGATGAAACACATATACAAACAGAACTACACACCCTGACAGACATATTGACAGCAAACAAGTTCCAAAAAAACAAAATCACCAATATAATTCAGCAGCGGACTCCGAAACAGAAAAACATCCAAGAAGAAGAACAGAACAACGGACGAGCCATCTTGCCCTACATAAAAGGAACAACCGACAAAATCAGTAAAGTACTACGCAAACATAACATCAAAACCGCATTTAACACTGACAGAAATATATCAACCATCCTGAGAAATCCCAAAGACAAAATAGAACTGGAAAACCAGGGCATATACCAAATCCCATGTGCCTCCTGTCCAGCAACATACATCGGACAGACTAACAGAAGAATAGAGGTACGTGTAGAAGAACATAAGAACTCAGTACAGAAGAAAAATCGAACATCTTCACTAGTACAACACATAAACACTACGGGACACAACATCAATTTTGAAGGTACAAAAACAATCGCCAAAATAGAACATCTCAATAGCAGAATAATCAGAGAAGCCATTGAAATAGAAAAACACCCAGACAGTATGAACAAGCGAGACGACACCTCCCGCCTACATGCCATTTGGAAACCAGCATTGATAGACAAATGAATTTCAGCAAACAAGGATTTAAAAAACCAACAAACAACCCCAAATGCCACCAGCCCCAGCAAGACTCATCCACACCCAGAACAAAAACTCTCCCACACAGAAGACAGAACAAGTCAAGCAAAAGTGCTATCACCCAAGCAGAAGAACGCACACACGAACCTGACTGACCCATACCAGAGATGCATGGCGGGTCCTCGAATTCGGAGCCAAGCCAAAGCTCTGGAGGCCACTACACAGCCCACTCCTCAAGACACCAAATCACAACACTCGGGATATTACGACACAACAAAAAACCCCACCCATTCAGAACACACCCCACCCAATCAGAAGACAGCCACGCCTCCAACCAATCGGAAGACAACCACACATCCACCCAATCAGAAGACAGCCACGCCTCCACTCAATCAGAAGACAACCACGCCTCCACCCAGTCAGATGACACCCCCACCCAATCAGAAAGCAGCCACGCCTCCACCCAGTCGGAACACAGCCCCACCGGCAGTTGGAAGGAAAGGAACAGACAGACCACGCATTGCTCCTGAAAGCAGCAGGAGGAATACTCCGGCCGGATGATGACGGATGGGATTTCGTCGAAACGTCGCCACAACTTTCTGAAGATGAAAGGAACGCGGGAAGAAACCCGAGACTCTAGACCTACATATATATATATATATATATATATATATATATATATATATATATATTTGCTGAAATATTAGTAAATATTTGTAATTTTAATTCACCAGGGATGTGTCTAATCCTGCTTTGAATCTACACATATCATTACATGACATGGTCTATCCTAATGAGCTCTACAGAATAACTGACTGCCAAATTATTTTTCCATTTCCAGTTTACTAAAGCAGCAGTTACCATCAGAAACAAAGACTCTGGATAGCTTCTGGATTTTGTGATGGGACTGAATGCCAAGTTTATTCATCCATCTGTTTTCTAAAAAAATATAAAAATATCGTCTTTGTACTCTTGGCTCCTATTTTATTGTTCTACTTTGTGCTTTAGGCCCAAATCTTATGGGATTATCAATGTAGCTGCAACATGACTGGTGATGCTATAGGCTCTGTTCCATGTACAAAAAATAACTGTATAATAAACCATAGTGGGAGAGGTTTTGAATGTGATAGCTATGTTGATTGCCCCCAAATGAGTGGTAGCTGTAGTGTGATCCTCTTAATTGCATGGGAACTGCTTTTTCACAGCCTGTTAGTTCCATGAAATAAAACCAAATGAGAGCTTACATTTGAAATATGGAACTACATGGAAAAGGCAAAATGCCTGGTGAACATTTTATCAGGATTCCAAACCCCCGAGTAATTTGTATTGTTTTATTTGTTGTTGCTTTAAGCCACAAATGCTTCATTGCTTTTCAACTACAGTCCAAATCAGTGAAGCATTTGTTCCAAGTATAGCAAAGAATCAACCATTCCTTGTCAGTAAAACCGTAATATGAGAAAAAGTTGAGGTTTGGCAGGTTAAAGAGATTACCTCAGTATCCAGTTTCTATTCTTCCTTTTAAAGAATTTCATTTATCCTTGTTAGCTTGGTTAATCTTTCAGGGAGTTTCTTAATAGTATACGTGGATTTTAATAATCCCCAAACAGTGAATTAAAAAATATGTTGATACTATTAAATATTTATTTGTTTTTATCCCATTTTTATGATTAACTCAAGGAAGCAAACAAGTACTACATTTGTCCTTTTATGTTCCTCACCATCCTGTGAGGTGAGTTAGACTGGGAGAGAGAGTGACAGGCCCAAGGTCACCCAGCTGGCTTTCATGCCTAAGAAGGAACTAGAAATCACACTCTCCTGGTTTCCAGTCTGGTGCCTTCATCTCTAGACCGAACTAGCTCTCTGTTTAGCTAGAAAATGTACTGTATGTGTGCATTTTGACACGTTTTTATTTTGCTTCATTAAAAGGTCTTCAGTTAAACAAATCTAAACAAAACAAAACAGTGTTGACATAAAACCTAGATAGAATGCAGAACGTTATAGAAAATATACTTAGAATTTCAGTCTTTATTTTTCAGACACAGGTCTCCATGTGAGTCTTCTGGTGGGATATGATTTCAGTGATGTTAATAATTCATTTTACCAACTGATGAATGGATTATGTGCCATCAAATTGATATTACCACCTATTGGTCAGATAGGTAGATCTTTTGGGGGGATGAGTTTTTAGCACTATAGTCTTCAACTTTGTTAAAAAAATAGCATTTTGCCAACTCTACCTTTTACAGCCTATATGAAACTTTTATTCCAACCTTAATCTCCAGATATGTACATGCATACATACCATTAATTTCTTTTTCCATTTCATTATATTAATCAGTGGACTAATCTAAAAAGCACAACTAGAACCTGCGTGCTTACCAATAAGGTGTGAACAATAACTAATTTCTATTTTAATCTGGATTTTTTATGCTGCCTGTAATGTATTGGTCCTTTTTACTTGAACTGTTTTCACGTGTCTTTGAATGCTGCTTGAGATTGCCTAATTAGGGTGTCTGTGTAATGGTCGCTGGCTGCCCAAACATGCAGTTTCCAGGACAATCGTTGGTTGGCTCTGGGGTGGGAATAGGTTCCTTCAAACCTATTGGCCGCCGCCTAGTGGCCAGCAGTATAAGTAGCTGCATAGAAGCCTCTGTTCTCTGTTCTGTTCCTGTTCTACAATAAAGCAATGTTCCTGTTTGAACCCTCTTGTCTCGCCTCCTACTTGCAAGAAACCCACTACACAACACTGCCACTTTGAAGAAACATAATATTTCCATTGTCAGAAGAAAGGCCAGCCACATTATAAATTAACTAATATATAGCATTTCGGTGAATGAAACAACAGTATCTTTTTATCTTTGAGCTCAACTTGGTGTTGCTTAAATCTGGCTGCAAAAAACTGAACAACCACTAGATGACATAGAAGAGACACAAAGATACTACTGTACATTAGTTATCCACCTAGAATTTGTGGAACCCAGATCTGGCAGTCCTAGCTTAAGGTAACATCAGAACCTCCCCTTATTGACCTATAATTCCTAATTACTCAGAGTTATACAAGCAGAGCAGTAGAAACATTTTTCCTTTTTGTTCAGATTTAGGAGCAAGCCATTAAAATCATAACAATAAATAAATAATTTACAAAATATAGCCAGGATTGAGATTTCTTAAATTAATCAATCTTCCCCTAATCTGGTCTCAGGTTACCTGATCACTGACTACATTAGATCCAAGTAATATCTCTGCTATATCCTTTCTGACTATAAAAGCATTGCTGTTCCTTCTTTTTAATGTTCTGAGTAGTAAATATTACGATTAAAATATTAAGATTCTCTGACTAATTCCAGTCCATTTCTATTTGCCAGTGCGTAAGATACACGCATGTGCGGGGGAACCTTTACCTTTTAAGATACTAATGTTTGTTTTATGTAATTCAATTTTCACTTTTAAGCTTTCCTATTTTGGCTTCTTCTGTTCCATGTCTGTGACTGGATTCTCTTTTCCTTCATGGCAATAACAACTAGACAGTTTTAATCTGATTGTGTCTATAACACTATTCCTACTCCAAAATATCCTCAGCTCTTCCTCAGCATGTTGTGTACCATCCAATAACTTTATCTTGCCAATCCATGTGATTTTCTTGGAAAAATACAGGAATGCCTGTGTCACATATCAATGCCTTCTCCTGCACAATATGAAATTATTCCTTTGCCATTGCTACTAGAGTAATAATCCATCTGCAACATTATCCTTTATAGCTGCTGTCCAACATGGATGCCTGTTTACTTTAGCTATGCAGCTGGGTGACATTCATTCCTTGGGTGACATTGTATATACTGTACTTTTAGGGTACATTCCCAGCATTCTTCGTGGATTCCACCCAGGAGTAGATATCCCCAACCCTGCCACAGTGGGGCAGCAGAACAGGACTTGAAGGGGACCTGATGTTTACTTGACTAAAGTAGATCAGAAGTACATCAGATTCCATAAATCCTCAAATATTAAAGTAAATTCCCAGTAACTTCATACAAAAAAAAATATGTACAAGAATGCATGTAGAGCAAAATAATTCTCATTTAAATATATATTTTCTAGAAAAGGCACATTCAAATAATATTTTTTAAAAATACATAACGGTAGAAGTAGAACAGAATGAAATGATAGTAATAATCACGGTTAGAACATCTTGAATTTCATGACCATTTGGTGACATTATTTACCATTTTTGTTCCATTCATCTTCTTAGTTAAGCTCAGCTATCTTCACACCTCTGACAGTGTGGGCTCTAATTCTGGAGAATTTGTCACCAAAAAAAATCTGTTGTTAAAGTGCCGTATGAATCTTCCTTGTTTTTGTTGGAACAAACCACTACTGTCGCCTCTCTTTTGAGAAAGTAGATAGGTGCTCTTTAATGATCTTAGATTGCCATTCTTTCCATCTGCATTAATTCTTCTTAGACAATTTGAACAAAATTCCTTCTCAGAAAGTATATGATCCCAGGGGACTCAATGCCACCCAGGTAGTAGAAAAAATGGAGATGGGTGAAATATTAATACATTACAATAAACATTTATTAATGCATTTGATTCATACTCTTTTTCATTGTCTTGAATAATATCATTCCCCCCCCACCCCACAAACACATACAGATAAAGAGACTTCTTTGTTTTACAGAGGGGGTCTCAGCAATGACAGGTCAAAACTAGATCCTTGATTCACAACAAGCAATTACTAATTATGCAATTATTTTTAACATTATTATGATTTGTTGCACTGTCAGCCAAATGTTTAGATGTATTTGGCATTTTTACCCACCTATTGATGATGATGATGATGATGATACAAATTTATATGGCTGCCCAACTCACACAAGATGACTCTGTGGCTTACGGCATTAAAAATTCACAATCTAAAACTCCTAAAGCCCCTACCCCACCCGAGCAGCAAAAAAACACAGTCAAACCATCCACTTGATTAGCTTCCTATGAGCCTGGAGTTCCCTGGCTACTGACAGAACCATGTCTTTAGGACCTTTCAGAAAAGTAACAAAGTGGGGGAAATCTTATCACTGGGGCAATGACATTCAACAGGGAGAGAGCCAGAGAAGGACTTTTTTCTTGGTCTCATCAGATATAATTCCCTAATAGATGGCACTATATACCCTGTCTTCCTACTCTGGTGGGTTGGATAGATGTTACAGAGGAGAGGAGAGCCTTCAGATAAACCCCAGGACATGCCTGAATTATCCCTTTGGAAGTACCTACCCCCAGTTTAAGAATCGCTCAACTACAATGCCTCTCAGCTTAAACAGAAGGAGAGATAAATGTGTTAGCTACATGCAGTCCCTTAATTATATTAATGTTGTACAATTCATGAAGCAATCAATTTATAAACTATTTCAGCTTTCTTAAAGGAATTATTACTTGCTTTATATTAAAGATAAGCCATATAATACCTTAACAGATGGTACTTTTTAAAGATATAAATGCTGGCCACTAATTGTCAACAAATCCAGAGAAAACAAAAAGAAGAGATGGGCCTGCTGTTTGGGGGGGGGGGGGAATGGTAGAATGGTAACATGTGATATGGAGAGTAAAATGCCTATTTTGTTCCAGTCTCCCTCCCTAAAAGGAATTTTGTTCAAATTGTCTAAAAAGAATTAATGCAGATGGAAGGAGTGGCAATCCAAGATAATTAAATAGCACCTGAGATTTAGGCTCCAGGTCCAGATTATTCACATCCAAGGATCATGAAACAGTTTGTGGGTATCATGTTAGGGCCCCTTTCTATGAGATTTAAGAAATCTCACAGTTGTGATATAGTTTTATCTATTTTCAAAAAGGAAAAAAGAGAACTCAGGTAATTACAGAGGGGTCAACTTGACACTGGTGCCAACAAAACCTTTGAACAAATTATAAACAAGTCAGTTTGTAAATATTAGGAAATACGCATTGCTTGGCAGTAGCCAGAATGAGTTAACAAGTCATGCCAAATCAGCATGATCTCCTGTTCTAAGAGAAAGACCAGTTTGGTTATCCATTAAAATGTGGTCAGTACAGAGACTCAGACTGCTACAAACAATATAAGTACCGAAAATTAAGACTTAGTAAAGTCACTGAACTGGTTATCGCCAAATGTCTAGACCCAAAGTTCAAAGTCTGTCATGAAATCCCAATACAGAAAATGGCAACATGCAAGTTGGATTTTGCTACCATTAGATACATACAGAACTGATTAAATAACTGCATCCAACAAATGTGTGTTAACGGTGTGGGAGGTTATGAACGGCAACAACAGGACTCCTTCTAGGCCCTGTACATGTACACATGTATAGCTGGATAATGGTACAAAAATTGGAAGAATTGGAAGTTTTAGTTTTATTTTGATAAAAGAATGGAATGTAAAAATATGTCTTATTGATATTCCCAAATTATTATCATTAGATGGGTTTGGGAGAAACTGCACTCAGATCAATCCAATTCATCAGCTGTTCCTCTATCATCTTTTTGTAATTAAGAGGCACACATCTGAAAAAATGTTAAAACAATGTAAATATTGCTGTTTCAAATTTTCAGCATATTAACTATTAAGTTAGAAAAGTCAGTGTTCCCTTGAAATGATGATCAGCAAGTACAAACTCACATATTTGAGACATGTAATGCAAGCTGTTGATGGAACAGGGAAAAATATTATGTTAGGCAAGGTAGAAGACAAAGAGTAAGATAAGAAATAGGTTTTTATGGACATAAAGAGATTCACAGAATGTGCTTAGAATTGATATATGCTATTACCAGTGCTATTAAGCATTTATCTGTTCATTCACCAAGATCTAATTTTTAAAAAATATTATTTGAAAAAATATTGAAATACTGAAAATATAAAAGAAAAGAGTCTACAATGAATAGTGATAATTCAGTTAAAAACATTAAATATATAATACTGGTTAAGCAAACTAATTAAAGAAATAAGCAAAGTATTTGCAATGTCTCAAATCTGTAAAACAATAAAGAAAAATGATTAATAGTATAAATTCCCAATGGTTCCAATAAAACATCTCCCCCTGGATATTTTTCAGATTTCATCAAATATCAAACTCTATGGTTTGGGACCAAATCGCAACTGTTTAACTGTTAAGAACTAAATATAATTATCTGCTTTCAAAGCAAGAAACAAATATCCCAATTAAATAAACCCAGGCTCTAACACCTACCAACATTTTAAACATATAACACATTTGTTTTCTACACATAGGACCAGAGAAGAATAAAATCCTAATCAGTCTAATTCCTAAAAACTAAAGATATTAAGATAAAGACCCAATGCTATAGTTAGAAATCATAGGTTAAAGCCACCATCCTATGAGGGTAACTGCAATTAAGCCAAAGATATTCTAGCTTTTCTCATATCACATTAATCCATCCATATGGAATTTCTAATGGGAGTTAATAGTGAAATCCCTCTTTAGATATACATTAATCTTGATATAATATTTTAATAACCAGTCATAAATAAAGATTTCAGGAAAGTTTGGACTGTTGGATTATATACACTGAAATTACCTCTATACATTTTAATTTATTTAATTCAACGTGCTCTGGTAAACTTTGGAGATGATGTCAAGATGAGTGTTTTATAAAATCTGTACATATTGGAAATCTTTATCTTCTGTAGAAATCTCTAGCTATAGTGGCTCTCTAAGGTAACAAATTAGACTTATTTTAATTAATAGTATAGCCAGGCTATAAACCAGGGGTCTTCAAACTCAGCCCTCTTTTACCCTGGCTGAGGAATTCTGGGAGTTGAAGTCCATGAGTCATAAAAGGGCCAAGTTTGAAAACCCCTGCTATAAACCATAATGCTATATTTAATATCTTAATATTTAATATATTAAATATTACTGAGCTTTTTGTGAATTTAAATGTTAATATTTATGTTTTTAATTTTATATTGTTGTTTTTAGCTTGTAAGCTGCCTAGAGTCACTTGAAGGTGAGATGGCCAGCATATAAATGTAATAAATAAATATATACATATCTTGAGATAAAGGCCATCATGCCTTTAATGTGTTAAGATTGTCTAATAGAGAACGTGTATGGTTCAAGAACCAAACTGAAAATTAAAAGAGACCAGGGACTTCCTTGTCAAGTGCTATGATGTCATTTAAAATATTGAGAGACATATCCACTGGTAATTACTATAGTAACAAGATGAATTGTAATCCAAAATACAAATGATAATGGAATTTCATACCTTTTAAAAACAATTTTCATAAATTTACCCTAGACAAAAATCAAACGTCTTTTTAGTTTCTAAATTGCTTATTCTTGATAATGTGCAGCAGTGCCAACCAGCATAGGAATATTGTTGGAGATTTTATAAATCTAGATACAGGTGGGTACATTATGGATTATATTATTTTGTGTAGTCTCGTAGCAGATGTTGCTGTTAATATCTTAGTTTTTATGTTAAGCAAAGATATTGGTCTTAACGTTCAAGTTAAGCAAAGATGTGATACAAGCTAATATATTTTGTAGGATGTTTCTCAGAGTTTAATTATTGTGAATGAACAAAATATAATCTCCTCACACACAACAAAGTGCTAATAGGTCTATTAAAATTCTATATCATTCAGCAGGAAAGCCATCTTGTTTGGGGGCTTTGCCTAATTCCATAGATTGCAAAGTCTCCGTAATCTCTTGTAATGTCAATAGTTGCACCAATATATCTTTATGTTCTTGGGAAATCTCTTCCATTTCATTTTGTCCTACATTTTGTCTCTATTGATATAACAGAGGACAGAATTAATAAAACTATTGATTAATAGATTCTGTTTTGAAATTGTCCATTGTTAGGCTGCATTTCAGAAATAAAATTCCATTGCTTCTGTTGTTCAAAAAATAGGCCAAAAACTTCTCAGTTTTCTTTGCAGGTTCTCAATATTTTTTATTAGTAACTTTTAAAGTATATTCAAATTTTCTGAATGTAAAAGCTAGAATATAAATTTTGCTTAAGGTAAATGTTTGATATGACTCATCTGTGGGGTTTACAGCAAACAGCAATAATAAACCTTAACCACCAGTTCCATCAGTATAAATGTGGAGTCTCTACAGCTCTGTCTCTCTTTCTCTGTCTCCCTTTTCCCCCACCCCACCTTTCTTGAACCAAAAGAAATAATCACCTACTAAATTCCTTAAAGGTGCACAGTCCAGAGGCACTTCTTATAAGATGGGTAGCTATGTACATTTGATTAAAAAAATAAGTAAATACAATGTGTGCCATACAATTAAACAAAAGTGAACAAAAGTGTTTTTTTTACATACTGCTATCTAAACTTCTAGTAAAATGGATTGTGTTATTTATTTGATAGGCATTATAAAGCAGGTTTCTTGTTTAAAAACAGATTTATTGAATGAAAAGGAAAACAACCAAGTGTATCCCAAGGTAACCAGGTTAGGTAAGATAATGTGGGAAGTCAGCTGCCACCCAGAAAAAGGAAATATTTGGGGGATGTTAAAAAGGAAGAATATTATATTTCCCCAAAGGATCTTAAAGGTAGAAACAACCCCCCTCCCCAAGTCTCTCTGCCCCAAGCAGAAACCAGGTCTGTAGAAATGCAGATTTGATAATCCTTTCAGAAACACCAGGGCAGGAAGGCTGGAGCTGATGGGATTAGAAAGACAAAGATCCCTAGAACCAACAACCCCTCACCCATCCAACACAGAACATAGCCATCAGCCCCAGCCCCAGGCAAGCAGGATATGACCTTTAGGACATAATAGGATTAACTCACCACCATCAGAATACCAAAAAGGACACACTCAAAAGCTCAGGTCAAAGTTCATGCCACAGGAACAGGAAAATACTTCAAACAAAAGCCCAAGAAGGTATAAAAACCCACTACTCCCAGCCACATGTGGTCAGCTTTCCCAAAGCCACATTTTTGTCTGGCTTTGCTCTTCAATAAACTACAACCTTTCTAAAGCAGTCTCCATTTTGTTTATTCCTGGCTTGGACTGGACCCTGATGAAGACTTCTCTTTCAACAGTAAAAATTTAAAGACACAACACCATCACCCAAATGAAACAAAGGAATATATGCAGTACAAGTTAAATATACAACCTATACATAAATATTGTTGAAATAAAAATCTTCATCAAGGTCCAGTCCAAGCCTGGAATAATCAAAATGGAGACTGCTTTAGAAAGAAGGTTCTTGTTTATTTAGTTGACAGAAACTTCAGTGACAGCAGCATGATTCTGGGGTGGCTGACAAAATGGAGCTGGGAGTGGTGGGTTTTTATACCTTTTTGGGCTTTTGTGTTTGGAGTTGTTCCTGTTCCTGTGGCATTGTATTTGAGGCTCTTCCTGTTCCTGTGCAATGAACTTTGACCTGAGGTTCAGTGTGCCCCTTTGGTATTCTAATGGTGGTGGGTTAATCCTCCTAAAGGTTATGTTCCTTGGAGTCTTTGTTTTTCTAATCCCATCAGTTTAAACTTTCTCTGGGGCTATGGTTGAAGGCATTTTGCTTATGAATAGGTGGCCCAATCTTTCTGAATAGGATTATCAAATCTGCATTTCAACAGAGCTGGCCTTCTGAGTTTCTCCTTGGGGGAGACTGGATGGGCTGTTTCTGGCTAAGATTTTCTATTATTCCTTTGGGGAAATATAATATTCTGCCTTTTTTAAATATTCCCTCAAATATTTCCTCTAGGGAGGATGTTGACTTCCTACAATATAGTGCAGGGGTAGGCAACCTCGGCTCTTTTCTGACTCATGGACTTCAACTCCCAGAATTCCTGAGTCAGCTGACTCAGGAATTCTGGGAGTTGAAGTCCATGAGTCATAAAAGAGCTGAGGTTGCCTACCCCTGATATAGTGCAATATATAACTGTATATTTGTGTATGCATGTATAGTATATATACATAAAGACATATATACAGTCGTGCTCAAAAGTTTGTAAATTCTTTTGACTATTTTTTTAAATGCCTACTCTTGTCCTAGTCTTGGCAAATGAAGGAAAGGACCATAAAAGAAAATGAAAAACAAAACTGACATGAAAAAAACAAAATGTGTTTGGAAGAAATGCTGAAAGGTCATATGCTTTGTGATACAAAAGAGAACACAAGATATGGCAAGATATTTTACTACCATATTAAACATTGAACATGTTTCTTTGTATGACATACTGAGCAGCTGAAAGCTAAGAACAGCCTTTTGCTCATCTTGCAAAATGAAAAGACTTGGATGCTGTCTCTAAATTTTCTGAAGGAGTTTGCCTGTGTTTTCAACCACATGCCTTGCTCAATAAAGTCAATACTGTAGCAAATTCTTGTGCAGACCTTCCTCTATTTCATCTAGTGTGATTTAAACCCTCACTTGTAATTTTCCTGAAGCTAATAGAATTTCCATTAAAGTATGTCTTTGACCGTTTTGATGCATCAGTGCCTCTTTCTAGAATTTAAAAGCAGCTTGTTTTTGTTTTGGCTCAGAAGAGCATTTTAAAAATGCCTCTGGATGAAAGCAGGCAGATTTGAAAATAAATGCAACTTTAATTGAATGCATAGCTGATTCCAGCACTTCCTGATGTGTCATCTGAACTGGATAATGCAAATTCCTTAATTATGTGTTTGGTTTAGCATCGCCACATAGCTGCAATTAGTCATCAAACACAAACCTTTGTACATATTTCTTGACTTGCCATTTTAAAAATCTATAGCTTTGCTATCAGTTACTCAGTGTCATGTCTTTATCATGATTCCATTGAAAAAAGCAGTATTTTTCTAATAAACTGCCCTTTTTGCAACATTGATTAATCTGGATGATTACACCTGCTAGGATCTAAAATTGTAAATGTTCTGCTAATAATATGCAAAGTAGTAATAGTACTAATAATAGCAAGAATAAGACTAGAATAATACTACATATATCAGACTGCAATTGCAAGTTTGTTTCCTGCCATATTTTCCCCATAATTTAATCTTCATCTTGCCAAGGCCATAGTCATGATTCTGTAGCCTTGTCAAACTGAACATAGAGGGACTGATCTTGTGCAATATCGTATGTTGTTTCTCCAAAGAGAACTGCCGAAATTCAACTTCCAATGACCAGAGAAAGTGATTGTCCATTGTTAGATAAATTCCTCACTCTATAAGCCACTGGGAAATTTAATCCTTGAGCTCTCTGACCACTATCTCTGGAGCGGATCTAGGACAACTCGCCATGGCCAACTTGTAGCAGCTAACTCGCTGTGGCCAACTAGCTGTGGCCAACTCATTGTGGGACAACATGCCAAGGGACACTAATATCAAAGAAGTGGTGGAATAGAGCCATTAAAGAAAGGATGCAACAAGAAGGACAAAATGAAATGTGAATGACAAATTAAATACTTAAATTGAATTGTTGAATTTTCCCATAGCAAGTTTTCCCACGGTAAGTTGGCCATGGCGAGTTGGCTGTGGCAAGTTGGCCATGCTAAGTTGTCCCATTCTTCTCTGGAACAGCCCACTCTGAGATATCCAAACCTCTCCCTCCATATTATCTTTTTGAAGAGCTGTGAAGGCAACTGAGAATCTTTGAAGACAATACTACACCTGAATACTGGTATATCCAGGCTTTGCTGTTGTATTTTTATTTCCTTAGGTTGATCCATGTATGCTGCTCAGGCTCTGAAAAAGTGTTCAGTATGTGTGCATTTATTTCAAATTTTATCTTATTTTCCGTGCTTTTATGCCACTTCAATCATTCTGTCTCTAAGCAGTTTTATTCTTGTTTCCTGTTAATGTTGAGATTCAAGATGCTTTTATGTACTGAGTATCTTCATCTTCAAATGCACTCTGAAAATTCCACAATCAACAGGGACTATGGGCAAAAAGCAACAATAAACATTCTACCTGTTTGGACTGCTAAGTTTATGTTTGGATGTGCACCTTCGTATTCTTGGATAGTACTAATGCAGTCCCATATGCGTGTTTGAACTTGTTGGGTTTTGACCTCATTATGCTTTTTTTTATTTAGCAGATCAAGGATGGTAGTGATGACTAATTATTTTTTCCAAGTGTTATCCAATAATGTACTGTAAAGGTTATTTGTATTTTTGATGTAAATTTGATAGTGAAGGTAGAGATCTCTTGTGTTTCTTGAGCTTGGGGCCAGATTGCTTTATTTCCTTCCTTCCTTCCTTCCTTCCTTCCTTCCTTCCTTCCTTCCTTCCTTCCTTCCTTCCTTCCTTCCTTCCTTCCTTCCTTCCTTCCTTTTGTTTGCCACTCATCTGTCTCTCCTGCTAGCCTGCCAAGGGACAAAAAGGATAAATCTGTAGGTCAGGGGTGTCAAACTCAATTTCATTGAGGGCCGCATCAGCATTGCAGTTGCCCTCAGGGGGCCGGGTGGGTGTGGCCTGGGTGGGTGTGGCCTACTGTGTGGGCGTGGCTAGAGTGCATATGGCCCACTGGGTGGACATGGCCAGCTCTACATCATTCGCATCAAGGGTGCCTATGGGGGCCTGGGCAGGAGTGGGAGAGATCTGAGGGTCTCTGGCAGAAGGAGGGTCTCTGGGCCAGGGCCAAGGCAGTGGGGGCCGTTCCCTCACTGTTTCCAGGATGCCTTCGTGGGCCACATGAAACCACTTTGCGGGCCGGATCCGGCCCCCGGGCCTTGTGTTTGACATGTCTGCTGTAGGTAAATCTTTAAACACTGGGCAGGAGAGAGACAGTTTGTTTTAAAGGAAGGCTAGGTTTGTGCATAAACAACCTAGACCTAAAGAAAGGTATTTTATAAAATGACTTTGAAATTAACTCTTTGATGGCTAGAATTAATTTAATACTTCAGTCAGGCTGCTTCTCTATGTCTAGAAAAAAAAAGAGCTCCGAGAGATTAAAAATGGAATCAAACTCTCATATTCCTTTCAATTACTTCTTATAGCCCAAGGCAAATGGTGGCTCCAGACATAAAGATGTCTATTGTTAGGTTACCATGTGTGGTGTACAAAATGTAGATGATTATTAAATGACACCAGGTGTCTTTCCTGACATTTATTGATTGTCCAGAATTTTGCGGATAAGGGTTTTTGACATGAATTCTTAGCTTGATCAAACAACATGTAGCATGCAAGATCCTTTTTATGAACCAGATTAATTTTTTTCTTCATTCATAGCATATTACGGATGGAATGGTATCCTTGGGTTTTTCAGTCAGCTACTAAGTAAGCAACATTTTGCGAATATATTCTTCTGACCTCTGCCTGCAAGAGAATGTAGTAAATTGCTTTACAGTCTACCAGTATACCATTCTGTCACCTTTTGCATCTGCTAATATTGTGGTATCCTGAGCATAAATTGTATTAGGTGAACAGCTATATTAAATTCACCCAAGAGTTAAAAGTCCCAGGGCTAACACAATCATGATCTTTTCAGTGTGTTAAGATCCTCTTCCCCCTCTCAGCAAGTGCACAAGGTGGACAGACCTCACACCGTGCCATTCTCCTTCCTGCATATCAGTTTTCTATGTGGCACTACTTCAGTAATCTTGAATCACCATGGAATCTGCACTTTTTTCAGCTTTCAAAGACTGCCCAGTGTAATCCTGTGTGCTGGTATTTTTCTTCTTCTCTCCTAACAGGTTCAATTGCACCCCTATCTTCATGCCAGCTTCTTGGCTTATTTTCATTTTTCCTCTCCCATCAGAGCCTATGTGTGCAAAAAACTTCATCTGTTTCCCCCCCCCCGTCTTTTTCTCAGACTCAGAGTATCACCTCCAATGCAGTTTGTTTGCCTATGATATGAATGGCAGATTGGCAGATTATGTTTACCTTCTTTCATAAGGTTGTTCTGAGTCCTATTGTTTTCTCCATCTGGAATGTCCAGAACTATTTTAGATCCTGTATTGTCTAGAACAAGGGTCCCCAACCCCCGGTTCGTGGACTGGCACCGGACCGCAGCGTGCCAGCAACCGGGCCGCACAAACAAGCAAAGCCCCATCTGCGGGATGCAGGTAGTCATGAAACCACGCCCCCTCTGATCCGCGGAAAAGCCTCTATCCACAAAACTGGTTCCAGGTGCTCAAAAAGTTGGCCTCTGGTCTAAATTTGGTTTCAGATCGTGCTTAGTTCAGACTAGGCCTGGTTTGGAATAGAATAGAACTATTCTATAGTTCTAGAACTCCCATAATTTACACAGTTCTTTTTGAGTTTGAAACAAAACACTTTTTTATTTTGAATTTGTTCCTTATGAAAATATTTAATATACATATAGACACAAGTACATGCATGCATATATACAAATCTAGGTTTAACCAACAGAAATGTGTGTGCAAATTTCACTATTTTGCCTCAAAAAATAATAAAAATAAAAATGAATATATGTTCCTTAAAAATTTTCATATTTTAAAATAATTAATAGTAGAACTTTAAATCTATATTGATGCTATATGGCAGGCTTTATCCATTGATTAAAAACACACACACACAGATATGCGCACATATATAAACAGACTCATAGCATGCCTTCATTTACCCACTGAATTATTTACATTAATAAAATGAATTGCAGTGCAAGCATCTCCACAATTAAAAATAATATTTTTTTAAAAAAAATTGTAAGCATAATTACTTCTGCAAAAAGTATGAGATAGCTTTCAGTACAGCAGTTTAGCTAAGTAAATGGAGACATTAAAAACTGAGAACATTTGCAGTACTAGCTGTACTTTGCTTTATAGAGAATGCTAACAGAGAAATTGGTCTCTCTCTTACTATTAATGTGTCAGTTTGACATTTAGAAAGGAATTAAGTACAGCTGCTGAAGAAATATCAAGAAGAATTTTCTTGGTATGCAAAATGGAATTGATAAGATATAGGAGCGATTACTACTATAAGAAAATAAATATATGGAGGAATGAACTACTTGAGCATATATTTTAATTATTGAACTGTGAAAAATGATTCATATTCCTTTACATTTTGTTTTTAAAATAATTTTTACAGAGGATTTTTACTGCAAAATGGCAAAAAAACATTCAGCATTGTATATTCCACTATGATTTTCATCTTCATTTGTATCAGGGCTACAGTTGGTAGCTGGATAGACATTAAAAAAACACAGAAATATGCATCTGTTCCTCTTTTTATTTGATTTTTGTCTTTTGGTGCTATGTTGATACCATCAATTACAGCACCCTTTTGGATAGACTGGATAAATTGGGAATTGGGGCCACTATATTTCATCTGTTCTGTTCCAACATAATCCAGAAACGTAGTTTGTTTATCATATTTATATGGCGGTCTGTCTCATGCAACATAAGTCTGGGCCATGTAAAAAACAGTCCTAAAAACAATTTTAGAAACATTCAAAAGTACAAAAAAAATTAACATTATAAAAAGGTAAGAGAGCATCAGATTACAAACTGTAAAGGCATCTAATCAAATTACTATGCACTAGGCTACTATCTCATCTTGTCATTTTATTATTCCAGAGATCATGTAATTCAGAGATCTAAAATAAGACAGATTTTGCTTTTTTTATTGAAATCAGATGAAGTCATATGGGAGTGTCAAACCAATATTAAAGTTAATAAATTCAATAACAAGGGCAGGCAATGAGCCAGTTGTGCAAATTCATTGAAGCTCTAGACTTACAGTGCTGTCAAACTCAATTTCATTGAGGGCCGCATCAGCACTGTGGTACCCTCAGGGGGACCGGGTGGGCATGGCCCACTGGGTGGGCATGACTGCAGGGATCACAGCTGACTGGGTGGGCATGGCCAGTATGTTGCTCATGGGGGTGGATGCCAGTGGGGGCAGAGCAGGTTGGGGGAGATCCAGGGGGTCTCAGGTGGGTGGGGTGGTGGGCAGGAGGCTTGTCCTGAGGGATGAGGTGAGGTGAGGCAGGGGCGGGGGCGGCTGCTGCCTGACACCATCGGCCCCAGCACACAGAGGCGAGCGAGTGCATGGGGGCCAATGGTGTCTGTCAGCAGCCACAGCCTGCTGGCCTCTTGATCGGCATACTTTGGGGGCTCCCCAGCCAGCTGCAAATACCAGCCCAGCCCTCCAGCAGTAGACAGAGATGGGACAGAGTAGGCATGTCCGGTGGTCCACATCATGTGCTGCCAACCCTGACTCCATGTGCTGCCGGTGGCGCTGCAGTGCTGCATCTGGAGGGCTGGCCCGATATTCACAACAGGCTATGCAGCCCCTGCTGCTGGATGACATTGGCCCCCGCACACTCATCACATCCTGTGCATGAGCCTTGGAGGCTGCTGAGCTAGCTGGGGCCAGGGTGGCAGGGCCAGTTCCTCACCATCTCCGGGGCATCCTGGGGGCCAAATATCGGCCAGTTGAAGGCCACATCCAACCCGCGGGCCTTGTGTTTGTCCTGTCTTCTCTAGAAAATAGAGGGAAACAAAGTTTGTCTGATAAATGGGTGCAGCATGGGCAATTTAGAGGACAGTTGAAAGTGAAGCTGAAGGAGACAAACTGAGCACAGGTTAAGGAAATAATGGGTAGCAGTGACAGAAAGCCAACATAGTCCAAAATAGACCATGAATCAAATGCAGGTGTGGTTTAATCATGGGCATTGTCATCTTTACTTCTTGAGGATCCCATATGCTCAGCTTTCCAAAGCTGCTACTGTATCCTGGGGTTGATACCTTATCAGGATTATGCTGCACATCACCTTATCTTTCTGTACTTCCTCCTGCGGGTTTTAGGCTGAGTCCAGCATCGAGTGTTTGTGATTGGTTGCAGTTGACTAGATCAGGCCCCTCAGCTTCAGAGGAGCCCATTACAATAGCAAAAACACTTAGTTAAGCTGATAAATAACTCAGCTGACTATGGAACTAGACTGGGGCTAGCATATGTGGGTTGCAATTGTCAGTAGAGATGCCAATGGTTCCTGGATATATGGTGCTTTTCATTAACTTGGACAGTGCAACTGCTACAAATCCTGCTACAATAGCTTGGTTACAAGCCTGTTACATAGATTGCCTTTGAAGATAGTTTGAGAATGCCATTTTGATACTGAATGCAGCACTGATTGCTGGTAGAACTGATTGCATGTAATATCTCAAGACTTCATCTGGAATCTTAGTTGCTAATATGTTTCTGGCCACAATTCAAGTGCTGGTGTCTACTTAAGAAGTTCTAGCAGTGACTCAGGACATGGCTCCATAAAGGATAGTGGTCAACCTTGCAACGGACCTGACCGCGACATGTCACGTGATCAGAGCAGCTGTCTCGTTGAGTAATGACATCCCATCTTCCTGCCATTATTCTGGTTGAAAAGAAAGGATATTTTATTTGCTTTAGGCAGATAACATTAATTCATCTATATGGACTTGACAATCTCTGCTCAAGTTTCATATACTGTATATTTTTGTTAATCCTACTGTTTTGCAATGTTTGTTTATAAACAGTTACCAAATAGGAGATCATTTCCTCTCCAGTGACTGCGTGTGACTCATGGGGGAGAATTATCTGAGAAGAATAGATGTTCTTAAAAATAAATAAATGGATATATATTCAATTGACTGAACATTTTACTGTTGAAAAGTGTGGGTGCCTTTGAAGATTAGTGTGGTTTGCCTTGTTACAGAGTTGAACTTTCACAATCTTTTTTCCTGTTCCTCTCACATCATTTCTATCCAATTTTATTTCCCCACTTTCTTACTCCATCTCCTTTCTGGTCCCCCCCTTTTTTCCCCCTTTGCTTTTGGTGAGAGGAAAAAAAGGGTGCACAAGTATGTTAGGCTCAATTAAAAATGATCTAAAAAAGATGTTTTGAATGTAATGAGTGAAACACCTCTCTCAGTTTTTTGTATGAGACTTCTGGAGTAAAGATGCTGTTATGAGAAATCTACTCAAAGTTAACTTGTGTCTTAAAGTAGCAACATCTCTTTTCAAGATTACGAAAAAGCCTAAAAAAAAGTTTTGATGTTTTACTAAATGGTGAAGGGTTCTGCTCATATTGATTTCAAGTATTTCCAATTCTTCTGAATCTTCATAGCCTTAATATCTCTGGATTCTCATATGAGATGGAAAGTTCTTGAGGTACATACAGATAGAGACCAACTGATTTTATAAATGAGAAACTTTATTTTATAGGCAAATGTTTTTAATCCGTTATTAACTAGATAAATGTTGTTCTTTTGTTTTTCTGGCATTTTTAAGTGGGACTTCTGGTAAAACAATTATTAGGATTAACATAAAGTAAAATACAAATAAGAATAAAGAAGGTTGGGGAATGATAAAGGGAAAGAAAAGGGAAATATAAGTGAAGAGTAAAGGGGGAAAGTTAAAAAAAACACTGACTTCTAACTTTTTTCAGCTCAGAAAATACAAAATAGAATTGCAGCCTCTGCTTTTTATTCTACCAGCATACCAAATACTAGCCATTTCTATAACAATAAAACAACTTAATCAACAAAAGCCAAAGTCAAAGTTTAATTTTTTTTTCTGTGTGGAGCACAAAATCTAGAAGCAGTTTCCAGATAAAAACAAAGCTGGATATGTGCTTTTCTCTAATTAAAGCAGTCAATTTTGCCATCATATTATTTCATACTTATTTTTTAGGGTTTTTTGGGGGGGGCACATTTGATAGTTTTATGGTGAGGCGACTAAGGCTTTATCTCAGTGAGTCAAATAAATTAATACAATTAGCACAAAATAAGTTGAAAAACAGAATCTTGAAGGGGAAAAAATCAATGGAAGAAACAGAATAGAACGAAAGGGAACTTGGGACTAAGCAGGTCTGGCTGCAAATCAGTAGCACGGGCAATTTTAGACTTTGCTGTTAATGGTCCTCCAGAGTTAAACTCTGTTTAGATGGCAAGTTTTATTACTCCCACTTCAAAATGTGGTTGAACAAAACACACTAAGACTACCTCGATATATTTCAGAAATGCCTGCTCATTTTGCTGAGGGATTATTTACTTATTTACTCATTTCAATGTATAGCCCAACTTTCTAATTATAATAACGTATAGATTTTCCCCCACTTCAAACTCAGTTAAAAGTATTAACCAAAGTAAAAAAAAAGCCAGGTTAAAGAGAAAGCATTCTTTTTTGAAGGGGGGAAGCTTGGAGTGCAAGCACCAAACTTTGGGAGCAACGCAGAAGGCCTAGGCTTTTGCACTCAAATCCTCTTCCCAAAACAAAGCAAAACTTACTTACAGGAAAGAAGCAGTTAAGAAAAGAAGGTTTTCGGGGGCCAGATCCTGTGTGCTAACAAGGCATGGGAAGCTACTGTGCAGAACCAGACAGTATCCTGTCCTTAAAGAGGGGAAGTAAACCATCCCCCCCCCTTGGAATATTATACTTGGAAATAATATTGTCAGGGCTAGGCAAATTACTCCCAGGTATGAGTAAGTGACATGTAAACATAAAAACATGCTTAAATTGGTGGGGAATGTATTAAATAAATTTAAATAAATGCTGATCAAATTTAGTTACATAACTGAATGAGGCAAAGAATTTTGTGGGCAAAATTCTCAGTGCAGTGGGTGAGTAGCTAGCAAGATGTTAATGCTTATTCGACTGTAATGACTGAAAAACAGGAAAGGATATTCTTTTTTTAAAAAAAATGTTCTTTTTCTCTCTTTATCTCTCCCCCTGCTTTATTTTTTTTCCAAGCCATCGTAACATTTGAAAGAAATATGTAAAGGCACTCCAGACTTTTGTCTGGTGGTGTGATAACAGAATGGGATCAGATTTGGTATGGGGGGGTGAAGTCAGCAAAAGGAAGGTCAAATCTGAAAATGGGATGGATCAGGCAGCAGATTCAAAAAATATCCTTCAGTGGAATCCCACGAGAGAGGCAGCTGTGTTAAATGCTCAGAATTTTGCTACCATCTACTTTCTAAGACCTCTGTCTCCCAACTCTGAATGATGTTAATGTTAAGGGGCTGGAAACCATTCCTTTGCTTGATTTTTTTTTTAATTTCTCATCCTACCCTGTTCTTGTTTGTCAAAGAATTTTGAAATTAGAGTGAGGATTAGCTGAATTTAAACCAAGGAAGCAAGCAGCTTTGGATGTATGCATCCCTCTCATCCCTGCTGCATGCACACACAACTGCCCACTAGTTTTTAAATGCTTTTGTCCTCACTGTAGCTTCTGTGACCTTGGAAGGCTCAGGAAGTTAACAAGAGATAGAAGCAGGGAGGGAAAGCTGAATGTTAGGCACAAGTTGCATTAACTACAGTAGCTAGCCTATTTGAGGGTGGGGATAGTTAATATTCATTTATTTCCATTGCCACGTGTAATGCAGATTTAATAGTGAATGAGTGCCTTGTGTCTGTTATCTTTTCATGAAAGCTTCTCTTCTCAGCTCTTCTCCCCAAGGGACACTGCTAACTGTTTAGATTTAAAAAGAAAACCTGTTTCGGTCTAGATTTTGCAAACGTTCACTTAACAACATTTATTCACTTAAGTGGAGGAAAGAGCGGACAGGAATAAAGGCAGTATGCCTAAATGAGCAATTCACAGCCATGGTCTTTCATGTGTGAAAGGAAGTGAGGGGGGGGGAAAACGACAATGGATGAGGGAAGAGACTGAGTGATTCTCTGAACATTAAGCCAGTTTATGTACAGCAAGGTATGTATACAAGATAAAAAATGTCTCAGATCTTTAAAAAAAATACGTTCGTTTATTAAGTTTGTATACCACCTGGCTCCCATCAGCTCCCAAGCTTTGTTTAGTTGGTTAGCACAGAAATCAGTTACTGCCACTCAGCTCAGCTATTCTCTTATCCTTCATTCCATTTGACATGAGAAATAATGTATAGCATTCACATACAACCTTAGGGTGACTAGAGTAATTAAAATACAATACAGTATGACACTATTCAAGACAGGTCGATAGGGTATTTCACTCTCAGCAGTGATGACTGAGTGCTGCTTTTAGGAGCAGGGAGAAAGAAAGAACAAGGTATAAAAGCACCTATGCCAATCAAGTTGCTTCATGATTGTCTAGTTCAGATGGAAACAGGAACAATGATTCCTTCTATGTGAAAAGATTGACCCAAGCTTTCAATATGCACAGTTCTGCCCCGCTCGTCCTCTTTCTCGCCTTGGAGGTGTCAATACTGATTCACCTTTTAACCTAGATTTTCTCTTTTGCTCAAATCTTGACAATGGAATGCGACGGTGGGAGGGGTGATGTCTAGGCAACCGAGCGTCAAGGCCAGCTGCTCAAAGGAGAAGTGGACTGTTTCCATAACAAGAAGAAATATTACTACTGGATAATATGAACACTTGGTGGGTGGGGGTGAGGACGTCTATCGTTTAACTAAGCAAGCCTTTTAGCAGCAAAACCCAGAGCTGGTTTCGTTTTCTTCTGTGCCAATGTAATTTTTCAGTAAAGTACTATACACTTGGTAAAATCATGTCCCAGGAGTTCCTTTTTCTGGAAATGCCAACTGGATAGTTGACAGAAGGAGAAAAATGAAAGTATACATTTGTGATTTTGTATAAACCATTGTGCCTAATGATTTCCAAGCTTGAAGACTTCTTGGCTCTAGTTAACAACACTGAGCCATGATTGAGCATATTGTGAAAACAGCAATGAGGTAAAAGCTATCGTTCAACATAACCTTTATTTTGATGCTGTTTTTAAACTTACATTGTTGCAATGTTACATGTAATCATTTCTTGTCCTTTTTTAAACATATTTCCTTTTTAATGCACCTATCTTCACCATTTTGCTGCCTCCCTGGCTGCATATGCTTCTTACATTGGAAAAATAAACATCATGGGAGGCCAGGGAAGCAATAGACTACAGAATTACAAGATGATGCTCACATTGTCTATCTTATAACTAAAGTCAGATAAACATTACTTAACCCTTCTGTTTTCTTTTCTATTAAACTGAATCAGAATGGCAAAAAGCTGTGAAATATATTTTTGGCACAGCACTAGTTCAAATTTAAACAAAATACAGTTTCCCAAATCTATTATGTCATTTAAAACTGTCATTAGTTTAAAATGTAGTGTATATTTTTATACACTTCTACTTGTGTTCAAGAGAAGAAGAAAAAATAAAGAGAATAATTCTGTAAATCTGAGGCCTGAGCAGCCTTTTACATATGGAAAATAAAATATTTTATCCTGTAAATCCATTCTACAGCTGGAATTTCAGCCAGTTTTTTTTTAAAAAAAATTAAAGAAATGAAACAGAAGATTTTTATGGATATTCAGAGCTATAGTATATTCACAGAAGTCCTTACTAAATAGTTTGATAGACTATTTTGATATGTGAGATTTTGCTGTGGTATTTAATTTTCTTCAACTTGTTTCCCATACTTTCTTGTGCCAGAATTTCAATTTCTTATTGTACAGTTAAAAATATGTATTAGAATAGATACGTGTGCTTTTTTCAGATATGTACTTCACTCTTAGTCCTATAAACCCTATTCAAAATAAATATTGGTATTTTGGTATATTGGTATATTACTATATGCATATGGTATATTCGGTATATAAACTCAATTCATGGAAGGTGAACAGTCCTGCTAATGTGAGCTCCAAAGTCATCACTTATTCAATATTCTTTTCTTTATCTCTGTAACTCTTGTAAATTTTGAGATATATAATTGGAAATCTCTGTTCGTTCCACATTGGTCTTTGCAAACAAATGTCTTCAAGTGTATAGACAATTTTGAAATGTTTTTCTTCACTGCAGTACATTCATCTATCTAAGAAAGGATTGAGGACTTTATTTTTCTGCTGAGGATTAAATTACTTATAGGAGCCACATGCCAGCAGTGGGAAAATTACATGCATTTTACTCATTTCATCTTTATTACCCTTCTCTTCTTTCCCACTCCTTCTCACTTTCCCTTTGTTATCCAAGGTTTGAATCACTTTATCAGAGATCTAGCTGAGTTTTTGTGCAAAGTTTTTGAGCCTTACATACTCAATTGTGGGCCAATTGTTTCAGTCACTGAAGCAGGGGTAGAGTCATTATGCAGAATGTCATTTTATGCTACAGCTAAATCTCTCTCAGTTATGTATTTATGTAGTGATCAGAACTTTCATATCTTCTTAAGTAATGGTTAAAAATATCCAATAATAATAGTTAATGGAGAAAAAGCCTTAGAACTGGAAATACCATTCAACCAAACTAACATTCCCCTGCAGAAGGGATCCATTCCATCCTTCCAATGGTAAAGTCTTGTTGGAAACTAGTGCAATTCTAAGAGCATTATAATCTGTCTGATTTCTGAGGGGTGCCATTCTAAAAAAAAAGAGGGGGAGAGGGGAGCTGCCTTTGTCATTAATAAACAGGATAAAACCAGAACTTAGATTCAGAGGTCCAATAATCACATCTGAACTTTTTTTCAGACTATGTACAGAAATAAAGTATTGACTAAATGCATCCACTGCATATTCTTAGCTAAGTGGTTCTGTATATTTTTATCCATAAATAAATACAATATTCTTCTCAGGAAGGTGGAGAGGAAGATTTGTTGGGGAGGAGGGGCCTTTAATAATGTGCACATACAGAATCACCACCACTCCAAAACCACAAGTTAAGTTAATTAAGGTATGTAGGAAGCACATCATAATAGTAATGGGGGACTTTAATTACCCTGACATCAACTGGGAGACAAACTTTGCACCAAGTGGAAGATCAAACAGATTCCTGACAAACCTAGTAGACAACTTTGTCTGCCAAAAAGTAGAGAAGGGAACTAGGGGATCAGCCTTATTGGGCCTAATTCTCACTAACAGAGATGAACTGATAGAAGGTGTTGGAGCCACAGGAACCTTGTGGGGTGGGGAGTGATCATGCAATATTGGAATTCAACATTATGCAAACACAAGCAATAGAACACAGTCAAACTAGAGTCTTGGACTTTTAAGAGAACTAATTTCAATAAACTTAGAGAGAGCTTGGGAAGGATTCCATGGATGAGAATCCTCAAGGGGAAAACAACTCAAGAAGCTTGGGAAATTTTGAAAAGTGAGATTATAAAAGTCCAGTCTAGCACAATATCAGCAAATAGCCCGATCCTGCAAAGATGAAATGAGGAAAGCTAAGGTTCAAAATGAACTAAGGCTTGCAACAAAAGTCAAAAATAACAACAACAACAAAACCTTCTTTCAACATGTAAAAACAAGAAAAAGGTTAAGGAAATGATTGGTCCATTAGTGGGAGAAAGTGGCAAGAAGGTGACAAGCAACAGGGAAAAAGCAGAACTACTTAACTCAGTTTTTTTCATCTCTCTTTACAAAAAAGGGATAAAACAGTCCAACCTATCAAAAACACTACCGTAAAAAACAGATTAGAAACACAAGTTAAGATAGGCAAGAAAATGGTAAGTGAGGACCTGCCCACCTTAGATAAGTTCAAATCACCAGGACCAGATGGATTACAAGGTTTTCAAGGAACTGGCAGATGTGATCTCAGAACCCCTGAACTATATCTTTCAAAGATCCTGGAGCACTGAGGAACTACCAGAGGACTGGAAAAGAGCTGATGTAGTTCCCATCTTCAAGAAAGGAAAACAAATGGATCCAGGAAACTACAGATCTATTAGCCTGACCTCAATACCTGGGAAGATTCTGGAAAAAATAATCAAGCAACAAATCAGCGAATACCTAGAAACAAACAAAGTCATTACCAAAAGCCAACACGGGTTTGTCAAAAACAGATCATGCCAGACAAATCTTATTGCATTCTTTGACCAGATGACAAAATTAGTGGACCAGAGGAATGCTGCTGATATAATTTACTTGGACTTCAGTAAGGCATTCGATAAAGTAGACCACAACCTACTACTTGATAAGATAGAAAAATGTGGATTAGACAGCATCACGACCAGATGGATTCATAGCTGGCTGACCAGCCGTACTCAGCATGAGGTCCTCAATGGAACTGCATCTACATGGAGGGAAATGTGTAGTGGGGTGCCCCAGAGCCTGGGCCTGGTGTTCTTCAACATCTTCATCAATGATTTGGATGAGGGGATAGATGGGCAACTCATCAAATTTGCAGACAACACCAAGCTGGCAGGAATAGCCAACATTCCAGAAAATAGGCTTAAGATACAGGAGGATCTGGACAGACTTGAACACTGGGCACTATCTAACAAAATGAAATTCAATGGTGAAAAAAGTAAGGTTCTACATTTAGGCAAGAAAAACCAAATGCATAGATATAGTATAGGTAGTACCTTGCTTAATAGTAGTAACAGTGAGAGGAATCTCAGAGTCCTAGTGGACAATCACTTAAATATGAGCCAGCAGTGTGCTGCAGCTTCCAAAAAAGCCAACATAGTGCTAGGCTGCATTAACAGAGGGATATAATCAAGATCACGTGAAGTACTAATACCACTTTACAATGCCTTGGTAAGGCCATACTTGGAATACTGCATCCAGTTTTGGTCACCATGATGTAAAAAAGATGTTGAGGCTCTAGAAAGAGTACAGAGAAGAGTAACAAAGATGATCAGGGGACTGGAACCTAAAACATATAAGGAACAGTGGCTGGAATTGGGCACATCTAGTTTAATGAAGAGAAGGTTGAGGGGTGACACGATAGCAGTGTTCCAATATCTCAAAGAAGAGGGAGTCAAGCTATTCTCCAAAGCACCTGAAGGCAAGACAAGAAGCAACAGATGGAAACTAACAAAAGAGAGAAGCAACCTAGAACTAAGAAGAAATTTCCTGACAGTTAGAACAATTAATCAGTGGAACAACCTGCCTCCAGAAGTTTTTTAAAAGAGACTGGACAGCCATTTGTCTGAAATGGTATAGGGTTTCCTGCCTGAGCCGGGGGTTGGACTAGAGGACCTCCAAGGTCCTTCCAATTTTATTATTATTATTATTATTATTATTATTATTATTATTATTATTATTATTATTATTATTATTATTATTATAAAACTTTTATTCATAAAACATGAAACTCAGTCAACTGAACACTCAAATTGACTGGCACTAATGGTTGACACGAGTTGCTGCCAGCATCCTAGGTATCAACCAGGTATCTCCTTAAAATGGAAGATGTTCTGACTAGCGCAGTTTTTTTGTAGCTTTGCTGGAGTTATTGCAGGAAGCTGCAATTTCTTGATGTATTTTGCAAAGTTTTTGGACATAGTTCCCAGTGCCCTGATGACAATGGGTATCACTGTTACACATTTTATCCATAATCGCGCAGTTTCGATGGCCAGGTCGCGATATTTTGTAATTTTTTCCAGTTCTTTTTCTTCGACTCTGGCATCTCCTGGTACAGCAATATCAATCAACTGTTCGCTTCGGTTCTCTATGACTGCAATATCTGGCGTGTTGTGTTCCAAATGGCGATCTGTCTTTATTTGGAAGTCCCACAAAATCTTCACCCTCTCATTCTCGGCAACTTTTTCCACCCTATGTTCCCACGACTTTTTGGACACAGGCAAGTTGTATTTTTTACACAATGCCCAGTGGATTAGTTTAGCAACTTGGTCATGTCTAGCTTTGTAATCAATTTGGGCAATTTTGCTGCACTCACATATTAAATGTGAAACAGTTTCAACTCATCGTTGCAAAGTCAGCAATTTGGATTGTCAGTAGATTTTTCTATCTTCGCTTTCATGGATTAGTTTGTAGTGCTTGTTCTTGAGCAGCCAGTATTAAGCCTTCTGTTTCTTTCTTAATGGTTCCCATCTTAAGCCATGCCTATGTCAAGTTGTTATCACATTTTCCTTCAATGTTTTTCAAATGCTGTCCATGCAAAGCTTTGGTTTTCCATCTATTTAATCTGTCATCCAGCCTTTTTTCCTTATATTCTGCCTTTGTTTCTGTTATTTTTTATAAAGCTCTCTGTTTTCACAGCCTGCAGCAATTTTTCTGTACTTTGATTTACATAGTCATTCAAACTTCGTTTTTCTTCTTCTACAGTTTGGTGGATTTGCAGTAGCCCTCTGCCCCCTATTCTTCTTGGCAGGTACAACCTGTCGATGTTACTTCGTGGATGTAGAGCATGGTGCATATTCAAAAGTTTATGCGTTTTTTGGTCTAGGTGTTCCAATTCAGCCAAAGTCCAGTTGATAATTCCAGCTGGGTAGCGTATCACTGGGACTGCCCATGTATTAATGGCTTTAATTATATTTCCAGCATTCAGCTTTGATTTTAGTATTTTGTGGACTCTCCTGATGTATTCCTTTTGTGTTGACTCTGACTTTTCCATTCAAGATGTTATCTGCTTCCAATATGCCTAGGTATTTGTAACCATCATTCTTTTCTAGTGCTTTCATAATACTTCTGTTTCCCAGTTCTATTCCTTCTGTTTTTCCCATTTTTCCTCACTGCATGGATAATATAGCACATTTTCCAAGTCCAAAGTCCATTCTGATGTCACTGCTAAACAGTTGAACTGCATTGAGTATTGATTCAAGTTCAGTGTGGCTTTTTGCATACAGTTTTAAGTCATCCATGTACAGTAGATGGTTTATCTTGCCATGCTGGCTTGAGATGTGGTATCCCAGTTTTGTGTTTCATAATATTATTGTCAATAGAATTAATGCGATGTTGAAGAGTAGTGGTGAAAGTGAGTCCCCTTGGAAGATTCTTTGTCTGATGTTGATTTCACCAATGTTCTCCCCATTTGCTGTTAGAACTGTTTTCCATTTTTGCATATTTGCTTTCAAAAATGTACAGATGTTTTGCTGATTCCAAAGTTTTCCAAACATGCATTAATCCAACTGTGGGGTAATGAGTCAAATGCTTTCTTGTAATCAATCCAGCCATATTTAAATTTGTTTTTTGTCGTTTTGCATTTTTAAGCACCATTTTGTCAATGAGCAACTGATCTTTTGTTCCTCTTGATTTTTTATAATTTCCTTTTTGTTCTGCAGGATACAATTGTTTTCCATCAGATGATTGAATACTGAATTTGCCAGTATTCTTGTAAAACATTTGAACGTTGTTGGCAGACAAGTAATTGGGCGATAGTTGCTTGGTTCTGTGCTCTTTTCAGGGTCTTTCATTATCAAGTATGTTCGACCAGCTGTTAACCATTCTTCACTTGTGGCATTTTGAAGCATTTCATCAAACTTAGTGGCCATGCGGTGATGGAGGCTGGTGAGGTGTTTCAACCAGTATCCATGCAGCTCATCCAGGCCAGTTGCACTCCAGTTCTTGACCTTCTTTACTTGTTTTGCACCCATATCGGTGGTTATTACAATATTTTCCATTTTGTTTTGTGTTGCTTGTTTTTGGATATCTTTGATCCAGGGGGCAGTTTTATTATGTTCCACTGGGTTTTCCCACAGTTCTTTCCAAAAGTTTAAGGTTTTTTCTTTACATGGTAGAACAGTAGTTTGGACTTTATTTTTGTCAAGTGACCGATAGAAGAGGTGTTGGTTTCTTCTGAACTGGATGTTTTCACGATATTTTTTTATTCATCCTTCATATCTTTCAATTTTCTTTGCTGTTGCTATTACACACTGTTTTAGGTTTTCCATGAATTCCGTTATTGTTTTTTCCTCCAAGTTATATTTTTTGTATAAACTATTTTTCAGCTTTTCATTCTTTAGTTTTCCTTCTTTCAAGTATTTCAGTTTGCTTACATCTCCTCATACTTTTTTTGTTTTATTTTCAAGTTGAATTTTCCACTTTGGTGTTCCAGTGGGTTTCTTTTTTGGCATTTTATAACCCAATTCTGTAGTTATAATGGCGGTTGTACTGTACATTAGTTGGTTTGTTTCATATAGCGTGCTGGATGGGATGGAAGTTAAAATGTTGTTCACAGCATTTAGTAAATCACTTGTTTCCTATGCACTTCATGGATGGCGGGCAGTCTTTTTCTTTCTGTGTTTTCTTTGATGTGGTTTTCAATCTTTTCTTTCAGCATTTTCGCTAGATTACTTAGCTCTACACTTTCGAGTTGTTGCACAGGGGAGTCTTCATCCTGTGGGGTGGCTTCTTCCGCTGGTTGTTCAGTTTGTTGTTCAGTTTGTTTATTATTATTATTATTATTATTATTATTATTATTATTATTATTATTATTATTATTATTATTATTATTATTATTATTATTTCTGAACTCTGATTAACTGTGAAAGAAGATACAGTATTGGGAAACATCCCTAAACTCCATTTATTCCTTTAAAAACCACCAGAATCTTGTTTGGTTCTTGATATCTATGAGCCTTGGTGGTGCAGTGGTTGGAATTGCAGGCTAATTCTGCTGACTGCCAGGATTTTGATCCTGACCATCTCAAGGTTGACTCAGCCTTCTCTCCTTCCAAGGTCGGTGAAATGAGGACCCAAACTGTTGGGGGCAATATGCTGCCTCTGTAAACTGCTTCAAGAGGGCTGTAAAGCACTATGGGGCAGTATATACAGTTAGTCTAAGTGCTATTGCTATTGCTATACTGAGGCAGACAGGTTCTTCTAAATGACAGCTTTTTCCAAGAATTGATGAGAGAAGACACAAAGAAAAGGTAACAACGCAAAAGCTCCTATTAAGAAAAAAATAAAAAGGAAAGGTGATAATATTAACTTGGGTATCTTCTGAATTTGTAATAAGCTTATCTATCTCTATATAAAAAATCCAGAACATAGTATTTTTTAAGCGATAGTGAATTGTAATTCCAATTTTAATCCAGGAAGAATGCATCACTTCCACCATATCACTTTTGTTGTATCTATTGTTGCACTCAATAATTGCTTCAGTTGCATCTGTCTCTTTATAATGGTAGGATGAGGACCTCATTGCTAGATGTTACAGCCTCATAATTATGTATAGAAACGTTCATATTTGAACATATGAAGAAGAAACAAAATGTCTGCACTTACTGCAAACAAATCTATAGTAACAAAATGTAATTTCAGTGAGTGATGAAATCATTCTTTAATGATGCTCTGCTTCACAATTGGCCATATGCTGTTTGTAAAATCCATTTTATAGAACAACAATTTAGCAGAGATTAATCCCTGTGAAATTTGACTGACTCAATACTCATTTTCATTGCTTGCTTTCAAATTGAAAGCACAATCCAAATTCATGTGTCACCACTTCACGTTAGTGAGCCTAAGCATTTCCTAGCTTTTCACTTAAGTATCTGTATGATATAGGCAATATGACCTTTTTTCCTCAAATGCCATATAGAAGATAAACATAGTTGTGATATATATTTGCATGTAGATTGCTCTCGAACCATTCCACTCAGAATGCCTTTCCCATCAGCTATGTCTCAGCCAAATCTATTCTTTCCATAATTAGAAGAGTGTGCAGTAAATGGTCACTGGAGAATATTTCTCCACCTTCCTGGAGTCGTTAAAGTCTGAGGGCTAGCTTAGCAGTTGTTTTAAAGATTCTGTGGTATAAGTTGTATAACGGTAGCATATTTGTATGAGGAGACACCCTTGGCTAATTTCCTCCATCAGAAAATAGATGGCACCCTCATTCTCTTAAATGTGGATAATTTGCAGTGTTTTATTGTTGAACGGGATTGTCGAACTGTTCTTATTTTTGCACTGAAGTAATTAATTCCAAAGCTTAAATATATTGTTTTGTACTCTATGCTTTCCTGAGCAATAGCAGCAGGAAACAGGAGAGTCGATACATTTTTTATGGAACTGTGTTTGTGATTTACGTTTGACAATTTTTCTGGGAAAAAAAATCCAAGCAGAGTAACAGAAATGCTTAAAACTCAGGCATCCCACAGCAGTGTTTAAATGAGCATCAGTCTCCACAGAAACCAGACCATGCCCCTGCTGCCCTTTGTGTTTCTTTTCAACTGCTTTCACAAACCCGCTGTTGTGACTCAGGGCCAGCCTGTGGGTCCGACAGCCGGCTCCGATGTATCGGAGGACTCAGATGTGGGGGAGGAGGGAAACGAACCGGCTGATGATGATGATTTGGAGGCTTTGCAGAGCCCTCAGCCGGGGACCTCTTCTCAGCTGTGTGAGCCTGAGAGTGCAGAGGATGATGACCCACAGCTGGCCCTGTTCAAGGACGCCCGACGCAGGAGGCAGACGAGCAGGGACAAACAAAGAAAGACTATGGGACTCCTCGGGAGGAGGCACAGGGAGACCACGCCCTGAGCTCTCTATAAAAGAAGTGTTTGGGGAGGGGCTGGTTGCTGAAAGCAACCTTTTCCGCTTGAGAAGACAAGCTCTTGTGTTTTTGTTAACTGCGTAATTAAATCTTGGCAGAAGCCTTTTAGCCTTGGACGCTTTCCAGACTCTTCTTTTGATTAGGGGTGCGAGAAGAGGGCTGGTTCAGAACACCCGCCGATGTTTCTTCCAGTTTCTACTTCCTCTTTTCTCTGTGCACCAAAGATAGGTGACCTGCTGTCCAAGCATAACAAATAGAAAGTGGCCAATTGCTGCTCATTAAGCAAGCACCTTTAGCTATTCAGCTGAAGAGCACTGTGCTTCCACTTGATTTCAGACAGCTGAGTTCTCTTGATTAAAAGAAAGGACAGATGATGAATCAGAGTGATGTTATTTATCTCTGAGATGTTGTTTTCAAGGAGTTATATCTTGAAAACTCTTGCTTCAAGAATTATAGGGTTTTGAATCCTTCCCTCTTTATAAAGCCATGTGTAGTCTTCTAATTCTCTGGGTCCTGTGAACTGAGTACCTTCACCAACCTCTGCAAGTCTCACTTTAAGGTAAAAAGGTAAAGGTTCCCCCGCACATGTGTGCTAGTCATTTCCAACTCTAGGGGCCAGTGCTCATCTCCGCTTCAAAGCTGAAGACAGCGCTTGTCTGAGGACCTCTCCATGGTCATGTGGCTGGCATGACTAGACACCAAAGGCGCACGGAATGCAGTTACATTCCCACCGTAGTGGTGCCTATTTTTCTACTTGCATTTTTATGTGCTTTCGAACTGCTAGGTTGGCAGAAGCTGGAATGAGTAACAGGCACTCATTCTGCTATGGCTATGCAGCACTCGGGATTCGACCCACCAAACTGCCGACCATCTGATCGACAAGTTCAGCATCCTAACCCACTGAGCCACCACGTCCCTATTAAGTCTCACTTTACCTCTACTAAAGCACAGTTATGAACCAGAGGATGGGTGGAACCTATCTTTAATAATTTCTGAAGTAAATATGGGGTTTTGTGTAGTGTGGAATGCATTTTTGTTTACTAACAAAAATAAAGGATGCCATTTCCTGACAAAATAAAGCCATTGGCAAGTCTGAAGTATACTAAATGGTAAGCAATTGGAAAACAGACTGTCAAGATCCAGCAAAATGGGAGGTACATGTTACAATCTTCAGGACCTTGGACAGAATTCAGAGTCGATTATCTCTTCTAATTAGTGCTCAATGTTATCTGATGCTGAACAGCCACCATTTTGTACCACACAGACCCTCAGAATTGTTTCTTACTCCACTGTGCAGATCATAAATATTTCCCATGGTAAATATGAGCATTTCTTTGGGAGGTGGGGAGGTACTATATGAGTAAACAATCCTTTTAATATATTTAGATAGTACAGAAGATACATAGAATGAATCATTTTGGCTCCTTTGTATAAAAAGTGCCAACTGACAGTAATAAAAAATAAATTTCTATGAGCATAAATATCTTGGGACAACATTATATCACCACAGTTACATTTAGTGTTAATTCCTGTTAAAAAGAAATGTGTTTCTTCATAATACATTTTCTAATTGATGGCTACTGACTTATCAAACATTTTTGAACAAAGCCTGCTCAAGGTATATAATTCTACATGAATGCTAACTAAATATATTACAAATTGTAATGATAAGTGGGAATGACACTAGGAGATTTGAGGGTGAGAGAAGAGAAACGCTGTCTAGGGAACGAGCAGATAAGAGAAGAGGTAGTTGTCTTTTGGCTCACTGGTATCATGTTTCCCTACAGAAAGTCAGGCCCCATTCAATATTTTTGACCCTTACTGAATCTGATAGTAGTCATCCAGTAGCTATGTTTAGGCTGATTCAGTCTCTATTGAGTAGGGAGACCCTCAAGAACATCCACTGGGCAATTGTGAGGATTATTCAAGCTGTCCAGCAGATAAAGTCACCCAGATTTGCTCCACCATGGACTCTAATTGGACAGGGCAGGTCATGGTGCCTGAGGCACAGTTTTGTGATGTGATATTAAATGAGCCGTTGACTCTTGAGGAAGTACACAGGAGGCTCTGTGGTGTTAACTCAGCCTCCTGTTTCCAGGTCATGAAAGGGCCAGGAGGTGGCCCATGGTTGGGTCCATATTGTAGTGTGTTTCAAATAGTCAGTATCACCTGAAAAAATTAAATGTACATTGTAGTGTAGAAGCTATTTTTTTATTTATTCAGCCAAAAAAGATTCCAGTTTTAATTTATTTGAAAGCAGTGTGGGAACATATTTGTTTGTTTAAGCAATTTGTATTCTGCACCTTCTCTAGATTCTACTATTACTGCTAAAATAAATCTGAGGGAATAAAAAAACAACCTTAGAAATAAATATCCAAACTATCTTGTGTAGTAGATTAAATGGGGACAGATATCAAATTATATATTTTCTTTATAATCTAGTGTCACTTTAGCCTAACATTAAGAAATGAATGGCTCTTTCCTTAATAGTGTTCTTGCATCTTTCAGATATTTCTGTATATCATATTTATTTGTTTGCTTATTCATATCCCGCCTTTATTATTTTTACAAATAGCTCAAGGTGACAAACATATCCAAGACACTTTCCTCCTATTTTCCTCACAACAACTGAGAAAGAATGACTGACCCAAGATGATTCAGCTGGCTTTCATAAGTAAGGCAGACTAGAACTCACAGTCTCCTGGTTTCAAGCCTGGTGCCTTAACCACTAGACTAAATTGGCTCTCCAGAATGGACATGTACACTCTGTGTTTGAAGACAATCTATATTTGGACTTGGGTTGTAAAAGTTTATAGTCCAAAGACCTTCATCCTTTCTCCCACACCCTTTTGCTTTTCATCCTTTTTAGTACTTGAAATCTTGCTATAGCCAGAAAAAGGGATACATGTGGAATAATAGCCAGGATTGGACTGTTGGACAGAAATCAATGACCGTGTAGCAAAATGATCAGAAAAAACTGCAACTAGCAGAACTACTTTACATTTTGATGTAAAATAATATAATGTATATTCTTTTTTTTAAAAAAACCATCTCCCATTCTTATCTTATGTCCAAGGTTTATTATATACTGTAATGGCCCTGTGTTTTCATTAGCTCATAATCTTTTGACCCTAAGGGGTGAATAGGGTTAAAATGTACTTTATGTTCTCTGTTGGTCTATGAGAAATTGCTAATCTTTTAGTAAGAGAAGTTCTTACTAAAGCATATGTTCTTTCAGTTTCCTCTTAGTAAGATGTGGTTAGACAAGTGCTAGGTTTTGCATGTCCCAATAATAATGTATTTCTTGCAAATATTTTTTTCCTGTTAAAGTTATAAAACTGCATTGCTATATATTGATCAAGTTGACATATTGCTTTCAAGTTGCTTTCAAGAATTCTAAGATGCACACAGTTCATTTCAATAACTCAACATGGACTCATAAGTAAAAGAATTCCTAACAACAGGCAAACTAGTCCTCTGCTAAATGCTAGAATTGGTGTCAGCCACGTTTCAAGGCAAAATAGCTTGCCACCAGTATGAAAGAGACCATGTGCATATAGACCTAGCATCTGGAAGCCTCTGGCAGAACAATGCAGTGGTAATATTTGATATATTTATATATTAAATATTTCGTATGTATTGAATATGACACTTTACATTGGACCCTTAGCAAAATCAAATGTTATCAATAAATCCAGATTTCAAAGAAAGGTCATATTTTACATTAAAAATGAAAGCTTCAATTTCCAATATGAAATTTTAGCTTCAAAATCTGGCTGGCAAAAGAAAGGAGAATTTGCGTTCTTGCAAACATTCAGAGCTTTAGTGGAACTTTAGTGGATAATGCATACTAGCAATCTGCAAGAAAATACCTAAGCTCAGAGAGCACCAAGGACCTCTCATACTTTACAGTCCTTACAGTTTGAAATCCAGGTTTTGCGCATATGGATTTTTGACATATATTCTGTTTATTTTCTATTTCAGTGTTTTTAGCTTATCTCATACTTGAGATTTCCAATCCCTGCCATCCTTGGGACAGATTTTTCCTTTTCATCCACATAACCTGCAAACATTTTCCTCTCCTGACTGTTTTAACCTTTTGAAAATTAGACTTCCACCTTTCTCACATCATTATCATTGCTTATTTTCCCTCTTTCCTTTCTATCCTGAGGGGAAAGAATTATAACCCAACATCTTTTCCCTATAGCTATTCATAAAGCATAAAAGCAATGAGGGAAGACATAAATATATTCATGAATTAGTGCTATTAAAATTCTATCTGCATTAGGTGGAAATAAATTGTACTTACTCCCTGCAGCTGCAGGCCATCACAGGCAGCCATGGGTAGCTGACAGAAGGGCAGCAAAAAGAGGTCATATCAAATGAAGCTGGTATGAGGGGAAAACACTAAAATTAGAATAATCAACATTCGGTAGGTTTGCCATAGTGAAGAAAAAAAATCTTCTGTTCTTAATCTCTGGTCATATGCCAGTGCCGTGGATAAAAGCCTCTTTGAATTCAATGGAGATAACTCTCTCTCACACACACAAAACACAAATATGCTCAAAGTATAAATCCAGCCCGGCTCTTGACAGATTTTGTGGCTTTAGGCTAAAGGCTGATTGGCCTCTGACTAAAATTTGGACAAAACTATTTCAGTTTTACCAGGATCATTTTTGCTTTGAAGAAACTGTGAAAGGAAAGAAAACAAATAAAAACATGAGAAGCTGACATCCTGATAAGGATCTTGTTGTCTCAAAGGTTCTTGGCAAATTGTTGGCTTGTGTGTATCTGTGTATGTTTTATTATTTCATTGTCAAGCAAACAGAAAACAAAAGTGAGCAATCAGCAAAGAAAAAAGGGGGGGAATGCAAGTAAACAAAGAAAAAATGTAATTACAACTATGTCCCAAGTTCACCTGATTTTATAAATTTTTTGAAGAGAAAACTAAATTTTCAAAGTTCATTATGCATTCCCATTTTTTTTCAGTGAGAGATAAGATGACATTTTTTGATTAACCGAATATATAATTTTCTCAAATATTTTAACTCCAGTCCTTTATATCTGCAATTATAGTATTTTCCTAACTCCTAAGGATTATTCTTTTTGCTGTTGTTGTATCCCTTCAAATTCCTAACCTTTCACCTCAGTGCATCCTAGGGTCTTGATGACAATAGCTTTGTTTTTGCTTTTGTTTGTTTGTTAGCTGCAAAGTCGTGTCCGACCCATCGCGACCCTATGGACAACGTTCCTCCAGGCCTTCCTGTCCTCTACCATCTTCTGGAGTCCATTTAAGCTCACGCCTACTGCTTCAGTGACTCCATCCAGCCACCTCATTCTCTGTTGTCCCTTTCTTCTATTGCCCTCGATCTTTCCCAGCATTAGGCTCTTCTCCAGTGAGTCCTTCCTTCTCATTAGGTGGCCGAAGTATTTGAGTTTTAGCTTCAGGATCTGGCCTTCTAAAGAGAGAGTCAGGGTTGATCTCCTCTAGGACTGACTGGTTTGATTGCCTTGCAGTCCAAGGGACTCGCAGGAGTTTTCTCCAGCACCATAGTTCAAAGGCCTCAATCCTTTGGCGCTCAGCCTTTCTTATGGTCCAACTTTCACTGCCATACATTGCAACTGGAAAGACCATAGCCTTGACTATACGCACTTTTGTTGACAGGGTGATGTCTCTGCTTTTTAGTGTGCTGTCTAGATTTGCCATGGCTTTCCTCCCCAGGAGCAAGCGTCTTTTAATTTCTTGGCTACAGTCCCCATTTGCAGTGATCTTGGAGCCCAGGAAAATAAAATCTGTCACTACCTCCATTTCTTCCCCATTTGCCAGGAAATGAGAGGGCCGGATGTCATGATCTTGGTTTTCTTAATGTTTAGTTTCAACCCAACTTTTGCACTCTCCTTCACCTGCAACAAGAGGCTCTTTAGTTCTTCTTCACTTTCTGCCATTAGAGTGGTATCATCTGCATATCTTAGGTTGTTGATATTTCTTCCGGCAATCTTAATTCCAACTTTTGATTCATCTAGCCCCACCTTTCTCATGATGTGCTCTGCATATAAGTTAAATAGGCAGGGCGACAGTATATAGCCTTGCCGGACTCCTTTCCCAATTTTGAACCATTCAGTGGTTCTGTGTCCAGTTCTCACTGTAGACAATAGCTACATCTTATTAATAACCAATACTTAATGACTTCTAAGGCAAGTGTGACCTGAGAGACATTGTGGTGATCCAGGAAAGAGCAATGCTGGAAAGCTTCATTTGTGTGACTCCTGACACTCCAACTAGCCTACTAAAATAGAATAGATTCAGTTTTATATTATATTTATAAAGCAAGCCTTTTTTTGCATTTCCTCATACTTAATGTGAGATGCATGGGAATCTCTTCATTCTTCCCCAAGGAATGAATTCTATTACAGTTAGCCTTTGACTTATGATCGTAGTGGAATCTGGAATTTCCACTGTAAATCATGATGATTATAAATTGAAGCACCCATGTGACTGGGCCAGAGTTTTACCACATTTTTGTGGCAGTTGTTAAGCAAATGAGGTGGTTATTAAGCAAACATGGTGATAGTTAAGCAAATGTGGTGGCAATTAAGTGAGTGTGGTGGTCGTTAAATGAATGTGACAGTCATTAAGTGAATACGTAAATTCTACAGGTACTTTTTGCTGGAAACCAGCCCAAAAGGCTGAGAACTGGGGAAAAAAAAGAAACATTGTAAATGACAGTGATGTGATTACAGAACACTTCAACCAGCTGAGCTGGTTATCAAATACTCAAAATGCAATCATGTGACTTTGGCTGTGTGTGAAGCCTGTGTAACTTTGGAACCAGGTCATTTATAGTTTTTGGGGGGAGGGTCCATCATAACTTCAAATGGCTGCTAAATGACTTGTCATTAAGTAAGGACTCCCTGTACTATGAAATAGGCTGGGGTAAGAAAGAGTAACAGTGAGCTCCACAGTCAAGTGTGGACCTGCACCTGGATCTCCTCAGCCCAAGTGGAACAGCCACATCTTAATTAACATAGTTTGAAACAAAAAGAAAAATAATCCATGCATAGAGCCTTGGTGGAGCAGTGGGCTAATGCCTCCTTAAGTAACACCAGCTGCCTGCAATTAGTGCAGGTTCGAGTCCCACCAGGCTCAAGGTTGACTCAGCCTTCCATTCTTCCGAGGTAGGTAAAATGAGGACCCAGATTGTTGGGGGCAATTAAGCTGACTTTGTAATAATGCCGCTTGGGGGGTGTATGAAAGCCCTAATAAGCAGGCATATACATAGAATGAAGGCTACTGCTAAGCTTGTAAGCCGCCCTGAGTCTTCGGAGAAGGGCGGCATATAAATGGAATTAAAATAAATAAATAAATAAACATTATTTACTTTTGGAATCTCCCTCCCCCTGAAAGCATTCATTGTAGCTCACAATGATCTAAAGGTTTCCTTTCCCCTGTGTTTATAAATGCCAGCAGAACTTGGCACAAGTGAAAACATCATTAGTTATGCAAGGGATGTAATGTTGGTTTTTATGTGCGCTGTGGCACTGTGATTCTGGAACCCCTCCTGCCTCTCCTGCTTATTGTGCTGCTGAGAATTCATCCACGAGTGAAAATATAATGGGCTCCCCTCCTTTTTGACCTTTGCTTAGTAGCAACCACAACTCACTGCTTTTGGCTTCACTCTTGCTCTTAGGTCTCCTTACATGCATACTGCAAGTATACATCACTTTATGAGTGTGTGCAGATGACAGGAATAACCCCGTGCACTGCACTGCTCTGAGAATGTCAAAAGTCTCATGAACCAGTGGCAGATGATCATGGATCATCTAGTAAAATGGGGAGCATCCATCAACTTCTGCAAAGGTGCAGAAGACTGTCTCTTCTATCTCTGTATTGGGGAGGGTTGCCACCTAACCCTATTGTTTCTTAACCACCATTAGAACAGGGGTTTCCAAACTTGCCAACATTAAGACTTGTGGACTTTAGCTCCCCCAACCATGCTAGCTGAGGAATTCTTGGAGTTGAAGTCCACAAGTCTTAATGTTGCCAAGTTTGGAAACCCTTACACTAGAAAGCCAGTAGGGTGAAATTTGCCCACACAAAGAGAGAAAATGTTACTTGAGCAATCCCACCATAGAGGGATTTCCTGAGACTTTAGCTTTATGCCAATTAGAAGGAAGAGAGGGTTAAATGTTTAGGATTTATGGATTTATTAAATTTATATCCTGCCCTTCTCCCTAAGGACTCAGGGTGGCTCACAACAATAAAAATTAAGAGACATAAAATACAAAAATTAAAAAAGAATTAAACAATGAATATAAGAAATACGGGACAATTTACACAATAAAAACCAAATTAAAAACCATGGTCAGTCCAGGCCTGCTTGTTGTAACAACCATGTCTTCAGGTCACAGCGGAAGGATCGAAGGTCAGGGGCTGTCTGCAGTTCTGGAGGCAGTTCATTCCAGAGGGTCGGCGCACCCACAGAGAAGGCTTTCCCCCTGGGGGTCGCCAGACGGCATTGCCTGGCTGACGGGACCCTGAGGAGGCTGACTCTGTGGGAGCGAACTGGGCGATGGGAGGTTTACATTGGCAGCAGGTGGTCTCGCAAGTACCCCGGGCCTAAGCCATGTAGGGCTTTAAAGATAATTACCAGTACCCTGAATCGCACCCGGAGGGCAACCAGAAGCCAATGCAGCTCGTGCAGGAGAGCTGTAACATGGGAGTATTGAGATACTCCCATAAGCACCCGTGCGGCTGCATTTTGTACCAGCTGAAGCCTCCGGGTGCACTTCAAGGGCAGCCCCATGTAGAAAGCATTGCAGTAATCCAGGCGAGAAGTGACAAGGGCGTGGGTGACCATGCATAGGGCATCTCGGTCCAAAAAGGGGCGCAACTGGCGCACCAGGTGAACCCTTATTACCCCTTCATCTCAATTTAAGCAAAACAGCTGGCTAAGGGAGGTTAGTTTAGCCCGAAACCATCTCAGGACTGTTCAGGGCTAAAACAAACTCCATCTTAACTGCTGCCAATTAAATTATGTTTTTTCCATTATACACTGAGCCTCCCCATGAACTAATTAAATATGAATCTCAGCATGGAACACATCAGATGAAAAACATTGCCCGGGACAAGAAATCCTATATATTGTATTTAATCTGTTCTTTCTGTTTTATACACGAAAGCCATGGATTGATTTTGTGTTCATTTAGCTATGAAATGGGCTGTGAATTTTCTTACGATAAGGACATACTAAACCTGTGTGAGATAACACTGTGATATTGCCTATGATACTCTGCACTAGAGATGGTATGGTTTAATCTGTAAATGAGTGTGGGTCACAGCATAAAATATTCTGACTCATGACTATTGGGATAACCTAAATGATCTCCTGCTACTTTCTGATTTTGTGGCTGAATGTCTAAAGTTCGGATGAGTGAGAAGAACATATTTGCAATCTCTTACTCATCGCAGGAATCCAAATTAAAACTTCTAAACAGATGGTTTCTAGCCTCTGCTCGTATATGTTCAATGAAAGGGAACCATCACTTTTCTGAATGGTTGGTTCTTCTATCAAATTGCTCTTACTGTTTTCAAAGAAATATATTTTGCCTGCAAGCAAGAACTGGATAAAGATAAAGTAACAGAGAATGGAGAAGCTACAGGGCTCTGGGACTTTACAATTCAAACAGACCTACAGTATTCACATAACACCCCAGACTTAACAATTGTCAGTGAGAAAGACAAAAGAAGTCTGAATAGTGGACATTGCAATACCTGGAGAAAGCAGAATAGGAGAGAGAGAAAAACTGGAGAAAATTGAAAATTACAAAGACCTGCAAACACAAATAGAACAATTGTGGCAAAAGAAAGCAAAGACAGGCAGTGCCAATAGTAATAGGTGACTTGGGTGCAATCCCAAAGCATGGAGCATCATTTGAACCTCACTGATACTGAGGGAACACCATCAGTCAATTGCCAAAATCAGTTTTATGTGAAACATCTCACATTGGATGAAGGTACCTTGAACACCCTCAAACAATATCGGTTTATCGCAAGTCCTTGGGAAGAACTTGACAGTTCACTGTGTGACAACCATAGTAATAATAAACCTGTATATTACCCAACTCCCAATGACTCTGTGTGGGTCGCAGCATTAAAACAAAGAAATTTACAATAAAATCAACAAAAGATGCAAAAGTGGCAGACTAGATGGAATGAGGCAAGAGATGTCTTGTGGCTTGAGGAAATATGCTTGTGAGACAGGAGGAGAAGGAGGAGGTGTAGAGCCACAGAGGCAGATTAGGCCACAAAAGGAATGGGGCTGTGGCAACCATTTCAGAAGCGACCCTAGTTTCTTGGATGTAAAGGGGAGAGTTTGTCTTTTCATACTTGAAACATTCTGTTATTGTAACCTTGCAATAAAGGCAGTGTTAGTCCTCATGGTTGGTGCTATTTGTTTGGATTACCTCTAAGGGCTGACAAGGTCTCCTTCTCCAAAGGCCTAGGTAAAGATCTCAGACTTCTCAGCACTTTTGAATAATAGTGCAGTGGGCCAGATATTTTTTAAAGACGGAAAACCTTATATGGATTATTATTTTTCTGGAAAAAAGGGAAAAAAATAATTGATGATTAATGGATTTGAAGATTAAGCAAGATGTGAAATAAAAGAGGGAGTGAGGGGATTTGCAAAATGTTTAAGAAAGAGGAGAGCCAATATTATTATTATTATTATTATTATTATTATTATTATTATTATTATTATTATTACTATTAATTAACTATTATTAATTGTTAATTATCTTTTTAGAAGAAGTCATCTATATGTTTCTTATTTTTTTTCTTTTCTTGAAGGTGTTTGGTTTATTTCTTTTTTCTTTTAATATATCTTTTACTATATAAAAAGATAGTCTGCTGTTATCTCTTTCACTTGAGTAAACTGCTAATTTTCATAGCAACCATAGCAACCCTGAGTTTGTATTTGAAACTAGAAGCAGGACAAATATTGTGGTGAACAGGTGGTGCCTCAGGTAAATCCAAATGCACGTCTTCCATGCTAAGACAAAAAAGAATAGGTCACGACCTTCTTCTATGCAATGTACTTTCAGTTATTTGAAGGGTGCTTTCATAACTCTCTCAGTTGTCTCTCAAGACAAACATCCCGATCTCCTCCATTTTGTCTTCGTAAAGTTAGTCTCCCATCCCCTGAACATTTTTTGAACCTGTTTGAATTTCTCTGAACTGTTCTTACACTGTGATGTCCAAAGTCATCTGGCCAAAGCTGATAGAGGTGAAATAATTACTTGCAGTGATTGGGAAATTGTATTCCTGTTCACATAGCCTAAAATTGCATTTGGCTTTTTGCAAACTCATCCTATTTATGGAACATATTTCATTTGCAATCAACTACTATTCCAAGTTCTTTTTTCCTAGTACTAACAATGGAAATAATTATCTACAGATTTGATAAGCACCCCTTCATCTTTTAATGATAGGGAAAATCATGTTTATAACAGCAAAACAAATACCACTGAAGCTCGAAGTTCAGTAGCCTCTATAAATGAGAGCCAGTTTGACGTAGTGGAGAGGCTAGAAACTGGGAGACTGTGAGTTCTCTTTCCACCTTTGGGATGAAACCAGCTGGGTGACCTTGGGCCAGTCCTTCTGTCTCATCCCTGGGAAGAAGGCAAGAACGAACCACTTTGAAAAATTGTTGTGAAAACTGCAAGTACTAGTCTAGGTAGTGGGGTGCCCCAAGGTTCCATTTTAGGCCCAGTACTCTTCCACATCTTCATAAATGATTTAGATGAGGGAAAAGGAGGGGAACTCATCAACAAATCAACTCATCATTTGGAATCAACATTGGTTTGAAGGTGCAACAAACCCATGCATAGCATGGGATCAAGTTACTTGCAGGACCATCTCTCCCCCATTGTAACTACCTACCCTATTAGATCTGACAAGATGCACATTATCTGGATCCTTACCATTAGGGAACATCAACTGGCAGGACCTGTGATGGAACGTGCACCTAGAGAAGAAGTGGAGCCAGGAAGTCAGGCAAGAGCACCGTAGTTTCCCAAGGAGATGGCAGTACATTCTAGAGAGAAGCCCAAATTAAGAGACTGTATAGTGCCAAGCTGGATGGGAAAGAGAGGAGAAGATTCAGGGTAGCTACAGCCTAGAATCGCCCAGGGTATATCCATTAAATTAGAAGGTTATAGCTTTAGTCTGAGAAGACTCTGTCCATTAAGTGTAAGCAAATAAAGAATTGGACTCCATTGGATTTTACTGTGTTGTCTGGGCTTGGGCTGACATGACCCTGGAAAAGAGCCTTTTCTGTCATGGTGCCCCATCTCTGAAACATAAGAGATCAGACTTATTCCAACTGTGCTGAATATCTGTAAGTCTTGAAGACCTAGTTTTATAACTGAGCTTAGGGCACTGGGAGTGTGTCTGAGCCTGCACCATTGTTGTGTCAATTGTTGTTGCTTGGTATTTATCTTGGCTGCTGTATAAGCTATTTTTTAAAAAAATTCTGCTATAATAATAAATATACTTTGTTTTTATTCATTGTTAGACACCCAGAGCTATGTATTTAAGATGGGCAATCATACAAATGGAATGAATGGATGGATGGATTGTTCACAGCTGTAATATGTATTTCTTTTTAAAAAAAATATGAAATCTTTTTACCACTGCAGTATTTGTGGCACCAGACAGAAATTCAGTTTTATCATGGACTGTTAGATTTGTATTTTCTACCCAAGCTGTCAAAACATTAAGTTATCTCTATTGCCCTTTGGCACTGTAAGATGTTGTCGTCCAGCTTGGACTTCCTGTTTAAAAAACAAAAAAGAGCACCAATATTTGTTAAAATCTTGGCAACTAGTTCGTTTATGATAAAGTAGCTACAGATGACCTCATGGCTAAATAGATCAACTGGAATGAATACATTCCAAATCTTTCTTGGCTATATTTTATGAGATGGAACCAGAAGCCTGATATCGGAGAGCTAAACCACGCAATATATCAATTGAACATCATGCTTATTTCCTGGTTTTATTTTCCCCATTTCAGGCCAAGCAAAAGAAATATTGGGAAGGAAGAGCTGTGCTGAAAGGCCAACTCTTCTCAGCTCTGTGGTATAGGAAAAATGAATGGGAATCAGGGGCCTATCCCTAAATTGATTAAGAGCCCATTTCTCCCCCTTCTTCCATAACTATTCCCATTCGAGTGGATAACTAGAAGAATTTCTATTAGTTGGTTTGTTTGTGTAAACATTTAAAGACAATGAAAAAGAACTCTGGAGTTCAGTACCCAAACCAAAAATGCCCTTTAAAGGATCTTAGAATCAATCTTTTGAGTTCTTTTGTGGGTTCCCCCCCCCTTACTCTGGAATTTAAATCACTCTTTGATTAGATATGGTTATACAGTAAATCATTCTTTCTTCTAATCGTTAGTGCTTCTGATGTTTATTTTACCATATAGTGGCTTGGGTGTTTTGAGTGTAAGTATAAAAACTATGACTACATTTTACCCTCTTCCTTTCTCACCATATGTATGTATGTGTGCACGCTTGCGTGTGTGATTATTATTAAATGGCTAGCCTGAATTCTGAAATTATCTTGCTCATTAATAATTTCATTTGACTTGTCCTGGGAGCCATTTGGATTGAGATACAAGGTTATTTCTACTAGATTTTAATCCACAGCCTTCCCTGCTTATGGCAGGAGATGCTGGTGAAATAATGATGGGAAACTGATCCATTAGGCAAAGTATTTAACAGACCTTACCAAGACTCCTATTAGAAGGCTTTTGGGTTTTTTTTTAATTATTTAAACTATGTCCTTTGCTGTTGTAGATGAACCTTATCAGGATATTGCATTCAGTTTAAGTTTTGTACTTAAAGCCTACGTAGGATTGGACAGTTTGTACAGTCTTTAGGCTGGACTGCGAAATTAAAAAAAACATTCTAAAAGAAAGGTCAAGTCACTTTCTTTGGGGCCAAAAAAAGAGGAAAAGTATGTGACTATATGATCACGAGGAATTGAGATACTGTATTTGTTCATAATATAATCAACCTTTCCCAACTACAGGTAGTCTTTGATTTATGACCGCAACTGGACCAGAATTTCCATTGACAAGGAAGGTGGTTATTAAGTGCCTAAATTTATAACCTTTCTAACCACAGTTGTTAATGTATCCCTGTAATTGTTAAGTGAATCATGCAGTCATTAAGTGAATTTAGCTTTCCCCCATTGACTTTGCTTATCAGAAGCCAGCTAGGAAGGTCACAGGTGATAATCATGTGACTATGGTGCTACAACTGTTGTAAATACATGCTGGTTACTAAGTGCCCAGATTTGGATCATGTGACTCTAACCATGTAACTACAATGGTTATAAGTGTGATGGTAAGTCACTTTTTTCAGTGCTGTTATAACTTTGAATTGTCATTAAATGAATGGTTGTAAGTCAAGGACCACCTGTGTTGGGTTATACTTCCCAGAATTTCTACTAGAGCAGGGGTGTCAAACTGCCGGCCCATGGGCCGGATGTGTCATGCCAAAACTGCACCCACCCCATTGCTGGCAATGGGAAAAAAGTCATGATACGTTGCGACACGTCACGTGACATTGTGAGTTTGACACCCGTGTACTAGAGGGAGTAGAACAAATCTAGAGGGCACCAGATTGAGGAAAATTGTGGCAGAACAGTGTTTTTAATCTGTGAGAAATTGAGAGTTATCTAGTAGTTTCTTCCCAAGCCTGGTTTCTTTTTTTTACCAAATTGCCCCAAATACTCGTCAAGTGCAGTTGAAAGAGATTTTTTTTTTCAATCAAGCATACAAACAATAACATTTGGTCTTCCGCAATCAGTGTGTTCTTTTAAATATAAAATAACTTCAGAAAATCTGCCTTTTTCTTTTCCTTCCTCTCATCATTGATTCTGAAAAATACTGTAAATACAGATCCTCTTGGACCTAAAGAACTATTTTGCAATTTTATCTTCACCGACAACATAACATATTGAAAAAGGTTCTCTAAAGGAAAGTTAACACTTTTTTAAAAAAAAGTTTTGAATGTTTACAGATCATCTTCTTCCACAGCTATGCTTTTCCTAATGGGTATCTTTAAGACATGAGAGACTTAAATCCCTATTCAGCATGTACCTGTTTTGGGATTGTACCACAACAGATTTATTGTAAGATGGGGCTTAATGCTTCTTTACATCCAAATGAAAAAAATGAATGCTGAAAATTGGAAAGCATAAAGGAAATGCAGGCCTAGTCTTTGTATGATGTATCGCTTGGCCATGTTTAGGATATTTTCTGTAAGCAGATGTATTTTATCTGCTACAGGCTGAAGTACAGTATTCAGAAATAGGTTTCTCACCTCAACTGCTGTGAGAAATAAGCCACTGTGAATTAAGCTTCAGCACTTTTAGGAGGGAAAAATTACAAGAATTCCTTGTCCATGTTTGCGCTGAGCTTCTTTCCCTCAGTTTGCTCTGTGGTGTGTATGTTGTTGATACGTATCTACCCAAGTTGTGAATGTGTGTGATGTATAAACACATTCTGGAGCCATCTGTCTTCCTTTTTTTTTTTTTTTTTTTGCTTTTCGGTGCCTGAATGTTCTGGCCGTTTCAACCCATTCGATGAATCTGCTGGTCATTTGAAGCTGTCAGAAAGGCTACCAGTGGGTGGCCTATGAAATTCACTTGTAATTATTGACAAATCATTCAGTTGAGGTTGCATCAATTTTCCAGTGCATTGATTCATGCAGAAATCTGTCTAAAGGTCCATATGACCTTTCTCTGCATGTCAAAACAGGCCAGTCAGTGGCTTTAGATTGACTATTGCTGTTTTGTTAAAGTAGACGTTCAGCAGCCAAAGGAAGGGTCACGCACCTCAATAATTGTCCTCACTCATCCATCTGTGCACTGACAAAATAGATGTTGCATTATAATTTCTAAGGGTATGCAAATTAAAAGAATCCTAAAGCAAATTACATGGTTAAAACCACCTCTCCGAAAAACCCTTATTTCTATAGGTAATTAATTTAAAATTGGCATAAACTGAGCAGAGATGAAAGGAACAGCCTTATATCTGTGCCTGATTAGATTCACCTTAGTCCATTTTGTATTTTTCCCCCTAGGAGAGAAAACCACTAAAATTATAAAAAACTGATCATCGTAATAATTGCATATGCAGAACAATTCAATATTCTCTGTTGGTCATTCCAGCCAAATTAATTTATTTCAATAATCTTTTTGCAAGTATTTTTCTTTCTCCTCCATCCCTGCATTTTATCCACATGGCAACATTAAGATTGAATTGACCTGTGGGTTTCATATTAATATTTTTGTTATTTTTTTTTACTTTTGGTTATCATTTTGGTGTATTCTTGCTATGTTCTTTTTCATTGTTTATTTTATTGTTCTATTATCTTACTTCTATTCTGCTTACCCTCTCTTCATTTCTTCCTTTTTATCATTGCATCTAGGGTAGCCCCACAACGAGATAGGCTGCAAATAAATTTAACAGATAAATAAATAACAAATAAATAGTATCTACTTAGTCCTAATTCAATCCTACTACATCACATCAGTTGCTGAAATATAAGCAATCTCTTCCTGGTGCAAGAATTTAATGTTTTCAACAGCAGATCTCATCCTTGATATTTTGGAAATTACCAAAACCATTTTGCTTCAAAATAAAGTCTTCTTCAAGTCAAACTTGAATCCTAGTTACTACATCCAATCATTCATGCTATTTTCTTGGCAACAATATTAAAATGTCTTGCCATTCCTTCTTCTAGGGCAACTGGTCAATTGATATTTAAGTTTGCAGTTTAGTCTATGGACTTGCTACTTCCTGGTGTTCTTTCTTCCAGGCAGTGATTAGGTTTTCTGCTTATCTTCTTAAGATTAGCCAAAGACAGGTAGTTACTGACATTTAGATGGCTATTTTACCTACTACCTAGTAGCAACATACATGATTGAAGTCCCAAAGCTAATTCCATATGGTGGACACACCTTCAAAATGCATGTGGAAACAGCATTCTCCATGTTTCAGTAACCCTCAGTTGGGAGTCTGCACTTCAGAATAATTGACTGGTTCTGAACACTGACAGGGTGGCAAAAATAATAAATGATTTAGCCCTGGGGGCATGGTTGCCAAACATACTTTGCTTTAAATCAGCTAACCTTGATGAGAACATCCCTGTCTCCTTATTGAATCAATCAGTGCTTCATTTTGTACAGTACTTCTTTGAAGAACAGTCCTATATGTCCTCAAATAGAAACTGCTCTTTTTCTGTCTCTCTCTTTCCCTGTTCCCTTCTCTCCATCTCTCTATATACTGAAGACTTTATCTTTGTTATGGCAATCATATGCGTATGAAAGTGACAGATTCAGTTAAAAACATTTCTGAACCTGGTCCAAATTTTTGTTCTTTTTACATTTTAGAATGTAAAACATTATACATTTTAAAAATGTATATAAATGCATACCAGGTCAAGGGGCCGGGGGTGTGAGCAAATCTAGAAGGTCAGCCTGTAGCATTATTTGCAAATCAACTAAGGCAAATCATAGCTGAAGGTTATCAGAAGGTTACAGTGAACGTTTTAGTCTAATGATGGGGTTTGATTTTTTTCCTCAAATACTACCATAAAAAATAGAGATCGCTTCAGAAACACTTAAGAGGCCCTTTTTGTTCTTTTGTACATGTGTACTGATTTGTACATATATGCAATAGCAATGTGATCCAAATAATAATTGAGTCTGAATGGTTATCCACGTGGTCATAAAATTAAAGTCAACTCTTTTTTAAGTCAAGTCTGACTCTTAATGACTGCATTCATAAAGATTTATTACCAACATTATAGATGTGGTTTCTCAATGTCTACTTCCAGATTGTTTCGCTACAACTCAATCTAAGACAACTGCCTTGAAATTGCTCCAGTACTAATACCCTAACTTTTTTAGTTTCCAAGATCTCCCTGAAAAGCTTCTATGGATGCTTCAGTGTAAGAATCCAGAAGTTACATTGGAGAAGGCATGTTGCAAAGCATTTAGCAAAATATGACTTAAGCTTGGGAAAATAAGATAACTTGGGAGGAAAAATAAATTGTTTCTTTCTTGAAGGAAAGAAGGAAAATGCTGTCATGTCAAAATTCTGTAACTATAGCCTATTTATATCCATAAATTAGAGTTCCAATATTTTTTGTGGAGCTTGTTTTATGCCTAGGCCTTCCTTGAAGGATTGATATTAAGAGTGTCACCAAGCTCTTTTTTCTTCTTCTTCAAGTTAGCTATGTCAACTGTAATTCAGATACTTAATTTCACTGAAGCTCTTGGTCAAAGAAAATAATGATCAACAATTCCATTGTGATCAATATAATAATCAGTAGATCCACATACATAAAGTAATGTTTTTTCCCCCCCTTGGTGATGGTGTGTGCAGTGATAAGATGCAGAGCTGACTCTGGAGAGAAGCATCTTCCCCAGGAGTACCCCTTGTTCCTGCAGGCTCATGTATTTATTCAACTATGTTAATCGCAGCAGGAGATATAGAGCTGGTGAAAGATGTATCATGGGGGAGTTTGCCGAGAAGGATAGACTGCAGAAAGCGAAACGTTTCCCAAAGTATAGCTAGTTTCTTAAGTCCGCAAGATAATAATAATAAAAAAACCTTCTTGAATCAAATGAAAGCTTTTCTGAATTACAATGTTATCTAAAAATCCTTCCTTCACTGTCACAATAGAACTGTTGTTCTTACTTTGCCTTAAAGACCTATAGATGTTTGAGAAGACACATATTGTGCCTCATTCATTTTCAAAGAGACATGGACCTACTGTATGTTGCCTGGCCCAAAGTCATTCAAAGTCTTGGAATCAATCTTGGTTGCTGAGAAATTATTTTGGCTCCAATCCTAATTTTGATGGGAAGAAAAGGCTTGCAACTCTATTCATGGAAAAAACGTAATGGAGGCTTCCGGGAACGTAGAGTTAAAAGTTGCAGCAGTCTTCTTGATTCAACTTCTGCTGCCACCTTTGTAGAATGTCAGCCAAATATATGTTCAAATAAATCTGGGGGAAATCAGAGAGCATTTTTCCCCTCTTGTAGTAGGAAAGGAATAGCTGCACAGCAGAAAGTAGCAGGGTCAGCTGAGGGGGGTGGGTGGGTGGCAGATAATTTTATTGGCTTATAATTCAGCAATCCTGGTTATATTAAAGAAAGACAAGAGCTTTATTTTATGTATATGACACAGAATAAAAAGCCTTCTACAAAATAATTGCGTTCTGGAAATACTAACACCTATTTTATGGAGATAAATGTTGCAACATTAAAACCCAACTTATACTTTAAATTTAATGGAGGCAGCGAAAATAGGAGTTTTACAATAAAGCTAAAATTATAATCCGATATAACAAAGGATAAAGCTATAAATTAGTAAAACAAAGGCCTCATACTTCAGCGTGATTTTTTTTACTTATCATTTTTCAAAGAATCCACAGTATCTTGGTTTATGCCCTTAATCATTAACAATGGATTACAAAGCCATAATAGTTGGGTTCAGATAAGATCTCTCTCTCTCTCTCCCTACTCTCTGATTTTTTTCTTCATCCCAACACATGTCCCATGCCTGCTTTCCCATGCAAAACTTTAACCATGATTTTTACTACTAATACAGTATAAAGAAATTATACTGAGATTAATTGGCCCCCTATCTCTTCTTTGCTTTAGCTGGAAAGCCGGCTTTTGTCCAATTCATCCGTCATCAGCACTAGTTGCAACAATGTCATTCTTACAAGTATAGCATAAGGTCACAAACTGCCTGAAAGCATTTTTACGGCAATTTACTTCAGCACAAAGAGCATGATCCTCAGATCTCTACTGTGAAGTAGATCCATCACATATTAATTAGATGTATATGTTTGAATTCTGAAAGGAATATAAATAACATACAGAAAGTAATCTTGAATTCCCATCTTTTACATGATTCTTAATGACTGTTTTCAGAAACAGTTGCTTTCTGACTCATCATCAGATAAATAAATAAATAAAAATAAAAAATATTATTTAACTAGGTGCCACAAAGTCTGATAGGCGCCATTTTATTCACTGTATTTCCATTTGTCTCCTAGTCTTGCCAAGCATTTTCCTGGTCTATTGTCTACACCAGGGGTGTCAAACTGCCAGCCCATGGGCTGGATGCGTCATCCAGAAGCCACGCACACCCCATTGCCGGCAATGGCAAAACTCTCCCGATACGCTGCGCGATGTCACATGACGTCACGAGTTTGACATGTCTGGTCTACACAAAGGGCACCCCCCCAAAGTATATGAGTCTCTTCTGAGTCATCATCTCTTCAAGAGAACAGTCAGGACTGATTGCTTCGTGTTTTTTGCTGACCATGGTAGTCTTAGTAATGGTCTCTAGATCCATAATTTGAAGGCTATTTTTTTTTCTCTCTCTCACCATTTCTAAGTCTTCAGCTTCCAGAATCATGCATTACCACTGAAAAGACCATTCCTGATCTTGTTTATGTGTCATCACCTTGGGCAAGCTTGCCATTTCCTTTCTCCCTAGGATTGATTTCCTCTTTACTGTTCCAGTCAATGGGAAGATATTTTTAAAAAAATCTATAGATCTACAACAGAGGACTTCAAACTCGGCCCTTTTACGACTCATGGACTTCAAGAATTCCTCAGCCAGCGTGTGAAATAGGTTCTAGAAAAGGAGTCAAGTTTTAAAGATGTCAATATAGTCTTAAACAATGTTGCCCCAACTTGGAGTTTATTCATTCACAAAGAACGTGAGATCTTTCATGTCTAGACAGTTGCATAAAAGAAAGATAAATTATTGTGTTCCAAGAAAATACTTGTATAACAGGTGCAAACAATTGGCTTATGAAAATGTGTCAGTTTTGAGCTTTTGAAGTGGATCTTCATCGGTTTCAAGAGAGCCCAAACAGTATGATTCTATGTGCTGAAGACTCAGTTGCTGATCTGTATTCAGTTTTACATACGGTAAGTCTAAATGGTGTTGTCTTAGTTTATTCATGTGTTTATTTTATTCCCATTCCCTTCTCTCTCCTTAATATCTTTTTTCTTTGTTCTCTTTCCATAAGAAATGAAATTAATATTAACATTAAATTAAAAATAATGTTAATATTAAACATTTATTAATACTATAAATATAGTAAATATTCCAATGATTAAATAAAACAAACAAATAAGTATAAACCCCAACCATAGCAATCTATGCCTCAAACTCTCAATAATTTTTTTAAAAATAATAATAATAATAATAATAATAAAGAGGTGGATAATTTAAACTAGGGTAGGAACAAGATATTCCATAAAGACGAGTCTACTTCCAGACCCAACTCTTCACCTCCCATAGTGGAGGAATCTATAGTATGACTCCTTGGCTTAAACACACCAATGGGCACTTTATTCAGAGAAGATGCTCTTGTAGATAATATTTGCCATCTCACGTGTAGCAATGCTCTCTTTCAAAATTACGAGGGCAATTCAGAAATAAACCTCCGTTTGCTTATCAATGACAGAGACTCACAGATACAGAACTTTTATTATACACATTAGAAAACTACATTACATCATTCAAATTGAGACACTTGTCATAACTTCTTACAAGGTTTGAAATTCCTTAGTGGTAGTCGCTCGGCACCAAATCTGGGCTATTAGGGATGGGTTGATCAAAAACATCCCAATGGAACTGCTTCAAAGCTTCTTCAGTGCTTCTAGTGGTGTGCAGGCGAGCATTATCGTGAACCAACACCACACCGGAAGTCAGCATGCCCTGAGGCTTGTTATGGATGGCTCGTCTGAGTTTTCATAACATTTTATAGTAGACTTTAGAACTGATGGTCAAATCACACTCTATGAACTTCACTAGCAGTACTCCTTTGGCATCTTCACATTTGACAGGATTTTCTATGGCTTCAAGCTAATTGGGGGATGCGATTTATGACTGTTTATTGGAGGAGAAAATTGTACTTTGTTACTTTGTATCCAGAGAAGGGGAATTTAATTTTTGGGTTCATCTATGTAGTGCCGATACTTTGTTTCTTGAATAAAAGATTCTTTAAGGTAAACAATGCCTCAAAGTTCTTTTGAAGGGTTTCATCTGCCGGAACCATGACAGTGACTACTACTAAGGAATTTCAAACCTCAATGCCTCAATTTGAATGGCAATTATGTCAAAAAGTAATGTAATGTTGTTGTTTTTTAATGTGGATAATAAAAGTTCTGTATCTGCAAGTGTCTGTCATTGATAACCAAATGGAGGTTTATTTCTGAATTTCCCTGGTATTTCTAAGATCATTGTTATCTGTTTCAGGTGACGTTAGGCTGACCTCATTTGTTTCCTCATCTCCCTCTTCTCCCCCCAATGTATATAACAAATGCATTTCAAGGCTTTTACCTTCGCAAAGGGTATATTTGATTGGCACCAGCTTGTGTTCGCTCTGAGCTCCAGAACTTTTTATATGCCTGATGATGTAACAAGAGACATTACAAGGAGATCGCCTCTTGTTTCCTCATTAGCTTTGCTCGTGCTGGGAAAAGTCTGGAGTTTTTCCTACTTCAGTTCCTCCCCCCCCCCAGGAGGTCTCACTGTCCCATTAGTTTTCTCTCAATCATATCAGGTGACAGTTTGAAGAAAGGCAGTTGATTAGATTGTGGGAGGCTACAGGAGCAATATGCCTGTTACGAAATTTCCTGGCTTCTTCTGTGTCTTTATCAATCTTCCAGAAGCAGTGAAGGATGGTTCCCGCTGTTGCAATGTCCAGGTTGCTGTCAACTTAATTTTTATCAGGGGAGAGTGGGGAAATTGATACAGCAAGTATAGCAGTGAGAATTTGACATAGGGTCAAACTACTTAAGAAGTGAGTCTACAGGCTGAACTACATTCTGTGGATTTGGGTTCATCAGCTGCACTCAACTGTGGTGTTTTTTTCTTAACCATGTTTATTTACTTAGTGACAATTTTTAGGGTCACGTGCCATGCTAAGTCACAAACGTTTAAGGCCCTAATAACCTGGGTTCATACAGCATATTAAACTAAGCTTGTATAACCAAATATATTAGGGCTTGGGACAGTGTGTGAATTCAGTTGTAGTATGCAATTAACTGGCTGTATAAAGAGTTGTGTGTTATCTTGAAGACGACCCCCATAAGTGGGAGGCTTGAACATTTATGTTCAGCTGTTTGCTTCAGAAAAATGCAATGCACCCTGTTACTCTTCTGGCATTTTTTAAAAGAAAAAAAAAGGTTGCTAGAGGATTTATTTTATTTTTAAAATTCCCATTGCAGTGGGGAAAGGCTTAGCCTCCCCTCTCCATCGCCTGATTGGAATTCAGACACTGTGTGCATCTACGACATTAAAAGAGGAAATTGGTTAGGTATTTATATATTTAACGTATAATATAAATTAGTCTACAAGATGGATATCTTGGAACTCAGCCTCCATTTATCCTCCAAGATGGCCAAAATAATTTCCCCAACTTTCTCAATCCTGGCAACACTACTTCAATTTTCTTTTGAAAAATAAGCAAATGACATCTCACTGAAGAAGCAACAAAATGTTAAAATGAGACTGGCATAAAACAGAAGATTCAAGATTTCCCAAAATGTATATTAAGAACCTAGAACTGCAACTCCATCAAACTCTGGACTTATTTAAACTAAATTTGTCCAGGAATGCAAGTTATGTGCAAGATTTTTAAAAGCTTTATACTGAGCCTTACATTAAGCCAGAATTCAGACTGTCTCCCTTGACAAGAATTTTCCAGACTTGGAACAGGATAGGCAAACCTTTGAGGAGATGCAGTTACTGTTTGGAGTTTTTAAAATTCAAAATGAGCAGAGTGATGGTAGTAGTAGTAGTATCCAGGCTTCTAAAATGTTAGTTTGTTTATAATCATAATCATAATCATAATAGTAAAGTTGGAAGGTACCTTGGAGGTCATCTAGTCCAACCCTCTGCTCAGGCAGGAAACCCTATACCATTTCAGACAAATGGCTGTCCAGTCTCTTCTTAAAAACTTCCAGTGTTGGAGCATTCACAGCTTCTGGAGGCAGGTTGTTCCAAGTTCTAGGTTGCTTCTCTCCTTGATTAGTTTCCATCTGTTGCTTCTTGTCCTGACTTCGAGCACTTTGGAGAATAGCTTGCCTCCCTCTTCTTTGTGGCAGCCCCTGAGATCTCAAAATATGTTTTGTTGAAAAAAGAAAATGCCAAAACCCTACTTAAAAAGCTGGAACAGATAACCAATCTCCTGCTGTGGATTTTTTTAAAAAAATCAACATTGTCAGTGTTTATTAGAAAGTTGTCAATGCTTGCTAAAAGTTTTGTGAGGGGAATTGGAAATACATTTTCCTGAGTGTTAAACATTTCACTCATAGTGGTTTTCTCCACCAACTGTAGTCTGATCAAATGGAATTTCTTTGAGATTATAAATTATTTTAATGGCCACTTCTATAAGTTTAAAACCAAATTTCAGATTCTGTATTTTCTCATTAAAATGAAATCATGTGAGGGAGAAACATCAGCATTTGTGAGAGCTTCACTCGCCCATTCTGAATGCCCCTTAAAATAATATGAAGTCATTGAAAAAGAGTTAATCTGAGCATGTTCACGGACCATTTCCATCCCCATGTGTACACTTATAGAAAAACAGTTTTCAAGGCAGATGTTACTTGTAGAAAAAGCTTCAGTCCAATGCCAGATTTATGAACCACAGTTTAACTTGTGTGACTACAATACATTAATGATAGGTTATGTATTTCTCTTAGCAATCAATAATAGGCAAGAGAAATAGTTTTGAAATATTGCTCCCTTTGGGCTAAAGAAGTAAATGTTAAGTAAGCCTCTTTGTTCAGGGAGACATCTTCTTCCCATCCATACCACATTTTAGAAGACCATCTCTTAGAGTGACTGAGGGTGTCTTTCACTTTAGGGAAAATAGTTTTTATAACAAAAGACTCTGGTGATCAGGCTGTGATCCTGTGAACTGACAACTTCTATCAGGGCAAAACAAAACAAAGACTTAGGCTGGATACAACAGATTAAATCTATCTTAAAGGGGAATGAATGGGAAGACAGCAAAAGGAGTAAAAAGAAAATATTGGGTAAACACTTCCTACAGCTGCCTAGTAAGTTTACTTTGAGACTTCTTTGCTTCTAAAGCAGACATGTCAAACACAAGGCCCGGGGGCCAGTGGCGTAGCGTGGGTTGTCAGCACCCGGGGCAAGGCAAGTAATTTGCGCCCCCTAACCCGTGGATTTTAGCACTCGAGTCTGCCGCAGGGAGCCCCGCATCCTGGGCGTCCGCCGCACCCCCCACCCACGCCTCCCCCGGGAAAAGGGGGAAGGTCCGGCATCCCCTCCCTCACGTGCGGCAGAAGCGCCGGGACCCGAGGCCGTGCCAGGAGGCGGGCGGCGCAGTGGAGCCTCCGCTTCGGAGCCGGCGGGGGGGGCAGCTGGGGGCGCCGCCGTCCCTTTCTTACCTCTGATGCCTGGAAGAGAGCGGGACCCGCCAGCGCAGCTGCCCGTCTCGCTCAGGCATGCACCGCGGCTGGCCGGGGCTTCTGCCGGGGGCGCATCCAGGCGCGGGGAGCGAGGGAGGGGGCCGGCACGACGCCCCGTGAGCTTGGCAGCCCTTGGCCGGAGCTGCGGCTGAGCCTGGAGCCGCACCAGCCCGCACCTGCTGCCCCGGGAGAGCTCGGCTCGCTCCTCTGACCCCCCTCCCGCCACCGCCGCCCCCTCAGCCACGTGCGCCGGGCCGCCACCGCGGGGGCTGCTCTAGCGCGGAGAGGGGGAGGCCGGTCCCCGTTCGGCCCGCCAGCCCCGGGAGAGCCCCGCGCGAGCGCCTCGCCAGCCGCTGAACTCTGGCTTTTGAGCAGGAGCGACCTTGCCCTGCTTGCCCTTGCCCGGCGCCGGGAGCAGCCGCCGCCGACCGCCCCGCTTTTCGCAAGCCCCGCTACGCCGCCGCCACCTGCCGCGGGGTGAGGGAGTCGGGGCCGCACCGGCGGGCGCTTCTCTGGCAGTGGGGCATGCTGGTGCCCTGCACTGCGCTCCATCTGCGGGGGCCGCCCTGGGAAAGGTGGAAGTGCAGCTGTGGTCTGGGATGGCTCCGAGCCCTGTCTGGCCGGCTTTGTGCCTCCGTCCCCCAAGAGTAGCTGGTTGTGAGTTGCTGCTTCCCCGAGTGCACCTCAGCCCCGGATCCCCCCCACGGGACTCCAGCCGCGCGAAGGGCGCTTCGGCGCGTCTTCCATCCCTCCCGAGTGCGAGCGCGCCCCCCCAGATGTTGCACCCGGTGCGGCCGGCCCCCCTTGCACCCCCCACGCTACGCCACTGCCGGGGGACGGATCCGGCCCGCGAAGTGGTTTCATGTGGCCCATGAAGCCATCCTGGAAACAGTGAGGGAACGGGCCCCACTGCCTTGGCCCTGGCCCAGAGACCCTCCTTCTGCCAGAGACCCTCAGATCTGTCCCACTCCTGCCCAGGCCCCCATAGGCACCCTTGATGCAAACGATGTAGAGCTGGCCACGTCCACCCAGTAGGCCATCCGCACTCTAGCCACGCCCACCCAGTAGGCCACGCCCACCCTGGCCATACCCACCTGGCCCCGAGGGCAACCACAATGCTGATGCAGCCCTCAGTGAAATTGAGTTTGATACCCCTGTTCTAAAGCAACCCTCTGTAATCTGGTACCTCCAGATGGTTTGCATTCAAACTGCCAGGCTTCCAAGCCAACCTATACAGTTAAATGGTTGTGCTGGCATTGAGAATACAAAAATTACGTATTTCTAGAGGTCAGCACTGAAATTCAGCTAGGCAAGACTTATTTTTTTTCTTTCAAGGGCCACATTCTTTAAGGACAATCCAGAGGTGAAGCAGGCAGTGGATGAAGTCAGAGCCAAAATCTTGAATGCCTTTCTAACAGATCCTTTCTCCCTCTCTTCCCATTGTCCTCTTTTCTATTCTCCCTCTTCCCTTCTGATTCTCTTATCTCATCTCTAAGTAAAATATGGGGAAGGGAGAGACAAGAAGAGAAATTTGGCAAAGGATCTTTTGTTGTTCCAAGGCTACAGGTTGGCTGTCTAATTCTAGTGTATCCATTCTCTTTCTCAATATGTTGTATGCCGGACAGTGTTGTACAATTATTAATGAATAGTCCTTAGCACAGAGCTGCAAGATGGTTTCTTTGGAGGGGTGGGTGGAAAACAGCAATTTCCCACAAGAGAAAATCCAAAGGAAAATTCCAGCTGGAGCAGAATGCGTCACCCCCTTTTCCAGCAAAACCCCAATCCTCATTGGGAAGAAGCCTGAAAGCAGCACAGCTGTTTGGTTCCTCAGTGTGTACGCTGTGCAACTCTGTGGTGGAAATCTATCTTTTTTCTCCTATTTTTCTTTGTCTTCTGTATTCCTCCAGGCTTCAAATCTGTCATTGGCACGCTTGCTTATCTATTTATTTAAGGGTTGTTTTTTTTCTTCCTAAATGAGCCGGGGTTGAAAACAATTTGAGAAAGGGGAAGAGATTAAAGGTATTCTTTCTAAAAAAAATTGGTAACATTTTTCTGTTTACTTGAAGTCCATGTAGCCAATTCTGCTTACTTGTTAGCGAACTAACAAAAAAAATGTTTGTGAGGGTTTTCATAGAAGCAATTATCAATTCACAGGAAAAGGAAATAAATCACAAACCTTATATGTTTCATCAGGGCTGATTACCTGGTAAGTGTTTATAAAACTGTATCTTTACACCAATTTAAATCTTAAGTTTCCTCCAAGCCAAGTCAACTCCTAGTGATTCAGATCACTATGTGGACCACAGTATGAAAGTATATTGGTACTGCCTCTTTCTGAGGAAATTATGAAGATGATAATGATTGCTATCCCAAACAAGGCTTATCTCTTCCAGAACTTTCTTAATATCCAAGCTAAAACAAACTTGCTTTGGTATTGCCACCCACTGAGACCTTTTAACTTTACGCAGAAGCAACACTCTCTGATTTTAGTGATGTTAATTTCCTTTTTTTAAAAAAATAACTACAGAATGAAAACTAACAAGAACTAAAATAAAAATAGAGGAAAAATGAAAGAAAGAAGAGAAGAAATAAAACAAAAGAGCAGAAATCAAAGAAAAGGAAAGAAATTGTAAAGAAGTGACTTCTAATTTAATCTGGTGACTATATAGAGATATTTCTTGGCAACCACATGTAGAAATGGTTTGGGGATATTCTGAAGTCTTAGCCCAGGGGTCTTCAAACTTGGCCCTTTTATGGACCCACAAGTCATAAAAGGGCCAAGTTTGAAGAGCCCTGGGCTAGCCTCTCAGTCTAGATTACAGAAATATAGTTTCTCAGTGTCTGCCATCCAAGTGCTGCCAGGCCTGTTGCTCCTTACCTTCTGAGGCAAGCTCAGCAATACACACCATTTGTGTGTGTTTGTGTGTGAGAGAGAGAGAGACAGAGGGACAGAGAAGGAAAAAATGGGAAAAGCCCACAATAAACAATAACAACAAGTCATACTTATAGCATATTTGTGTGTATAATACAATTATTAATATGTAAGTTAATTCATTAATAATAAAGGGGGGTGAGAATTAAGAATTTTTTATCAATGTGCAGTCCAAACCTCAACATTATCCTTTGTCCAGGTCTCCTTGCAGTAAATTGCTCCTTCAGTTTAGACCACTATTAGTTCCTGAAGCACTGACACATTATTCAAAAAACAAACAAACCCATAAACATCTACCAAAATAAATACAAAACAAAATTAATATGAGACGTACCATCCCAACTCAAATGTGGAAGTTCTCCGTACATATTTTTGTGTTGGAAATTCTTTATGAATATTCAGGAAAGGATACATCTACAGTTGTCATGAACCTCCTCTGTGGATTGAAATCCAGCAAGAATAAGGTAAAGATTCTAGTTCTTTATAACTGAACATTTATAACAGTTTACTTCAATCTTACAAATTTCAGGAATTGTTTAGAATGTAAGAATCTATGCAAATAATTGTCACACTAGTAATGGCTTTACAGAAATCACAGAACTGTGTCAAGCTAACTGGATTTTCATTTACGCAGAGACCTGTCAGAATAACAGATAGTCTGTTTATTTATTTACAAAACTGAAAACTAGATTTAGGTAAAGCCCGCAAGAATACTGTAGTTTTAAGAGCTTTTAGACAATTGGGATATATCCACCTTATAGGCTACACAGGTCTCAGTTATTTTCTCTTTTTCAGGAAAATAAAAGTAGAATAGCAGTTCTGTCAGGGGAAATGGGAGTACCAATAGAGCTTAATCAGCAGCTGAAAAAACTTGTTACAGAATTCAAGATGGCTGGCATGTAGAAATAGATATTCGAAACTATAGTTGGTCTGATGGATTTAAAACAGTAGAATAAATAATTGGTTATTTCCCCAATCATTCATGCATGTAAATTCAACAAACCCAGGTAACATGGGCATTACGCCTCCTGATTTTTGGAGGATGACTGAATCATAAAATCATAGGACTGGAAGAAACTTGGAGAAATTCTAGTCTAACCCGCTGCCCAAGACAGAAGACCTGATGTATAGGATTCGAACAAGTGATTGCCTAATTTTTTCTTAAAAACTTCCAGCAGTGGAGTGCCTCCAACTCTGGGAGGAAAGCTGCTCCATTGATTAATTGTTCTCACTGTACTTAATTCCACAATGGATTTCTCTTTAACAAGCTTCTTGTCCTATTCTCAGGTGCTTTGGAGAATAAGATGACCCATCCATCCACCTTCTCTGTGTCAGCCCCTGAAGTACCAGAACATAGCTAATCTTCTGGTAATTCCTAATCTTTTTCTTCATTAGGCTAGACATACATAGTTCTCTTAACCATCCATCGTACAATTTAGCCTTCATACGTCTTAGCATATTTGTTCCTCTTCTCTGCACTCTTTCTAGGATTCAAGCATCTATTTTGTATCAGTGATGACCAAAATTAGATGTAGTATTCCTGTCCAATATGGGTGAATATTCCAGTCCAATGTGACTGAAGAAATATCAAGTGCTGTGTTGTATTTTTAGGGACTTACCTGTCATCACATATGACCATGGGCAAATTGGAGTGCAACTTCAAACACATACATCTTCCTTGTATCCCCTCTTATACAATCCAACCTCTTCCCCACACGCAACCATCACTCCCAAATATTACTGCTGTTCATTGGGAAGAAAGAAAATGCCTTTTTCTTCTAGTGAAGGAAGAAAAGAAATCTTACGTTTTGCTCTTTTTCAGTACCATTTCCTACCATCTATTTGTCAATTCTAAATATGGATGACAGGGATATCATTAATCTAGAGTCGCTAGGACACGCAGCAGAAGTCTCCTCCTCTTCCCATGTTGTCTGGCAAATTTCTTAACATGACTGTTAGTCAGTCCACTCATAAGAAGCAAGTATGTGAAGTGCTGTACATTTTACAGTGAAAATATTCATTTTATTTATTTTATTGATAAATTTGTTTGCTGCCCATCTTGCTGCGAGACAACTGGACAGCTTACAACAAAATATAGCAGAAAGTTGGACGGATCAGATTTTACCTTAGGAAGACACAGTTAATAACATCAGAACATCAGAAGATTGTCTTTGTATGTGTGTGTGTTTATGTGCATTTGTGTGTGGGGGTGGGTGGGTGGGTGTAGGGAAGTTTTTAGAGGGCCTGTTTTTGGGAAGAAAGCAGATGGGAAGAAGTTACTGTGCACTGATAGACGTGGGAAGATATGGGAATATTGTAGAAGACATCTCTATTTCTTGAGGCTCATCTCTTTTAAAGCACCAAATATATCCAGGTCCCTCTTGTCTAAAGACTTATCATGCCCAATTCCTTTGCATCTGATGCAGTAACAATGGATGAGTGTGTATTAAATCTTTAGTGCCTCTTTTGTGATGTGCTTATTGCACCCCTGGGATATCCAGAAGGGATTTGGGAAGTATAATAAAATGTCAGAAATATTGTGTAGCTATACTGAAAATTTATAGTCCAAGGTCTTGTGCTGCCGAGTTCTCCTTTGTGGGTGAGTTTTAAATAATCTGAGAGTTTTCTTATATGCCAGAGTTAAGGTTTTGTTGAGAAAATGGGACAGAGAAGAAAGCAGTATGGCAAACATTGGTACATGTTGGCTTTATTTTAATTCTGGAAGGAGAGATTGCTTCTATTCAGTAGTCATTTATTTCAATCTCGCCTTTCAAAAGAAAATTCTTCCCTCCTCATCTGAATAAAATAAGGGTTTTTGGTTTAATTCTTGGTACACTTCATAATCTTCTATTTTATTTTAATATTTTTTTGCACTTAAAATATGAAACTAAGGCCAGGGGTAACTCTGAGTACAACTCCAATCAGCAACTTTGCTGAAACAGCAAGGGACTGAATGTACCACTTTCCAGGCATTAAATTTGCCCCTGCAGCAAACCAATCAAAAGTATAAATCTTACTGAGGAAAATAATGGCAAAACAAGAGATTGCACATGCCAAGAATGAGGTAGCGGCAATCTCCGGGGAAATGGTTCAGCTTTGTAACTGGGTTTGATTTATACACTGCTTTTCTTCTTGAACATTGTGTTAGGATAATCGGTGAATAAGCAAATGAAAAAAAAAACATTTATAAAACAATGTGACTAGGAGGCTATTCCAACTTACTGTTTTCCTAGGTGAGATAAAAAGAGATCAACAGCATGGCACAAAAGAGAGCACTGTGGCCATTTATACCCCACAACTTTAAAATAAATGTATTTTCCCAAGGTGGCTTACAAGGGAACAAGTCATTAGGAAAGAACAATAAGAGTAAGGGGGAAAAACAGATTGCAAGCTAAACAGACAGCTAGGTTATCTACTGTTAATCTGAAGATCTTGGGAAATAAGAAATGCTTTTATCTGGTGGTTGAATGATGATGATGGGAAGGATGGCTGTGATTCCCATGAAGTGATGTGTGAAGTGAAGTCATTCCAGTGATGAAGAACAATTGAAAAGGATGTCTTTGTTTGTAGCTTGCACACTTCAGGTTTACTCATGTATTATAAATAATTCCTTCATGGAATCTGTACCAATAGGTTTCTCTGAAAAGAATGAAAAGAAGGACTAGGGATGAAATGACAGCAGCCTTCCAATATTTGAGGTGCTGCTATAAAACAGAGGGGGATCGACTTATTCTCCAAAGCACCAGAAGGCAAGACAAGAAGCAATGGATGGAAACTAATCAAGGAGAGAAGCAACCTAGAAGTAGGGAGAAATTCCCTGACAGAACGATGAGTGGAACAGGCTGCCTTCAGAAGTTGTGGGTGCTCCATCTTTGGAGGTTTTTAAGAAGAGACTGGACAGGCATTTGTCTGAAACAGTATAGGGTCACCTGATGGAGTAGGGGGTTGGACTGGAAGACCTCCAATGTCCCCTCCAACTCTGTTATTCTGTTATCTTATTAGACTAGTATATCTTATAGGGGAGATAAATAAATAATTGATGATATGATGATACAATATGATATATATGATATGAATGGCAGAATGGAGAGAGGTTTACATCTTTTCCACCAAGCTCCCTGACTTGGACTACTTGATTTACTTAACCTTATTTTAAAGAAAATAAATTCAATTAATGGTCCTCCAGTTTTAGGAGGTATTGTTTATCTTAAACAATTGTTGCTTTACTAGCAGCTAATTACCCAGTTTTTATATCATATCAACATTTCCCAATGCACAGTTTCAGACAGAATGTATCAATAAAATGAGCAATAAAACATTAGCAGGTGAATAAGGCAAGGCAACAAATCCATTTGTGGCATTGCTTTTTACTTTGTCATGCCAGAAATCTCTGAAGCAAATGGATAAAACCTCAATGATTTGTACCAAAGACTAAGTTTATTTACAGCTTTGTGGCTGAGTTTATTTTTTCTTGTCCAAAATACCTGTACATTTTTCTGATGCAATATTGTTTCCAAAATGTTGGTGTTTGAACAAGTCGCTTTTTCCTTAATCCTTCTCATAAGGATAATAAAAAATGTACTTTCAGATGATTGTGGGGTTATTCAGCTTAAATAAACAGAAAGCTTGTTGTGAAAGGTTATTCTACAGGCTGGATATACATAAATTCAGAAGAAAAGAAAGATCAGCTATGGATAGATCCAATCCATAGCTAAGATAGCATGCATATTTGGCTTAAGATTTGTTATATATATATATATATATATATATATATATATATATATATATATATATATATATATATATATATATATATATATATATATATATATATATATAAATGCATTATGCATGTTCATCACAACCAAGCAGTGGACATCTTACTTAGCTGAGTATTTAAAGCAGCATGCCCCATTTGTTTTTAAGTTATATAAGTGCAGCTTGCTGTTTTCAATGAATTATAGATTTGATCTCTCCAATGACTAAATTAACAAGAGACTGTGTCACAGCTTATTTGACAGTTAATCTGAGGCCTCTTAGTATAATCTCAACAGACAGCTGTAACTTAACATTGGTAAATAGGCCTAGTTGGCACACATGTTTTTGTTACTTCCCAAGCTACCTCTAAAAAATCAGACTTAACTGTTATGCTGTAAGATGTATTCCTATGAATGGTAAGATGCCAAATGCATTCAGCTCCCAACAGCCAAATATTTTGTCTCATTTTACATGGGAAGCTTCTGAAGATCCAAGATAGAAGTTCTTCTACCAAGGGCATAGTTACATCAGCACATTACTTAAAAGTACTGGTATTCTACTTCCAAATGGGAGCAGAATTAAAGAACTAAAAATGAACAACATAATGACTCATGTATTAGTCATGCAAAAGAATGGACAAAATCCAAAACCCTCTGAGTGATTTACTGCAGCATACCCATACAGAGTGTCTTGTGCCTGAATAAAACGTTATGTTCATAATGTTCATGAAAGATGTTTCCTCCCTTATGCAGTTAGTGTATTAGCAGAGGAGATGGTGACTCTCCATGGTATTATCACCCAGCTTCTCATCAGCACCAATACAAATGCAGGAAGAAATCCCATGGCTCTCCTTTTAAGATCCTCAGTTGCTTGGGGACAAAACATTCCTTTGTTGTTGTTGTTTTTTCCTCCTAAAATCCTACATTAATGTATTTTGAGAACAAAACTGATGGTTAAAGTAAACGGTGGGAGAAATGCAAATACTGAATTCTTCCTGGGATTACTAATTTTGTTGACATTAATGACAAATGTCACTCCATAATCATTTGAAATATGTAGAGGATGGAACACCAAATGAGCCCATTAATGTAGTCCCCTCTACAATTTAATTCAGATTAGTACCAACTTGTTGGCACTTTCTCTCTTTCATAGCTCTGATAATCTTATGGATCGACAGTCTTGCACCAGTTCAGAATCAACTCAGCACAATGCTGGCTGGGAACCAATTTATTTCCGATTGAGCAGTGATGTATTTAACACTGTGGCAAAAGTGAACTTTTGTTAACATTACTGTAGTGCTGCAGAGTCTCTGGCCTACTCCTTGCATCTAGGCTCTTTTCTTGTTGGTATGAACTCATTTTGTGGGAACATTTTTCCCACTCTACCCTCTAGCGGCCCTATCTGGACTGGGATGCCTTGCGTACAGTCACTCATGCGCTCGTGACCTCTCGTTTAGACTACTGCAATGCTCTCTACATGGGGCTGCCCTTGAGGACCACGCGGAGGCTTCAGCTGGTGCAGAATGCAGCCGCGCGAGTGGTGTTGGGGGTCTCCCGATACTCCCATGTAACACCTCTACTCCGTGAGCTGCATTGGCTTCCAGTTGCCCTCCGGGTGAGATTCAAGGTGCTGGTGATGACCTATAAAGCCCTAAATGGCATGGGTCCGGTTTACTTACAGGAGCACCTGCTGCCGGCATCAACTTCCCTTCGTCCAGTGCGCTCCCACAGAGAGGGCCTCCTCAGGGTGCCGTCGCTCAGAGAGTGTCGACTGGCGACCCCCAAGGGGAGGGCGTTCTCTGTGGGCGCGCCAGACCTTTGGAACCGTTTACCGGTTGAGCTCTGGATGGCTCCTGACCTTCGCTCCTTCCGCCGTGATCTAAAAACTTATTTATTTGAATCAGCTGGCCTGGTCTGATGGGTTTGGGAATTTTAATATTAATTTTAATTAATTTTATTGTAATTGGGCTCAATATTTAATTCTATCTTAACTTTTGTACACTGTATTTTTTATTGTATTTATTGCCCTGTACACCGCCCTGAGTCCTTCGGGAGAAGGGCGGTATAGAAATTAAACTATTATTATTATTATTATTCTGTTTGATAAGGTCTTTTCTTTGCAACTGAAGAATGATGGTTTGGTAGCTTAGCAGCTTCTCCTTATAGCAATAAACATACATACATATATACATATACATATACATATAAAGGTAAAAGTTCCCCCGCACGTGCGTGCTAGTCGTTTCCGACTCTAGGGGCCGGTGCTCATCTCCGTTTCAAAGCCGAAGAGCCAGCGCTTGTCCGAGGACGTCTCCGTGGTCATGTGGCCGGCATTTTTTATTTATTTTTATTTTAATAATATTTCTATACCGCCCTTCTCCCGCAGGACTCAGGGCGGTGAACAGGGCAAGAATAAAAATACAAATTACAAAAGTTAAAACTAAATTAAATAAATGCCCACATACTAAAATAGATATTTAAAACCTAATAAATAGCAATAGCAGACCCACCCCCCGATCCCCCCATCAGGCCAGGCCAGCTTGTTCAAAAAAGTATGTTTTTAGCTCGCGGCGAAAGGAGCGAAGGTCGGGCGCTGTCCGGAGCTCAACCGGGAGCTGATTCCATAGCTCCGGGGCGCCCACAGAGAAGGATCTCCCCCTGGGGGCCACCAGTCGACATTCTCTGACCGGAGGCACCCTGAGGAGGCCCTCTCTGTGGGAACGCACAGGGCGGAGGGAAGTCGATGCCGGCAGCAGGTGTTCCCTCAGGTACTCCGGTCCCATGCCATGGAGGGCTTTGAATACCATTACTAGTACCTTGAATCTCACCCGGAAGGCAACTGGTAACCAATGCAGCTCACGGAGCAGAGGTGTAACGTGGGAGTATCGGGAGACTCCCAACACAACTCTCGCGGCTGCATTCTGTACCAGTTGGAGCTTCCGGGTGGTCCTCAAGGGCAGCCCCATGTAGAGAGCGTTGCAGTAGTCAAGTCGAGAGGTCACGAGCGCATGAGTGACCGTGCATAGATCATCCCGGCTTAGACAGGGCCGCAACTGGCACACCAGGCGAACCTGGGTGAAAGCCCCCCTAGTCACAGCTCCTATATGGTCCTCCAGGGTGAGCCGTGAATCTAGGAGGACTCCCAAGTTGCGAGCCCTATCTACGGGGGGTAATAATTCACCCCCCATAGTAAGAGGTGGAATGTCCGAATAAACCCGGGATGAAGGTATGCAAAGCCACTCAGTCTTGTCGGGGTTGAGTTGAAGTCTGTTCCTCCCCATCCAGACCCGAACCGCCTCCAGGCAACGGGACATCACGTTGAGGGCATCACTGGGGTGGTTTGGGGTCGAAAGGAAAAGCTGGGTATCATCAGCATACTGATGATACCCAACTCCAAAACCACGAATGATCTCACCCAGCGGTTTCATATAGATGTTGAACAGGAGAGGCGAGAGGACCGACCCCTGAGGAACTCCACAAATGAGAGACCTCGCGGTCGACCTCTGCCCTCCTGCCAACACCGACTGCGAACGTCCCTGGAGATAGGAGGAGAACCACTGTAAAACCGTGCCTCCCACTCCCAATCCCCTGAGACGCCGCAGCAAGATACCATGGTCGATGGTATCGAAAGCCGCTGAGAGGTCTAACAGGACCAGAACAGAGGAATGCCCCCTGTCCCGAGCCCTCCAGAGATCATTCACCAGCGCGACCAATGCCGTCTCCATGCTGTACCCGGGCCTGAAACCCGATTGGTACGGGTCTAGATAATCCGCTTCATCCAGGACCAGAGGGAGCTGATGTGCCACCACACTCTCAACAACCTTCGCAAGAAAGCAAAGGTTGGAGACAGGACGAAAGTTGTTCAATACAGCTGGGTCCAAGGCAGGCTTCTTGAGGAGAGGCCTCACCACCGCCTCTTTCAAGACGGCGGGGAAGCTACCCTCACTCAGAGAAGCCGATATAACTGCCTGGAACCAGCTGTGTGTCCTCTCCCGGGCTGCATAGACCAGCCAGGAAGGGCACGGGTCCAATAAACATGTGGTGGTGCTCAGCCTCCCCATGATCCTGTCCACTTCCTCCGTAGTCACAGAATCAAACTAGACTAGATGCCAAAGGCGCACGGAACGCTGTTACCTTCCCACCGTAGTGGTCTCTATTTTTCTACTTGCATTTTTATGTGCTTTCAAACTGCTAGGTTGGCAGAAGCTGGGACGAGTAACAGGTGCTCACTCTGTTACACGGCACTCGGGATTCGACCCGCCAAACTGCCGACCTTCTGATCGACAAGCTCAGCGTCCTAACCCACTGAGCTACCGCATCCCTTTCACACACACACACACACACATATATATATATATATATATATATATATATATATATATATATATATATATATACACATATATATATACATACCGTATATACTTGAGTATAAGCCGAATTTTTCAGCCCACTTTTTGGGCTGAAAAATTCCACTTCGGCTTATACTCCAGTCAACAAAAAAAACTTACCGAGGACTTGTGCGCGGCCGAGGCTTTGGTGCTTCCGGGATCGCGCGCACCTCTCCCAAGCCACCGCCGTCCGGAGACCTGCCGAAGTTTGGGGAGGTTTGGGGAGGTGCGCGCGCACCTCCCCAAACCTCCCCAAACGTCGGCAGGTCTCCGGACCTCCGCGCCCTGCCTGCCTGCTTCTTTCCGCAGCGGAAAGAAGCAGGCAGGCAGGGTGCGGAGGAACGGAGACCTGCCGACGTTTGGGGAGGTTTGGGCGCCTCCCCAAACCTCCCCAAACGTCGCCGGGTCTCCGTTCCTCTGCGCCCTGCCTGCCTGCTTCTTTCCACAGCGGAAAGAAGCAGGCAGGCAGGGCGCGGAGGAACGGAGACCTGCCGACATTTGGGGAGGTTTGGGCGCCTCCCGAAACCTCCCCAAACGTCGCCGGGTCTCCGTTCCTCCGCACCCTGCCTGCCTGCTTCTTTCCACAGCGGAAAGAAGCAGGCAGGCAGGGCGCGGAGGAACGGACACCTGCCGACGTTTGGGGAGGTTTGGGCGCCTCCCCAAACCTCCCCAAACGTCGCCGGGTCTCCGTTCCTCTGCGCCCTGCCTGCCTGCTTCTTTCCACAGCGGAAAGAAGCAGGCAGGCAGGGCGCAGAGGAACGGACACCTGCCGACGTTTGGGGAGGTTTGGGCGCCTCCCCAAACCTCCCCAAACGTCGCCGGGTCTCCGTTCCTCTGCGCCCTGCCTGCCTGCTTCTTTCCACAGCGGAAAGAAGCAGGCAGGCAGGGCGCGGAGGAACGGACACCTGCCGACGTTTGGGGAGGTTTGGGCGCCTCCCCAAGCCTCCCCAAACATCGCCGGGTCTCCGTTCCTCCGCGCCCTGCCTGCCTGCTTCTTTCCACAGCGGAAAGAAGCAGGCAGGCAGGGCGCGGAGGAACGGACACCTGCCGACGTTTGGGGAGGTTTGGGCGCCTCCCCAAACCTCCCCAAACGTCGCCGGGTCTCCGTTCCTCTGCGCCCTGCCTGCCTGCTTCTTTCCACAGTCCGCTGTGGAAAGAAGCAGGCAGGCAGGGCGCAGAGGTCCGGAGACCTGCCGACGTTTGGGGAGGTTTGGGGAGGTGCGCGCGCACCTCCCCAAACCTCCCCAAACTTCGGCAGGTCTCCGGACGGCGGCGGCTTGGGAGAGGTGCGCGCGATCCTGGAAGCACCGAAGCAAGTCCTCGGTAAGCTCCGGGCGGTCACTTGCTTCGCGTCTCCTGAGGGAAGGGGGGGCGACTGGAGCGGGCGTGTTTCCTCGCCTGCTGGGCGCCGCGATTTGCCCGGGGAACGCGCGGGCCCCGAATGGCAGCGTGGAGCGAGGAAGCTGACAGCCAGGGCTTCCCCGAGAGCCGCGGCCACACAGGGTATTCCTGTGTATTCAGGCTTGCAAAATGGCGGATCGAGCCTCTGCTGGCAGCAGAGGCTTGCAGAATGGCGGATCGTCTTATACTCGAGTCAACAACTTTTTCCAGTTTTTGGGGGTGAAATTGGGGGTCTCGGCTTATACTCGAGTCGGCTTATACTCAATATATATACACATATATATATACACATATATATATACATATATATATATATATATATATATATATATATATATATATATATATATATATATATATATATATATAGAGAGAGAGAGAGAGAGAGAGAGAGAGAGAGAGAATGAGGAGTTTTTTTAAACTATAAGCTGACAATAGCTGGAATGGGGCACTGAATATATATTCTTTGCATTTTTCTACTGGCCAGTTGAAGGAACCATTGATTGATTTCTGCATGTCTTAGTGCTTGGTTGTTGTTGTTGTTGTTTTTTTGACTGTTCAGGAAAAAGAGGGATTTCCATGAGAAGGATTAGCATTAGATCCTCCCATGCTGTGTAATATATCAGGCAGCAAGGGATGTCCAGCATTTTTGTTCTTGCGTGATTATTTCAAGGTCTTCCCATATGATGTTTAGAGTCTATAAGTCTTCCATGAACATTCTTCACCATGTATTTTAAGGGTGTCCTCTTGGTTGTTTGGCATTGGGGAGGATCCATCTCATTGCCATTGTCTGCCATTGCTGGTCCCAAAGCTGGATGATGTCTAGTAACCCATCCCTGTAAAAATTATAACTGGTATGGAAATAGCAAGAAGAATCTCAAGAGGCAACCAATATTATTGCTAAAAGTTTATATCCTCTTATTCTTCTCACCCCAGATGACAAATATGCTTCTAGGATTCATTGGGAATCAGAACTAAATTGATTGATTGACAAATTATAACCAAAATATATCTCCAAAACTATTTATCTTGGACTGCTATTAATTATCAATAGAAATCCCAAATGTCAGTTGAGGAAGTATAGCATCCTTATTGGTTCCATAGAGATTAGGATACATTATATTTCACTGGCATAGTATAAAATGCCACTGATATTTATTTAAAGCTAGAATTACTTAATTGTTTGATATAGTATTAAAAATCAAATTCTAGTCTTTCTTCCATTTGATACCCTCCAAACGTATTAAGTGGGCTGAGAATTCTGGATGACATTTGGAGTCTGTTGGAGAAGACTGCAACTTTGTTAAATAACATGTTTTCTGGTAGTAATAATATACTGTATAATTTATCACAAAATGTAGCCCTTTACAATTTTTGTGTACATAATCACATTTTGTGTCATTTCTAAACGTGAAAACACTGAAAAATTAGAGGTCTGAGAATTTCCGCTTGATTAATTTGATTAATCGGTTGTTTCACATGAAATCACATGAATATGTACAATAAGGCTCTGAATGCTAATTAAATTTAATAACTGCATTTTGAAACATCTCTCCTATTTCATATTGAATTGGTTGTGTGTTTCTTACTCGCTCTAGATATTAACAAATAAAGCAAAGTGTTTTATTTGAATTGGATGCTTCATTCTGAGGTCTTCCTGTTTTTGAATAGCAACAGTACCATAGAGATATAAACATGGAGACGTTGTCAGCCCCACCAGAAGACAAATTTGCCTTAAACATGCTTGCTGAAGACCATCAATTCTTTTGGCCAGAAGGCATATCTGCAGCTGTTACCTTAATGTTCCTGTTAATTTCAGCACACCAGAAAAGCTATTTTACAATGGTATCGCACTGGCAATACACTTGGCAGTTGGCAAAGGTTCAGAGAAGTTCCACTAAGATTACAATATTCCTCTGTATGCATCCTTTCATCTTGTTGCAGTAGACCCCAGTAGACAGTTGCTCAGTTTCCGTTCCACAAACTACTTTTTTTTTAAAAAAAATAAATCTGTTTCTCTGTTGTATCGTTCCACTGAAAAACTGCATATCCTAGTGCTTTTAAGAAATTGAAAAAAAGCTACAAATGCAATGCATTTAATTATTGATAAAAAAACCTCAAGTGGTTAGCAGCATGTCATTCTGTCCTTGGAACAATATGTGAGGCACTCCCATCTCTTATCCGGGATGAGTTAAACTGATAATGGCTTGAAAATGGCTGAGCTTCAACCCTAATTTCAGCAGTGCACGATTCTCAACAAAGCTTTCTATCCTTTCAGTGGGCCCTAATAAATTCTACTGGCTTCACTGAGGCTGGACAATAGAAAAATACCAAATCTGTTAATTTCCATTTCCTTGGTAGGCATTAGCCACAAGGAAGTAGGGAAGGTTGGGTCGCTAAATCTAGGACAGCCAATATATTTTATTAAACTAGTTTTTTTTTAAAACAAAACGAATGTTTATTGCCAGTGAAAATATAGTAGAACAGTTATCAATTGATCTTTCCTAGAATAATTTTAAATAATTATTTTATATTCAAATTTAAATAATTTACTAGCTGTTTGGGAATGAAAAAAATCTATTAAAATAAAACTGCTGTGGAATTGTAAAATATTTTAATTATTCTTAAAATGTAAGAGCCTCAATGTGAGCATTTCCACCTCTCAAAATCCATTAAAAATACTTGAATTTTAGGAGAAAGACATTGTAAGACAGCTGGCAATTTAGCTAACTATGAAAGCTTATTTATAGTAGTTGATCAACTGCAAACATCCATCTGGATCTGAAAGCAGATGTTCATTAGGCCTCTACAAGGCAGTTGGATTTGCTTTGATGAAACACCTTGTCTGTGACACCAATGTCTTTACTGAGGTGAAAGACAACATGATTTCCTTCAGAGGCCCTTTGTGGCAGTGCCCAGTTTTTCTCTGTCACTCCCAATTGCTGGAAGGTGCTTCTGATATGTAACAAAAGAAAGAGTAATCTCTTTTACCAATTAGAATCACTATAGCAAGGAAGATAAAGATAAAAGGGGCATGATGGCTGAGCGGTTAAAGGCACTGAGCTTGTCAACTGGAAAGCTGACAGCCTGGGTTTGAGACCCAAGCACCATGCAACGGGTGAGCTCCTGTTCCAGCCCTAGCTCCTGCCCTTCTCGCAGTTTGAAAGCATTCAAATGCGAATAGATAGATAGGTACTACTTTGGTGGGAAGGTAACATCATTCCATGCTCTTTGGCATATACTCATGCCGGCCACATGGTCATGGAAGTTTTCAGACAATGCTGGCTCCCTCAGCTAAGAAAAGGATATGAGATCCAAATGGAGATCCCCTAGAAATGGAAATGATTGGACAGAGGAAACCTTTACCTTTAAGAGGAAATGAAGCAGATGAAACAAAACAATCTTCTTCACTTCTAGAAAAAGCCATGATGTTTCATGAAACAGCTTCAGGGGGGATGCTTTGCTTAAACTGTGACTGCAACTGGGTCTCTTTGAAAATCCACATAGCGTTTATGGTGTATTAATTATTTTGCAAATCAGGCAAAAATTGTATCTTGAGAATAGAGGCTTTTATATACTAGAGGTTAAAGTTAATTTACAGTTTTTTTCCTATGTGTTGCCAAGAAGATAATTAGGCCAAGTTAATTTGCATGTAGAACTGCAAAATTTACATTATATTTAAATAAAAATGCATTGCACATCCCACTATTGTAGGAAATACCGAAACTGCACGACCTATGTATCTATTTGATCAGCTCTCCAGCTAATGACTGATGAGCAAGTTCATAATTCTGCATTTTTTTTTAAATGCAAAGAATCTGCAAGCTCTAGCAGTAAAAGTTAAGGGACAAAGTGTAATGTTATGTGGGAAAGACCTTAGGAGACAGGATGAAGAGATGCTGCCTAGGAAATAAGAGACAGCATAGCCCATGGCTGATTATTGGATGGGGCTAGAGACACCAAAGAGACCCTCCCTAGGTTCTCAGGCAGAAAAGGAGACAATAAGAGAATTGTTCTTTCAGACTTACAAGATTCAATTAATGTATCATTACAATAAAGTAGAATACAATAAAGTAGAATCATCTGGTCGTGTTTCCTGACTGGTCTGACCTGTAAGGCTAACACAACGTGAAAAGTGGGATTAAAATTAAATATAAAAAAGACCAAACTATTTACACGAATGACCAACCTTAGAATTGGTAATGAAAAGTAGAGAGCTTTTAGGCAGTTTGATGCTGGAGCTTTGTGTTGAAAAAGACAAATAACATGGAGAGACACAAGAAAACAAACTCCTGGGTCACTGAACAAATCAATATGGTGTTCTAACTGAGAGCACAAATGGCCCGGGCTTAAATTATCATATTTTGGACAAGATCCAATCTGGATTGGTATTTTGGACATAATTGTTTGAAGTCCCAGATCCCTGGAAAAAATTGTAATGCTGGGAAAGGTGAAAGGAAAGAGAAGAAGAGCATTGATTTAGTTACAGTGGAGATGGGTGCATTGTTGGAAGACCCAAAAGACCAGGTTAGGGATATATCAGCACGAAGAAGATCTATTGTGGTTGCTAGGAGTTGAAAATGACTTCCTTGCACAAATCAAATCAATCAGTCCGATGTTTAGACTGCGGAACAGCTTTTAAAATATAAAACATTTTCCAACAGAGGACTATAAAGTAGAACATAAAGCATCCCATGATTGTGAAATGCTCTTGATCACCCTGTTTCATGAGATTAGATAAAGATGGCATTACACTTGGCTATATAGTTCACGTGGAGTATGGCAAAAATAATTGATTTAGTACTGAAGTGAAATTTCACTGTATCTCATCTCCATCATTGTTATTCTTCCTGGTTTGATGTGGTCACTAGCTAAATTTCCTCAGCAGGAAGATTTGACCTAGTACAGTATATTGAATTGCAGATCTCCTGCCTGCAGCATTTCAGATGTGGGGTGGGGACACTGATAAAACAGTAGCTACCGGTTAAACTGAATAAACAGATGAATTTAGGTGTCCTGTGTAAAAGCTTGGCTCGTGAATACAAATCAATAGGCCTGGATTTTGAGAACATAAGAGTGAAAAGAACCTTAATAATATATGACGTGACACATCTGCTGCTTGCTGCAAATTATAGTGTCTTCTAATGGAAAACATTTCTCATTAGTGCAGATTCATTTACTGTAAATATATTTCAAGGAAAGGAAAGCACAAATTGCAAACACCATTTTCTTGTTGAGGCACATTTTTTAGCATTGTTAAACAGAATGCTTTGCCTATGGAGCGTTTACTCTTCATTGCTTTGCAACTAATAAGGAAACAAGCTTGATATTCATGACAATAAATTGAAATCCTTATTCCCCTAGTGTGTTTTTAATAGTGTTTTGGAAACATATCTGGTTTTTAATTAGAGTCGGAGGAATTTATAATTGCTTTGTGGTCTGTGAAGCCAAGCATTTGTCTCTTTCCAGAGAGAGGGAGAAAGGCTCCAGTGACAAACATCCTAAGAGTCTCCCTATATATGGAAACAAAAATATAGGTAATATTATATTTTAATGTTTCCAGGACCCACCATAGCAACCATTTTCAAAGCTATGAGGTAAACTGTATATTTACAAGATGCTTGTGCCTCAAGGAATTTCAAGACGATTAAAGTACTTTGGTAAGTGGCAGGAAGCTAAAATTCAAAACATAAATGGGCCAAGATAAATTTTCTTACCAGCCAAAGGACTCTTGTGAGTCCTATCAAGCAAAATTTTTCACTTGATTTTTACCTTACTAATTTTCCAGTAAAGCTAAACAACATCTGAAATGATGAGAAAATATCTGCACTTGAACGTGGGAAGCTTTTCTCATTTTGTATCCTTCCACCAGTGGTGGGATTCAAATATGTGAACAACCGGTTCTCTGTATGGATGCTGCTTCCAGAAGTTCATTCTGGGCCTGGGCAACAAAAAATTAGCTACTGGTTCTGCCAAAGTGGTGCGAACCAGCTGAATCCCACCACTGTCTTCCACCAGTTAAACATTAAAGCAGTTGGTATAACATTCTTGGTCTTTTTGTCTAGGATAGTAGCATTTTCATTTAACAAACTATGCTTGTCTTTTTTCCCCTTTGTTACTTACCGGTAGATCGTTTTGGGAAGATGGGGTCCACGGCCTTTTTGGCTACTAAGCCAATTGCAATTGTAAGATCATGTTAGGGATGCTATGATGACCACAGGTAAACTGCCATGGTGAAAGTGGTCCATCACAAAATAAAATTTATTTATTTTATTTATTTATTTTAATTCCATTTATATCCCGCCCTTCTCCGAAGACTCAGGGCGGCTTACAAGCTTAGCAGTAGCCTTCATTCTATGTATATGCCTTCTTCTTCTTTCGACTCCTTCTTTCAGGAATAGTAGCGTCCATGGACCCATGTTGGGAAACTCAATAGAGCCAATATCCAGTAACATGAGCAGGAATAATTTGCCTCATCAGGTTTTTTGTTTTTGTTTTAGTAAAACAGCCAGAAGGATAGTCAGAGATTTCCATGTTATGGCCCAATCCGTAACTGTATGGAAATGGATTTAGTTCAATGTACTATTGGGAGATTTATGTCAGGTGTGAGAGACCAGGCCCAATGAAACTGATTTATTGCTAAAATGGTTATGCACAGAAATCTTCTCAACTAACAGTTAGCACCTGCTAAATTTAGATAAAGGTGAACGTATTTTGAGGGGGGTTGGACTTGCGTCACTACTTAGGGATTCTAGGCTGATCCCTTTTTACACTCTACCCCCAGGTTCTGCCTCTTCTTTTCCTACAACTTGGAAGCACAAGTTAGGGACAGACCATCTGAGTAAAAAAACATCTATGTGGTCGCGAGGAGTCAAAAACAGCTTGACGGCACATGATCAATATAACAATCTTACGCTTTGCAGCTGGAATCGAAATCCAGAATTTCTAATAATGAAATCTGTAATTTGGCATCATCCTCTCTGTGACATTCTGTTTTGTAATGAAAACCTGCCAATGGGAGATTTCTGCCCATCATTCAGAAGCAAATTACCAAGCGTGTTTTTCAACAAGTGCCAAAGCCAGACCTGGATCAAGCTGTGCCACAGACTGAAAGAGGAAGACAAGTGTGATTTCTCTCCCCATGCCCCAGACCAAGAAAGAGAAGGTTTGCGGTGCCAACTGAGAGAAAACTGCTGAACTGTGTTATCAAATATTTATTCTATATTAGAGAGAGTATGTGTTTGGAACTATAGTTTTCTCTTAGGGGCAGTTTTTGAGAAACAGTGACAGCATTACCATTTTGATGATGTATAGCTGTTATGCTTTCTGGTGCTGATCCCTGAGGAAGGCAGAGATTTTGAAACGGGCACGGCATCCAATCATTAGAATTAATATTTTATACATCCCATAGAATAAATACTTTATATTAAATAACGGAATTATTTTCTTCTCTTGGTTGTTAGATTCCTGTGATTGTACTGAACTGGTTTTTTTTAAAAAAAACTTTTAGCTCAGGTTATCTCACAGGATTGTTATGAAGTTAACATGTGGATGAGATAGGTGGGTGATATTCACCAATCTTTCTAACCTGGTCATCTCCCGGCATGTTAGACTACAAATTCCATCTGAGCGTGTTGTCTGAGGGTTACCGTGATTGTGATTAAAGCCATTGGGAAGAAAAAGTTGGGCTGGGAGACTTGTGATCATCATCCCAAATTGCTCAGAGCAAAGATGAGTAAATTAGGACTATACAGAAAGCAAGCTCTGAAGTTACCTAACGAAGCCTCTGTATTTGATAAAGTTCTGTTAAAGTGGTGGATTGGTTTGAAGCAAGGTGGAACATAATTATGAAATAAATCTGGTTCAAAGTGGGGTTCAAGGCAGCTACATATTTACACATATTTTCAAAGAAAAATGCTGCAATGTTCTACGAGCTGAAATAAAATTAATCATCATAATTTTATATCTGAAATATAATTAGTCTTTAGAGGAAGAGGAGTCATTAGCTGGCAATGAAATAATTATGTTTGGAAGTCAGCTATGATTGACTGCTGGCTGCTTAATATCCTTGGTTAACATATTTAATAAAACAATGCAAAGAGGCAGAAAAAGAGAAAACTTGCTTAAAATGTAATTCTAGTGCTCCCTCCTGTGGGGAGAAGAGTGCATGTGCAATACTCCACTCCATAAAGCCTGACTGAAGACATAGTTTTTAAATAACTTGATTTAGGTAATAATATATTTTATAATGTCAAATTATGCTGCTGATGATCACAATCCTTTATAAACTTACCTGGGAGTTGATGTAGTTCCACGATTAACAAAGTCATCTGCTCAACACAATATAATAATCTGATGATTTTATCCTTAGCCAGATCAAATAATAATGAATCTACCTGAGAAATAGATGACCTGAGAACAGTTGAATGCATTTGAGAAATTGATATATTTTCTTTTTTTTCTTTTTGTTAGCTTGCTTGCTTGCATGTATCATATAACAGTATAACATTAAACTACCAAGAAAGTCATCCCATCCATGTTATAACGAATATGTTCATTTCTCAAAAGACTAGCACAATTCATTGTAGATGGTTCACGCTCTCCATATAGATCAGTCTCCTACTGGAACTGTAAGTGGAGAGTCTTTGCTTCATTTCATCATGTCAAGAACTGTAGTGCTTACCAGTAAACTACCTTTAAAATCTTATACAGGGGGTTCTCGGTTAACAATACTCATTCAATGACTTTTCAAACTTACAGTGGCATTGAACAACCAGTCCTTGAGGTCCTGGCTATTGCAGCACCCCTGATGTCACATGGTCACAATCTAGCTATTTGGCAACTGGCTCATAATTCTGATAGTCATCCTGTGGTCATGTGATAATGATTTGCTACCTTCCCCTGCTGACTTCTCACAAGCAAAGTAGATAGGGAAGCTAATGGGAACTCAGAAGATGCAGTTACATGAGGTCCTCACTTAATGACTTGTGGGGATGGTACCCTGGGATTACCAGAACTGCTGTTGCAAAGTGGCATGTTTATGTCACATCACAACCAGGGAACTTAGTGATTGAAATGTTGACTCTAATTAATTTTGTTAAGCAAGGACTACCTATATAGATTTAGACTTGGTTATCTCTGACAGCCTCTACTCCAAGAAGAATGTCTATGGAAACTGAGGCTCATCAGGGAACATGTGGGGAAGTCTTCTCCATGGCCACTCCGTTTTCCTGGAGCAGCATATCCTGGGAGATAAATGTAGACCCATCTTTGCTAATCTCCAGAAAACTATTAAGATCTGGCTATTCCCAAAGAACTTTGGGAATGATATGAATGTTGATTATTTATGAAAGAGGTGGCATCTTCTGATTAGTTGGATTATCACACAAATCTATGGTTGCTGTGTTACACTGTATTAATAGTGCTGTATTCATACTCTTATTGACATATGTCATTTTCAATTAGAGGGCAATATAAATCTTAGCAAATAAACAGAAAAATATGATTGATATTTCATTTTCATTTTCAAAATGATTAAAAAAAATATCTCTTCCTAGCTCACTAGGATTGTAAATCCATAGTTTATAAATTGCAATGGTTGGTTTCATGCCACAGACTAAACCAGAAACTCACAAAATAGCTTGTCAAAATGTGTGAATCAAGTATTTGTGTATCTTTTTACACTGGCCATTTTTATAGGCCAGCATAGATGTCCTTGACTTTATTTCAGACCAAGTAAAGACTTACTAAACAAATCACATTTTCAGACTATTATCTTTTCCTTCAGCACATTAAGATAAGAACAAATGGACAAGAAGTTTGTAACACCTTTGATTTCTTTTCAAATAGATGCTTTCTTCTTGTTTAATTTTTCTATTGTTCTTAAGAAGGATGAATGGATGAACAGCAAAATGGCCACATATAAAGATTTTAGTTGTGTGGGTGAAAATGAGCAATACTTTGAATCTTCTTCAAAATAAGGCTTGTTGTACTGAAGTAAATCTACAGTACTAAATATCACTTCTATTGCTGTTTACTGTTAAAAGCATGACATTTCTAGCTGGTAGTTTGTGGTTGGTAAAAGTGGCGACGAGGACAATGATGTTCAAAATATTTAAAGGTTTTGTTGGAATATTCACCTATATTTTACTTTGGGTGGAATTTTTGTAATGAACTTAAAATGCAAACTGACTATGATAAAATGATTGTCTTATAGCTTAGCATATTGGATAATAGATCATCCAAATAAATGGATAAAACATACAGTATGGTGGGGAGGATAAATTTTCATGACTCCAATTTATTGAATCAGCAAAAATTCCTCTCTGACTACCTGTGGTAAAAGAAAGATTGTTGCTATTACCTCAAGGCACTGCAAAATCATTTCTATCTTTTTTTTCTTTTACAATATCTTGATTCTAGCTAGTAGAGAAATAAATCACCCAATGAGAATGTCTTTTCCTGTTCTATTCTACAAGAGCAGGGTTTGTGTTTATGAATGTGTGGGTGTAGACGTAAACTGAAATAATTCCGTTTGTAACTAGTTGGGGTTTTTAAAGCTAATCCCAAACATATGAGCACAGATCAGTTTATCTAATCTGTAAATGATCATTCTATTGGATTAATCATTCTGAGAAACACAAGGATTAAGATGGATAGCATTGTGTTAAGTTATCACATTACCCTAGGAATATACACTATATTCCTCCCCTGCCATTAACAACTCTGGATTCAAAATGAAATTATTGGTTCATTAGCCAGACATAAGGAATTGAACAAGTGTTGAAACATTTTGCTTTGAAATACCTGGTGGAATTAAGTTTCTCAACGGCAAAACACTGGAATACCAGTTTTGAAGAGCAGAGTTGATTTGATTAATTAAACAAATAGTGCACGTTGCATTTCCTGCAGATTAATGGCCAGATGGGGAATCTAATGCTTGGATTTTTCTCCCTTCATTCTGAACTGTCATAGCCAGCTGGCTGCTGGACAATCCTTTACTAGGACTATTGCTATTCAATCATTATGTTTAAACAAACAAACAAGATTAAGAGCTCCTTTTTAGTACTCCTGCAGCATCCTTTGCTAAAATGAAATAATTTTATAGATTTGGCTCTCTTTATGAAAACAAAACCCAAACTGCTAATAATTCAGTTGTTACCCCTGTTAGCTTCCCATGTTTTTCCAGCATTATTTTGTTGGCAGTTAATAGAGAAAAGAAAACTTCTGTTGAAAATAATGTAGATCTGCAAGACAATGAAATGGAACACTTTTCCTGCAATTCATTTATATATATATACAGAATTGGCTTCGCCCCATCATATCAGCCCATCCCACTAGTTCAGGCAGGGAAGGCATGCTACAGACCCCATCAGTCAAAGAATTTCAACTGGTGGGGTGAGCCCCTGCATTGTGAAACTCCTTGCCCTCAGAGGTAAGGAAAGCCGCCCCAAATCGCTTGGCCTTCCTCAAAGGGGTCACAGTTCTGGCTGTGTAGCCTTGCATAAGGGACACAAAGACTCACAGAACTATGGGGCTGGCTGACCCCTCCCAACTCCACCCCATCTTGGAACTCTCCATTTTTTTGTAATTTTATAATGTTGCTTTACATTTTTTTAAAAAAATAATGCTAAATTATTCAGTTTTTAACGTTTGACAGACAGATAAATTGTGTGTGTGTGTGTGTGTGTGTGTGTGTGTGTGTGTGTACCCTATAATGAACCTTTGAACTCTGGTTTAGACTTTACTTTCTCCATAAGCCTGTCTCTTACAGCAAGGCTATCCAAACTTTCTTCGTTGGCCATCCGGTGCAGGGGCTGTGTGGAGACAGATATGCGCACATGCATGCTTGCAGAGGGGGCTGCAAGCATGCACACAAATGGGGCCATGATTGCGTGTGTGACACAAATGGGGCCACGTGCATCCACGCGATGCTCAGAAGACACTAGCGCCCGCACGTCGCTGCAATGCTAAGTGTAAGAAGGGGTTGCGCTTGTGATGCTCGCTAGCGCCTGTATGATGCTCACGGTATTAGTAACACCCGCCCAACACCATGACGCTAACACGAGTGCAGGGTTCACACATGCACACGTGCATTCACTGGCCAGCCACTCAGGCCAATGGCCAGGTAGTGGGCCGCGGCCCACAGGTTGGGGACCTCTGCCTTAGAGCTACCAGAGCGAGATTGTAAAAATGTAAATTATCATTAGATGGCAGCAAAGAGTCTACTTTTTGTTTTGTATCTGTTTGCTGGTATCTACTGTTTCTCTTGATTGGAGCAAGCCAATCTAGGTACTCTTATTTTTCCTTCCACCAGAAGTGCCATTGAAGTGATGTTTCCCTGGAGTTATTTAATTTAGGTTTAAGAAGTAGTGTGAGCAGCTCCTGTAGAGTCATCACTCAAGGACCTCCCCACTCGGAGCTAGCCAGCTTTTTCCTTTTGAAAAAAAAAATGTGCCAGATAAAGAGTCGGTTAAAACATCTATCTATCTATCTATCTATCTATCTATCTATCTATCTATCTATCTATCTATCTATCTATCTATCTATCTATCTATCTATCTATCTATCTATCTATCTATCTATCTATCTAATTTTCAGTTGCCATCCATCCAGAGTGCAACAGTGCCAGTAGAAACATCTTCAACAGCCAATGTTTATTTATCAATTGCCCAGCATTTCCAACCCAAACAATCTTTAGTGGTCCCTACCTGCCTTTTAACAGCCACTCCTTGCTGATGTTCTCAGTGAACCTCTGTGAAACATGTAATTTTTGATAAATAATTACCAGTACCGATCATGGTGCTAAATGTATATTCCAATATGTATCAAGAATTTTTGCTTAGAATGTCAATCTTTCTGGTCTATTCTTCTCTCACAGGTGATGCACTGAGTCCTTAAAATACTGGAACATTAAAATGGTTATTCCCCAGGAACCACAGAACAACTGTGCAAAAGGCATGGAGGGGGTTGGATACCTCTGCCCCTAATTACATATCTGGTGCTTTCCAAGTGTTATAGGAATGGATATAGATATGACCTTATCTTATTCTCCTTTATTATCCATAAAGTTTAAAGGCTCCAAGATATGAGATACTATTCTGACTTTTATTCCACCTGTTATGAACATATTTGGAAAGCTTAGTTTATATTGTATGCCACTGAAAGATGTAGAAGTATCCTAAAATTTGGAGCATTTTTCTAAAAATAGAAAACACCCAAAGCTTTTAGATATCCCTGAAGTTAGATTTATAGCCTCTCAGGAGATTTTTCTCTAGAAAACAGAATGAAGAAAATTAATGATCCACACCATGTCAACGATCAAGAATTGTCCCTTCTCCCAAACGTTTCTTAGTGTGTTTGTGTGTGTTAAACTTAGTGCATTGTTTTAAAATATTTTCAATACAGCACATAGCTTAGTCCTAAATCTTAAATGTGTTTGGCTGGGGAAGATTAATAAGTTTCAGTGGAAATCTACAACCTCATTGAAGCTTGTAACTGGTCATAGAGAATTAACTTGTAGCCATCATGGTACTTGATGTTTATCCCAATCTGTATCAGGAGACACCCTGAATCTGTTTAATGGTCCTGAATAAGCATTGAGATGCAAATATACAGTATATCTACATATCTCTGCATTATTTATTAAAGATGAAGGAGATTCTGTCCCTTTGCCCTTCTTTTTGAATTAAGGATTGCAATAAATTTGATTGCAAGAGATCATCCATACCCAGTCCAATGACTTAGAACAGCATGAGCTGGGAACCCAAATAATTTGGGATGTACCTGCTTATCGAAAACTCCTGAAAATTATTTCTAGAAATCTTCACCTCACTATTGAAAGTGTACATGTATTCATATTAAAATTCAGATTGCCCTCTTATTTGATTCATATCAGGAGGTGAATTTGATTCACATCAGGTTGGAAGTGGGAAAGAGCCATCAAAATATAAAGTACTCTTGCAAACTTTCATACAGGTTGTCCTCGACTTATGACCACAATTGAGCCCAAAAATTCTGTTGTTAAGTGAGACATTTGTTAAGTGAGTATTGCCTCATTTTACAACCTTTGTTGCCACAATGGTTAAGTGAATCACTGCAGTAGATAAGTTAGTAACCTGGTTGTTAAGTGAATCTGGCTTCCCATTGACTTTGCTTGTCAGAAGGTTGCAAAAGGTTTAACGCATGTCCTTGGAACACAGCGATGGTCATAAGTAAGAACCAGTTGCCAAGCTTCTAATTTTTGATCACATGATCATGGGGATGCTACAAAGGCCGTAACTGTGAAAAATGGTCATAAGTCACTTTTTTCAGTGCTGTGGTAACTTTGAACAGTCTCAAAATGAACTGTTGTAAGTCGAGGACTAACTGTATATGATCTTGAGATCTGTAAGTGTCGTTGAAACTGTTGTGAAGATAATGGCACAGACTAGGTTAATAATGAATTATTAAATGGACATTCCCAGATATTTGCTGGGAGAAAAAACAAGGATCTGCTTCCATGGACCATCTGTGTAATGCGGCAGCAGACTCTGATCATTTTTCTCCCCTCAGAGATACAAATCTGTGACAGAAATATGAGACTTCTGCGTCAGACACTGATGTGTCTTTTCACCGAAGTAAAGAATTGCTGTGATGTTGTTGCTCATGCCAGGATGAAAAAAATATCTTCTTGCCTAGTCGAATAGTGGTTACATAATAATAGTATTCGAGCAGTTTCATGAGAAAGACCTTACTGAATTCTAAATATCAGTGACTTGAAAATGTAAAAATGTCCTGCTTCCACATTTCTTGGCACGAATGAAAATTGCTACCTCTTCTATTTAGTACACAGAAACTCACAGAGAACATCTTTGCCTTTCCTGATTGAACTTTACCCTGGCAAAGTTGCCCTGCAAAGTTGCCGAATTCATATCCATCTAGAAATTAACAGGGTTCCTTCCAGGGGTGGGATTCAGCTGGTTTGCACCACTTCGGCAGAACCGGTAGCTAATTTTTTTGTTTCCCAGGCCCAGAGTGGAGTTCCAGAAGTGACATTCACACAGAGAACTGGTTGCTCACATATTTGAATCCCACCACTGGTTCCTTCCCATATTCAGACTCCTCCAGAGATATTGTTGCTCAACTCAGCAGCAATAAGGACTGAGATGGCAATGTGTAGGAATGCCCAGAGATACAGTCTAGTTATGTTTGTGCAACAGCTTAAACCAGGTTAACCAAACACAATTCCTGTATTCAAATAAGGTATTATACCCAAACAATTGAATGATATTATCATTTAACATGATGGCCTGGTTCACTTGCCTGCTAAGACAATGCTGGGCTCCCAGCAATATAGAGTAATGAATTAATAAGTGTATAATGAAGGTAAATTGAGTTTGTTGGCAGCAGTTTGGAAATACTTTGTTATTACCAGGATAGTTTCCTGACTTTCCCATCCATCCTGGTGGCTTCCCATCCAGTTATTAACCGCTCAAATCTTCTTAGCTTCCAGATCTCATCACGTCAGTTAGGTATAGCCATCTTCTGAGTTGCTGATTCCTATTTAATCCTATTTAAATCTAAGTTAGAATATTATACAGTAAAATCAGTTGCATGATTTTACATACCATGGTTGGGCTTACTGCTATTTTTAGACTAACTGAATGTTATTCTTAATTCTACTGTAATGTTTAATGTTAGTTGGAGAAACTTATAATGTTATTTTTAAAAACATGTATGTAACAGACAAGAGATTAGGAACATTCTTGAAAAGGCCATGATTTCTCACTGTCTATTCCCCCAGTGGCCATATAAATAATTAAGAAAAAAAATCTTTAAAAAGTCTTTTTAAAAAACTCTTTTAAAAGAAATCACAAATCAGCATTGTACCGAGGGGTGGCAAATGTGAATCAGAAAAGCAGATGTTCAGTTAAACATCCACCATCCTTTTGAGTTTCAGTCACATAATTAAATTGATTTCCCCTTTTTTTGTTAACATAGATTTTGCTTTACAACAAATCAATGATAATTAGAAATGTCAATTATCAATGACTCTTGGCCACATCTGGCTTTTAACCAGCCAATACTCCTTTCTTGTTTCAATAGTAAGCCTTTTTTTTAAAAAAAAAACAAAAAACTCAGTATGCTGCTCCTTATTCACAGTGATTTCCCAAATGCATCCAAACCATGCAATCATTTAACCAAATGAATAGGGTAGAGTATCTGTAATTTCACTGAACTCATATAGAATGTTTTGATTTCCCAAATAAGGGGTTGGGGACTATAAATTGCCAGGGATTAGGTGGGTAGGATTTTCTGAATACCTATACCTATACCTACACTTTATATGTTTTTTTTTGTTCTTTAGATATTCTCTATTGCTTCCAAATTAAAGCTCAGTAGTGAATATGCATAGAATAGCAGTTTTACATTTGTCTTAGTATCAAAGACAATTTTCCTTAGTCATTATAGGACTAGAACATTGTTTTATTATTTTTTTTAATTGTGGTTTTGGAGGAATATATTTAAGGACATTGCCTTGTCTGGCTGACATAAACCACAGGTCCTGAAGTTGCCTCTAAGAAAATCTGGAAATGGAAAGTAGCCATAATATAAACAGTTTGCAGATGATACTACCGTAGTGGGTCTTATTACAGATGGAGATGAAACAGGGTACAGGGGGAGGTAATTTTTGTTGGCAAGACAAAGGAGATGGTGCTAGATTTCCAGAGGAAAAGAGAGGAACCTGCCCCACTTTACATCGGGGGGCGGGGGGGGGGCTGTGTGGAAAGAGTTTCCTCCTTTAAATTCCTGGGAGTCTACCTATGTGAAGATCTTACCTGGAAAGTCAATACAACCCAGGTGGCCAGAAAGGCGCAAAAGAGATTCCACTTCCTCAGGGTCTTGTGGAAGAACAGGGTAGAACAACGGCTAATGATCTTCTTTTACCAGTCTACTATAGAGAGCGTCCTCTTGCACTGTATTGTGGTTTGGTATGCTGGCCTGACAGTTGCGGATAGGAAAATATTGCAGAGGCTGATGAGCACAGCACAAAACATTGTGGGCTGTCTCCTGACACCACTGGATGACATCACCAGGGCTCGCTGCCTTGGAAGAGTGAGGAAAATTCTCAGGGATGACTCACACCCTGGTCAGTACCTCTTTACTCTCCGACCATTAGGTAGGAGATACAGGAGTATAGCCAGCTGTACCAACAGGCTGAAGGACAGCTTCTATCCATGGGCTGTCAGGCTCTTGAATGGGAAAAAACTTTATGTATTACTGACTTGCAAGGCAGGTGTGTTGTGTAATTAGCTCACATGGTGTAACAAGATGGTGGGTTTGTTGTCACTGTGAGTTGGGGGGGCAGGAAGGGAGGCTCAGCCAATCTCAATGCATACATGGTTGTACTTTGACAATGAAGGTTCATTCTGGTTCCTCATCTTTTCTTGTTCTGCTGTACAGATATTTGCACTCAGGCATACAAAATAATAATGGCTACGGTAAGGAGGGTAGTGGCAATTTGAAATTTCTATCTAGCACACTGTTTCTCATCCTTAGCAACTTTTAAGATACAGGAATTTTAATTCTCAGAGTTTTCCAGCTAGTGTGTATTGGCGCCATAAGTCCTGGATGGAGGTGATAGAGGTTGAGTCATCTTTAGTGTGTTAATGGATCTGCTGGGTAGGAATGTGGAAAAGATCTTTTATATTTGATTTTCTTATTTACAGAAGCATTACATACTGCAGCACACCGTAGAATACATACATACATATACACCCATCCCATTGTTCCTTTTCAGGATAAACAGTCTTGTGTAGAGTGCAGGAGTAAGAATTAACAAACCAAATAAATTAAATCACAAGGAGAAGAAAAGAAAATGTAGTTTATACCAAATTAGTTATACCAGCAGCAGTTTCTATACCTCCCCATATCTTTCCATTCTTGGAAACCATCCTTGCTTCTGCATTGTCCATAACTACTACTTGCATTGGTTTTATTCCTTAAATCTCTTTTCTTTTCTTAATCTTTCTTCCTGAGAACCTCATTAGATTCATTCAGTCTTACACTGTGTTCCTCAATCTTCCCCTTTCTCTCAACACATTCAGTCTTCATATATTTATTTTGCAATTCTTTTTCTGTCTATGACAAGCCGGTATTATTACTCTTTTGAATTGGTCATTCACTTGTGAATTCAATTCACATTAACTCAGCATCTTTTTCTTTTTATCTCTTCTTGTTTTATCATATACACTCCTTCCTAAGTGCACAATATATTTGATTAACTGTTCCCCCCCCCCAATATAACCAAATCTTACTTTCAAATGCAGTACAGGTAATCCTCAGGTTATGTCCATTTTTTCAGTGACTGTTCAAAGTTATGATGAGGGGAGATTTACAATTGGTCCTTAGTGTTCTGGTTGCTACAGCATCCTTATGGTTATCTGATTGCAATTTCTGACATTCCTGCTGGCTTCTCACAAGCAATGTCAATGGGAAAGCCAGCAGGAAGTTGGAAGTCGCAGTCATGTGAAGTTTCTGCTTAATGACTTGTGTGATCCTTGCTGAATCACAGCACCTAGAGTTGTTGAAACTGCCACTGTAGTCACATGTTATCATGTTTTTTTTATCTGTGTTACTTAGTGATGACAATTCCAGTCACAATTGCCCTTGTAAGCTGTATTAACATGGGCAGAAATATTTTCTTATACTGCACATGACATTTTTATACATTTTTTGGTGTCAAGAAACATTCTTGCAACAGACCATCCATTACCTTTCTATCAGCAGTTGCCTATTTTAGTTTTCTCACCCATTTCCCCATTTTAGTAAGTATTCACCCAGGATATACAGATTAATCTACCATTTTTGTATAATCTGTGACCGTTGAGTCCATTTTCACCACCACACACCACCTACCTTGGTCTTTAATACTTTAATTTTAGATCCATGCATAGAATCCTCATTGGATTCTAAAGTTTACCACTTGCCACAAATAATTTGGATTCTCAGCCAACAACATGGCCTCTCTTACATACAAGAGTAGACACAAATTCATTTCTCCAGGCAATACCAATCCAACACCACTGCAACATCCATAAATATATATAACTATAACATTAAATATAACATTTAGCTGTATGTACATACTTAACCAGTGTTTATTCTGTTTATGCTCACTCATCCTTTACTTCGAGCATATAATGCTCTTACCCCATTCAGGAACTATCCTTCAACTCCTTTTTCAGACAAGACACTCCACATTTTAACCCTTTTCACTTTATCATATGCTTTCTCTAAAGCTATAGATGTACAATCAACTTTCTCGCATTCATACATTTTTTAATGACTTACTGAAAAGCAAAAGTGCACTTCCTGCCTAACATGTAACTGTGCTAGACTTTGCAAATGTTGCCTATTTTTACTTCTTATACCCTTTCAAACAACTTTCCAGGCACCATCAACACATTAACTCCTATAGTTTTTGTTTTTACTCTTTCTACCTATTATTTTATATAAAGGAACAACAGCATGTTTCTTCCAATTGTCAAACACAGGTGACATCCTCACACATGTCAAACAAGTTGTGCACAAACTGATATCCATATTTTAACGTTCACAATTATACCATCTATACCTGCAGCTTTACTATATATTTAACATTCTCCGAGCACTGATGGGTTTTTTTTCCATTCACTTCTGCACCGTTAACCATTTTTCAACATTGTCACATCATTGATAAACTTGTTTTCATTTATTTCTCTTGGACATTAACATTCACAGCGTTTGTTTAAATTCTGTGTTGCATTCTCTTTATTTTTTTCATTCATCACTTTAGATTTTCTCCTTTTAATGTAAGTTGAAGATGGAAGAAAGGATCCAGGGCAGTGAAAAAAATACCCTCCAAATAAAAAAAAATCAAGAATGTGATTTGGACAAACCTGAAATTTGGGCAGAGAAGAGGGTGCTGACAAGTCGACTAGATATTGTCCTATATTCCTATGTTCTGCCTTTCTTAAGCTTCTGACCATAGTGCAATCATACCTGTGTAGAATAGTAACTGGAAATTAGTGGTTGCCATCAGTGTCCAAATTAACATCTTCCCCCATTGTCTGTTTATATTTGTGGACTTGCTGGGTCAGCTGGTTGGGAAACTGTCATAGGCATGGGTGTGCAATAGGAACAGTGTGGCCATGCTCACACACAACTTCGAGGGAATATAGGCTGTGACTGAATTCTCTGTGACATATAGTTGCTTGAAGAACAAGTGGTTGAAGATGTCCTCTGTGTTTGAATTTAGCAGGTGCCATTGTGCAGCAGCCATTTATTTTATTTTATTTTATTTTATTTTATTTTATTTATTATTTTATTTTATTTTATTTTATTTTATTTTATTTTATTATTTTATTTTATTTTTATTTTATTTTATTTTATTTTATTTTATTTTATTATTTTATTTATTTTATTTTATTTTATTTTATTATTTTATTTTATTTTATTATTTTATTTTATTATTTTATTTTTTTATTTATTTTTCTATACCGCCCTATTCCCGAAGGACTCAGGGCGGTTTACAGGGCAGCATATAAAAGACAATATAAAAAGATAATATAAAATTAAAATGAATTAAATTAATTAAAGCCCAACAATTAAAAACAATATTAAAAAGCTAAAACCCCTTCAGTCCAGGCCTGACAGATTGAAAAGCCAGGTTTTCAGGTCCTGGTGAAATGAACGCAGATCGGGGGCGGTCCGGAGTTCCACAGGTAAATCATTCCAAAGGGCAGGCGCGCCCACAGAAAATGCCTTCCCTCTGGGGATCACCCGCCGGCACTCCCTAACCGGCGGCACCCTAAGGAGGCCCTCTCTATGGGAGTGCACAGGACGATGGGAATCCATGACACCTAGTTTACTTGCGGAATTAAGAAATCTGAACAAATGTGTCAGTACTTTGCAATGCTCCAATCACTCTTTCCTTGACATTGTCTTCATTCTCATTTGCTTTCATAGAAGCCTGTTTTTTTTTTGTCTTCAACTGCTTGGCAAGCAGCACTGAAATCATAGTAAGGCATATGTATTCTTATAAAGAAGTGGTAGCACCAACAATAGTAAAGGGAAGCAAAAGAAATTGATAAAGATGAAACCTTCACTCAATTTTAAGCATTTGAATGGTTCTGGAATTGTTCCCTCTGAGTTGCTGGATTTGTTTCCTTTGCAAAGCTATGGCCCTTCTCACGAGCATTTTGCTCTAAGGAAACAAACAAGAGCAATCAAGGTAATTAGCTCTCTATAGAGAAGATTTGGTGAAGAAACTAAACCAGGAAATTAAACTGACAGAAGATGTTGAGACAACAGTGCATTTGTCATCCAAGCACCACCTGGTACATCTTAGCACCATCTGGTGGATTTTGGAAGTATCTATATATCACAAACTGTGAGCAAGTAAGCAACTCATTGCACCACCCTCCCAAGTTAGCTAAGAAGCACTTTGGAATTTTACTGCAGGCAGATGAAGTAGTGCTCCTATAACAAACACCAGCTAGATAAAAAATCAACTCTGGGTGCCTCATCCACTAATTTTTCTGAGAAATATTTGAGTTTCAATTGTACCGAAACCAAGAGCCTCACTCTTTGCAAGGATATTCCAGCAACTGGAATATCCTTGCAAAGGATATTCAACTGGATATTCCAGTTATGTCTGGTTAAATAAGATTTTAAAAACATTGTTTTGAGCTCAGTTGGGATCATGTTCCTCTTTTGCCCCTCTGGAAAAATGTTCATTCTGAATCTTTAAGGACCATGTTTAAAGTGGGCCCACATTTACCTAAGGTACTAAAGAGGGAAATTGGCCTGAGCAATACAGAGATTGGATGATCTGTATTATTGCTCGCTGGCTAAAATTACTGCTTTATTTTCCAAAAGGTCTTTATTCTTTGGATACGGCAGACAAATACCGGTACGAATCAATACAGGCAAGATTGTCCTTGCTGAAACTGCACCGCCATGGCTCCTCAAAAGAGGTCATTTTGATAACAACATATGATCAAGAGCTTCCTGCAATTAGGCAAGGTGACAGACTTTTAGAAGATCAAATATATCAATGTACCCTACCCAGAAATGCAAGCTTCTTTTCAGGCTAACACATTAGCATTTTATTGCCCTGTCAACAGCTCTTCTCAAGGGCAAATGCAACAATTTCATGAACTAAAAGTGTGTCCTTGTGGAGAAGGACCCATCAAATCTACTGTATAGCCAAGGTTTTATTATGTTGCATTTTCTATAAGGATACAAGGTTAATAGTATCACTCCCTATCTGGTTATGTCTTAGATAATTCCAATTTATTTTATATTCAACTGACAGGTCAGAATCAGCAGAGTTCCATTTTCTTGAATGTGGCTAACATTTGCTATCCTCTTTGTAAAATTCAACAGTTTGAATATCTTGATGATCTAATTAGAATTGTATGTTTGTGTTTTAATTAACTTGAGGCAGAAACTGATTAATTACTTATTACCTTGTAGAACTGTGGTTAGTAAACCTAATAAAAAACAGAGAGGGGATTTTTAAAGGCATATGATTTTTATTTTTATTAGAATTTGGTTTTTAAATATATCTTTTTAAAGATATGTTAAGATATCTTTATGTGTTAGGATTTTAATGTTTTAATGTTGGAAGCCACCCAGAGTAATTCACTATGAGATGGGTGGCAAATAAATTCAATAAATAAATAAGAAAATAAAATACCTGACTTGAAACCCTAGGTTGTCAGCTATCCTATTCTTAGGTCAAAAGTATTAGTATTCTTCCTATCTGGCTACTTCAAAGTTCAGCTTGTGTTTCCATAGGAAATACTATGCCTTGCCTGATTCTAATCTTTATAGGCAGAGATGCGTTATAACATTTGATCTTATCTTTTCTAAGGCCTTTATAGCCCCTCTACCAAGTGCTAGTCTATGGCATATTTCTTGACTGCTTGTTCCTTTATTGTTGTTAATAGATCCTAAAAGGTAGAAGCATTCCATCTGTTTAATTTTAGCATTTAATGGGCAGCCTGCCTTTGCTTTTCGTATTTATTTAAAATATGAAAAAATGGAATGTTAATACACTTGAGATCTAAAAGATAATGTTACAGGTATGCTATTTTTTTTCCTCATTAGTGTGCATCTCAGAAGATGTATTTGTTATTTGGGTGCAATCTTTTCTACAAAACATACTCTGCATACTCTGCATACTCAAGCATACTCTGGTTTTCTCATAAAAACTTCTCTAAATCTGATTTTAAATGACTCCTTTGTTTCTTGTGCAAACATAAGTTGAAATTCACATTTATTTATTAAATTTCCCTATTTTTAAAAATTACATCTTTAATTGCAGGAAAAAATAATATGGATCACAGGCATATGGAATGAATAATAACTGCACATAGTAAGCCTTCATCATTTGAATCCAGCTAACTGTATGAATGTACTGTATGAATCCAGCTAAACACAGTTGTAAAATATTGTTGCAAATTGCAAACTATATGGTTGAAGAAAAAGCGTCAGAGTCAAAATCTACCAAAACCCAAGACTTTCAAACGTATTCCAGAGCTTGCTTACTGGTCCACCTTGTGAAAGAATGGAATAAAAATGCAATAAATGCAACAACGTTTTTAGAAAGTTTTAAAAATGACTGAAGGAAGATAATCTTGAATTTAAATATTTTCCTTCCAGAAAAAGATAATGACTAAAAAAATAAAAGGAGAAATCCATTAGCAACCATTAGACTCAAAGTTAGTTTCATCTTTGCTTTTAAGGCTGAGATTCTACACATTTGGTAATTATCCATTTTGCAGATGTTTGGGACAAACGATTACATCACAGAAATGTAATGTACACAGAAGATTACACCCTCATTCCCTCAATAGAAAATAAACAAATTAAAAGAAGACATCACTTCCATGTCGTCTGTCAGTTTCCTGGAGTCTTAAGCAAAGATGCGTAAGGAAGGTGAAGATTCTTGGATCTTTGCTATGCAGATTTTGGAAGAATTACAGTACTGATGTCAGAATCAACCATCTCCACAAGATATGTATTGCTGGCTTGCTTCTGCATGGCTGCTGGGGCAATACTGGTTGTAACTAGAGGAACATAATCTGTTGCCTTAAGCAATAGACACAAACATCCCCTAAATGCCGCTGATGATGTTACGTAGCCTGGTAACGAAACATTCGGAAACCAACCCACAAGCTCAGAGAACAAACCTTCACCCTCACGTTGCCTTATCCCAAAACTGGTTCTCTGGGTTCTGGAATGATGATTTTCCTACCTGCACTTAGGGGTAGCATCAGGTATAGATCTATAATAGGATGTTACTGGCTGATACTGTTGGTAATGAACCCTATGGCCCCAAATGACCCCAGTCGGTGGCTTCATACAGATGTTAATTAAGAGAAGAGAGAGACTCAAGCCTACCCTGAAACATCCCACATAACAGGGATCTAGGGCTGGACCTCTTCCCCCTACCCATACCAACTGGTATCCTGTTTCCCCTAAAGTAAGGCCTACCCCAAAAATTTTTTGGGGAGGGCCTAATATAAGCCCTAGTTTTGGGGCAAGGTACACACTTAAAAATCAAGCTAGGGCGGGGGTGTCAGTGTGGAGCTGCCTCATGTGCCCCACACCCACTTACCTTGCAGCCAGCCCTCTCCTCGCCAGCCCACTTCTTCTGCAGTGTCTTCTGCAGCCAGGCCTGCATTTCTCAATCACAGGCCTTTCCGGAAGGCCTCTGCAGCAAAGAACTGAGCTATAGATTCAATCCATAGCTCGGTTCTGCAAGACCTCTGCAGCTGAGGACCAAGCTATGGATTGAATCCATAGCTTGGTACTTGGCTACCTAGGTCTTCTGGAAAGGCCTGGCTGCAAAATACAGGCTGGAATGCAGCTGCAGAACGAAACTGCTCCTTTGGCTCCAGAAGAAGTGGAGCTGCTGGGCGGGACTGTCAGTGCTGAAGGTGAGTAAAACATCCCCTAAAAGTAAGACCTGGTGCCTCTTTTGGAGGCCAAAAAAAAAGTAACACCTGGTCTTATTTTCGGGGAAACACGGGTACCAGCCATGGAGGAAGGAGCAAAACAACGAGAAAATTGTGCTCCCATTACCAATCCTTGGAGCTTTCCTGATACAATATCAGCATTGTATAACCTTCCTTGATTTTTAATTTTTTTTTAATCTACAGATCCCAATACCGCTGCAAATTTGGCGCTGGAGATGTTAGAAGCTCCTCTTTTTCCCATCCTCCAAGTATCCCTCTGAAAAAGTGGCAGTGTTGACCTTTGTAATGAAACGTTCTACTTCAGCTTTCAAAGATCATTAGCTGAACATTGCTAATTGGTTAAGGGCAAGCAAGACAGACGTAGATTGCTGGTTACTTTGACAAGGATCCACAATCAGGCAATTTTCTTCAGATGAGCACAAAACAAAATAGGATAAATGCTTATCACTGTGGCTTGCAAAATATTATTCATGTAAATGAGGTATCTGATCAAGGTGTTCAAAATCTGTTTTTATAAAAAATAAGTCTCTCTCTACATTTCTCATCTGCATCAGTTAAATGCAACCTGATATTCTTCTCATGCTCTGCTTGTGAAATTCTTATTTGCCACCATCAGAATTCAGATACTTGCTACAGATGGCTTCAAAAACGTTAGGATTGGCCAACGAGACGCCGAATTCTATAATCCCATAGTGTCAACTAGGCAACCTGCTGTTTCCCAGCATTTCAGTTTAGTAATCCCCATAATCCCTAACCAGATTGGCCACTAATCAGAGATTGTTATGGCAGGTACCATTCCAAACATTTTGAGAGCTCCACATTTCTCCCTTAATCTGATCCAGTTGGCTTTGTCTTAAGTAATTATGACCAATAATTGCACCCTGAGGGCATATGTTTTAAAGCCATCTACTGCTTGAGACTAACTAATTGCTCTTTATTTTGATGGCAACTAGTGAGTACCATTCATGTGCCAATTTCTTGTAATAACCAGTGAAATGACCCCCATTATAAAGAGAAAGATTTAAGCAATCCTGCGGGGAAACGATTTTATAGCCTGTTTAGCACCTCCTATAAAATGCAATAAGAGACACGGAGAACTGAGTCAGCCAAGCCCTCCTTGCATTTCTTCAGTCCTTCTTCTGCACACAATGTTGCCCTGGGTTTTATTTTTCCTGTAGTGCTCATATGCTCTAACATTTATGTGGACTGGCACTTACATTTCTTGATAACCCAGAGGTCAAATACTGCAAATGATCCTTGTCATGGGAAGGAATGTTGAAATTGGCTTCTAACCCAGGCTGTGTTTTTTTTGTAGAGGAGCGAAAAGCTCAGTTCTTATTTCTCAGACTATTAATCTAGCGTTTTTATGAGTCTATAGATAAAATTTTTAGTAAGGCAATTTTTGCCGAAGGCTCTGATGCTGACTCTAGCCTTAGTTCGTGTAGAACTGATATCCTCACACTGGCTTTGCCAAAGGGTCAGAAATTTAGCAGAGATAACTGAAGTCCTTTTTGTAAAGATGGGGAATTATGCTTAATGGAGGGCAACCTTTGAAAAGTGATTGGAAGTGCTAGCGGGTGCAGGATGGAGAAGTTCATCTCCAGAGCATGTTGCCAAAACAGAGCTGTCTTTTGGTTGCTAGTTAGCATCTGGGCTCAATCCAAGAACCTGGCACTTGTCTTTTAAAACCTACTTCAAAAAATGGCTATGCATACTTTTGGTTGATATGCCAGATGTGTTCAATAACTGGAAATTCAATATTTTTGAATTGAGTGTGATTTTCTTCTAAGTAAACATAGGATGATGTTAAGACAGCAGTAGTTTTTATCTTTTTTTTTAGACAGCACTTAACTCCTTTCTCCCTTGATTAAATTTTACATTAAGAATCCCCCTTTTTTATAGTTTATCAAAATCGTATGTTTGTTTGGTACAATACAGGTAGTCCTTGACTTACAGCAAGGAAAAAATTTGGTGGAAAAAATTACCTTTTCCAGAACAGATAAGTTACACATGTCTAAAAGCTAATCTAACATCTGGAATAATCTCACTTTCTCAACTTCTCATTATTATTCTTAGATGTCCCACATGCACTGTACAGTCATAATTTCTTATAGATAGTCTAATTTCAAAGCTTTGATGAATAGTCATTTAGTGACTATTCAAAGTTACAACAGCACTGAAAAAGTGACTTATGACCATTTTTCACACTTATGACCATTGCAGCATCCCCACGGTCAGGAGATCAGAATTCAGATGCTTGGCAACTGGTTTGTATTTATAACGACTGCAGTGTCCTGGGATCATGTGATCCCCTTTTTGTGACCTTCTGATAAGCAAAGCCAATGGGGAAGCCAGATTCACCTAACAACAGTGTTACTAACTTAACAACTGCAATGGTTCACTTAATAACGGTGGCAAGAAAAGTCATAAAGTTCACTTAACGACTGTCTCACTTAGCAACAGAAATTTTGGGCTCAATTGTGGTCATAAATTGGGGACTACCTGTACTGCTTGATATATTATAGCTGGGATGCAAACAATCAGACTACCACTAGATGGTGCTTTCTGTGCTCCTTATTGCCATCTAGTGGTCATCAAAATATTTGGTATAGTACTATACGTATACACTCTGCTCATCTGTGGTCTTCTTTGTGATAAGGAATGTGCCCAAATATGATAATAGAAGGTCAGTACTTCAGGCTAAATTCTTATTAGATATGCATCATTCCATTGTTCAATAACTGGTCAAGATAAGGCATAAAATGCCCATATTTTGTGAATTATATTTGGTGCAAAAGAGGGGAAGAAGTGAATCTTCCCATCTGTCCAAGGCAAAACCACTAATGGTGAGAGATGATGGAGCATCCGGAGATATCTGGAGTGCCGTAGGTTCCATCCCAGATTTAGAATACAAATTTGGGGGAGAAACATTTACTCAGAGAGGCTTTTGAGTGTTTGCTCAAGTTCGAACAACGTTAAGCTGGTTTAATTTCAAGTGCAAACATCAGATATTTGCTGACATGCCATCTTGTATTCGTTGACTGTCCAGAATTTATCAGTTTATTGATATTCTGAGAAAGTTGGGTGGAAAGTCCACCAAGAAGCCTTTTCCCCAATGCCTTTCCCCACACTTGCCATTATAACAAGGTTATTGACCACAGCAGCTTTCAGAAGCTTTTAACTATAAAAGCCTAAAATAAATAAATAAAGGTAGTCCTCAACTTATAACGGTTTGTTTAGTGACTTTTTGAAATGACAATGGCACTGAGAAAAAGTGACTTATGACCCTTTTTCACACTTAACGACTATTGCAGCATCCCCAGGGTCACCTGATCAAAATTCTTGGCAACTCTTGGCAACTGATTCATATTTATGACGGTTGCAGTGTCCTGGGGGGGGGTGTCACGCGATCCCCTTTTTTGCGACCTTCTGACAAGCAAAGTTAGTGGGGAAGCCAGATTCACTTAACGACCGTGTTACTGACTTAACAGCTGCAGTGATTCACATAACAACTGTGGCTAGAAAAGGTCATAAAGTGGTTCAAAACTCACTTAACAACTGTCTCATTTAGGAACATAAATTTTGGGCTCCATTGTGGTCGTAAGTTAAGGACTACCTGTACGCAAGCCTACCCTTGGCAGGAGCTTTCCAGGTAATCCTATTTCATAAGAATAGAGCTACTTGTCTTCATTGAATCTCGGTACAAGAAGTCGAGAGAGAGGAAGCGTGGCACCCATGGTTTCTGGACTTCTTTTGAACCTCTTTTCCAGCTGTGGTAAAAGGGTATTTTCTTCTGTGATAGAAAGTAGCACATGGCATCTCTGCACCTGTGTTTCTTCTCTTCCTCTGTGTCTCATCCAGTTTGTACACTGGGAAAGCAAAGTGAAGGCAGCATACAGTAGACCCTTGCCTCAGTGGAATGGGACAACTCATCATGGCCAACTTGCCGTGGACAACTCACCATGGGACGACTCCCCACAGGACAATTCAACAAATACAAAAGTTAAATTAATTGCAATGGAACCATGGTCAGTAATAATAAAATAAAGTTGGTTCAAAAATTACAAGAATTTTGATGAAAACGTGGTCACCAATAATAAAAGTATCTGAATGAAACCCCTAATACAGTCTTGAATTGTCCTGCAGCGCGTTGTCCTGGGGTGAGTTGGCCATGGCACGTTGGCCATGGCAAGTTGGCTGCCTAGATCCCTGCTTAGGGTCATGTGATTAGGGAGGAAGGAAGGCTTAGGGTTCAGAATGGAGCAGTCAAAAACATTCTGAGTTCCTGCTTAGCTGCCTTTCCCATAGGGGTAAATGGGGAAATTTGGGGTTTCTTTCTCAGCAATCCCCCCACTTGACTTGGCTCATTTTTTAGTTTGATTATGTGTGTGTGGGGGGGATACCATTTGTCCAACACCAAATTTGTTCCCATTCTATTTAGTCTTCAGAGAGTGGTCTTGATGCCTCCTACCCTCTTTATAAAATTTCTTTCTAATTTTTTTTGGGGGGGGGCTTTGAAAGAACAACAAACGTTATATTTCATTGCCTACTTCTCACCTCCCGTTGCCCAAAAGTAAATGTTGATATAGCCTGTCCACGATCATACATATCCAGACCAGCATAGTATTTTCTTGTGCACACTTGCACATACTCTTAAACTTAGCTTGAAACAATAAATTCATCTACCTTTGGGGGTGGGGAGACGTTAGTGGGGATAGAAAAAATAAAAATAAACGTATTCATCATTCTGCAAAAGAATGAAAGGCTTTCCTTGTGAACAAGTGGACCAGAGGCAAAGCGGTTGCTGAGCTCAGGCAGGTCTTAGAGACTTCAGGAAACAGAATGATGTCTCTCTCTGGTCCTTATGCTGATACTGTGAACATCCGCTTCATCAGGCTATCTTATATGTGAGTTGAAAGGAATAGAACTGAGGAAGAGAGCATCCTTTAGGCTTTAAATATTCTTTAATTGTCTTCTTAATAGTAGGAAGGCTCGTCAATGGGTAATCAGTTTCGCATTTTTTTCAATTCTTTGCATGTACACTTTGCTTTAAGGTGAAGTCTTTAGAATTACATTACATTAACAATAATAAAATAGAGAAGGCTGGTTCCTTGGAAGACGGTGAGTTAGCTCTGTTCCTGTAATGTCATCTTAAATCCTGCTGGTTTTGAACATAAAACTAAAAAGATAACGACAATTTAAGTGCCATCTTCTCCTAAAAAAGCAGCACCGACACATGAAAGGAAGAATTCTGCCCATAATGAATGCATTTTAATGTCAAAGAGCTTCAGAAAAGGAGCGAAAGTGCATTTATTTTAACCTAGTCATTTGTGCTCCGGCAAAAAAAGAGGACAAAGTGTTATTGATGTGCTGTGTTGTGTGTTTTTTTTTTCCCCTAGACAAACGGAGAGCAGAAGCACATGGAAAGATTTGGTCCTTGCGTAGACATGATATTTTGCTTGTAATATTAGCGGATATATTCATCTGAAGCAATTTCTGCATACTTACATATATTTACATCTAAAATCAGCCATTAATCAAACAATTACCTTTGAACTTATAAGGTGAGATACAGATATAGTGCTGTAGACATGTTTATTTAGTTTTCCATTTGCGATAGTTGTAAAGGAAAAAGAAACACTACAAAACATATACATTGACAGCAGGAAGAGCAGGAGAAAAAATGTTATGGACAGACTTTATCCATTTATGAGAAGAAAGGTGAAAGAAAAAGAAGCAACCAGAATAACACATTAAAAAATAAAATAAGTCAGATAGAAAGTTGTCTCTTTGGGTTTGACTGGATTAAGCTCTACTACTCCCTATCGCAAACCCAATTTTTTCAAGACTGGCTTAAGTTTGGCATAAGACTGGCTTAAATTGTGGAGCTATAATGTCTAAAAGCAATAATTGCAATAATCCCAGCCATTATTGCTTTTAGACATGTAGCCCAGATAAATTTGGATAGCCTCAAATTGGAGAAATATGATCTATAGATTTCATCTGATAAACATCAGATCTATTTTTGAGCAGCACAGATGTCTGCATTATATTTACCTACATCTGCACTCTAACATCTGCATATAGGACACTCTGTTTCTGCAAATTCTGTAAAGGAGGTACTTTTTAATGTATCACTCATGGAGGAGTAAACAATCTGTTGTCCTTTCATTTGGTTGTCCCACCTGTTCTTCTGGAGAAGTGAGTTTTAATTGATCTTCTCCTACATCTTGAGATAGGACTGTGCTAGTCATTGGTTGGGGTTCAGGCAGCATGATAGGTTTTCCAGCCTGCATTGAATTCTCTGCATAAAAGATATCAGAAGATTGATCCACTAATGGATCTCCAGTACTAAATATATGCTGTTTTAACCAACTTCCAAAGCATGGTGTCCAACCAAACCCTTGTATTGCACGGTGTTCCTTCCTATCAATTTCACCAACAGCTTCATTTCTTATGCCTTGTGGCTGTGGAAATGTTAATGTTGCCCTCTCAAACTCTCTCTTGGGCTGATTTACCTCCACGATATCAGCAAGTACAGTATGTCCATCCCCTCTGATACTAGTTTTAGAGCAAGGTATACTCTTGGAAGGAAATAATCCAGTTTCATAGATAGTATCATGATCACTTGTTTGGGCTAATAGAGAATTGGAGCACGGAGGACTCTTCCCTAGATCTGCTACTTCTCCCTCAAAGCCACCTGGATTTTCTCTGTGATTAGTCTTCAAAGAATTGTTCCAAAGATTAGACTGAATGCCAGCTAGGTATGCAGGACGCCTGGCATACAAGGCATGGCTGCCTTCAGGATAAGTTGGACTACTTTTTTGTTCCCATGAAACCGCCCTGAATTGAGGTGCAATTCTCAAAGGTGCCAGTATATTTTCATTTGCCCCTAGGGACTCACCTGCACAGCAAAAATAGTTGATAGTGGGTTGGGAGGTGATGGTTTCATGTTCTCTTGGATATCCCCCTGTATTAGGATAATTTCTCCTTCCAGGAGAATTATTACTTGAAATGGGTGGATTGATATGTATGGTTCTCCATGTATCTTCAGTATGTGTTGGGATTCTTCTGATGTTTGTGGAGTAAGGATTAAAGTAGGATGAAGTTTCTTTGGGAGCAGATGGGTCAGCCAATTTGGGGCCCCATGTATCTCTTTCATCATAAGGTGATCTTCCTTGGAAAAGATGACTAGTTTTTGGTGCAGGGTATGGTCCAGGGTATGGCAGATTCCTCTCTGTGTGTCCATGTATATTGCTTATATGATATGGAATATGTTCATAATGTTCTGAACCATGCACTGGAGAATGTTCTGGGATCTGTCTGTTAATTTCCTCATATGGCAAATTGCCTCTTCCATTGGCTGGATGTTCTATAGAATATTTGGGATTTATATGGTGCTCACTTGGATTATAGGGAGGATTTTGGTACTGTATATCAGGATCAGCCAAATGTTTTTCATGGGGCCATATATTTTGCCTGGAATATGGTTCATTCTCCTGCTGAATGCTTCCATGATATTCGCTCCTGTGCATTTGATCTGAAGGCAAAAGGGGCGAATAAGAGCCTCTTTGCCCCAGAGGTTCTATTGTAGGCAAGTTCTCTTTGTCATCCCATGCTCTGGGATAAAAGGAAGGAGCTTGCTGGCTGTAAAAAGTCTTGTCAGAATAAGTAGCATGTTCCCTCTGATGAAAAGAACCTGGGGGATACACTGAATTATATCCTGGAGGAGCTTCTTTAACCATTGCTAAATCTTTCTGGTTCCACATTTGGTTTTGTAAAGATGGGAATTGCTCTCTCTGATGATCTGGATGAATAAAGGACTGTTCCTTCCAATCATTCTTATGGGCTTTTTTTTCAAATGGAATTCCCCTTGTATCCAAAAATGTTTCTTGATGGAATTGGCCATTTGACTGTTGTTTTCTAGAAGGATGATACATATCACTGTTTTCTTCTACTTTCTTTAGAGAATGACTTTCTAATGGAGAACTAGGTTGTTTATTACCTCCATATGTTGGATTTTTATTCCATTGAGGTCCTGGACCAGAGTTAGGATCAGCTCTCCAACTTGATGGATTATTTCCAGGATAATGGGATTTCTCTTGTTGCCCAAATGTGTTTGGTCTATTTTTTGCTGTTGGGTGATTACTGTTAATTCTCTGCAGATCAGTTCTGTGAACTGAATTGTCTCTATAAACCCAAGGATCTGCTGGGTTTTCAGCTTGTATCGATGGATTTCCTCTAGAAACTAAAGTGTTGTATCTTGTATTACCCATATCTGGGTTGGCTTTATAAATATATGAATCACGTCCCCTGGATTGTTGACTACCTGAGAAAAAATTTTGAAAAACATTGGTATTTGTAGACTTAGGTCTATAATTTGATTGATCAATGCCATTTTGTGCTGCTTCATTTTGTCCTGACATATGACCAGTAGGAGAAGGTGTTGGGATTCCATTTACATGAACAAAATTGGCCTCATTATTTGTTGTGCTGAGTCCTGAAAGACTAGCATTCCCTCCATGGCTGGCTGGAATGGTGGAATTTGTGTCTGAAACCGTTGAGTTTGTTGTAGGATCTGATGCTGGATTCTCCTTAGGGGGTTCTTTTTCTTTGGGTTTCTCAAAGTCTTGTTCAAACATCTCTTCAGAATAATAAGGAGGCCGATTTCCTAACCCGTGGTAGCCATATCCAAAATACGGAGTCTAAAAAGGCAAAGGAGAAAATGAAACAGTATAAAATGATCATGTCTTAATCAAGTTTTTTTTCTGATGGTCCTAAAAGCCAATGATCCTAAACAGATCTTGACTCCTGGGTATAATTATAAATGATAAAATAAATATCATTCAATGTGCATCAAACTTAAGCATTAGAACTAGCAAACATTAATCAGCAATGTGTGCAGCTGTGGTATAATCAAGGTCTCTTTGAAAATCAGGGTAGCTCTTCTCAAACTATGCCCCCATTTTTTCTTTACTTGTAGCTCATATATAGATTAGTGCATTTAATTGTTTTACTTACCCCTTCTTCATTGCTGACAGGTGGCTGTCCAAATGGCATATGCTAAGGAAATTAATAAATAAATCAGGAAGGACTGGGAAAATACAGGACAGAAGCCTTAAATAGCTATGGAATAATAACTCAATGTTTATCAGTCAAGTATACTTATTTAAGACCTATCAAGAGCCAATCTTGTCTAGTGGTTAAGGCACCAAGTTCTAGTCTGACTGTAGGCATGAAAGTCAGCTGGGTGACTTTGGGCCATTCCTCCTCTCTTTCAGCCCAACACACTTCACAATGTTTTGTGGTGGAGAAAGTAGGAGGAGGAAAGAGTATTAAGTATGTTCAGCACCTTGAGTTACTTATAATAATAATAAAGGTGGGATTAAAAAAAATCAAGATTCCAGTCATTACTTGTTTCCCTGATATTCCTTATCTTAGTCTCCCTTGTAACTTAAAAAAAATAAAAATGCCCATGTATCTTCAACCCTTTCTTTGGGCATCAATATTTTGTCACCTGAGCATACTAAGTCAACATTGGGAAGGGAACTGTTTTATAGGGTATGACTGTGCATAGGTGTGCCATGCAAAGCTGTTCTAGATTCCCTGGTGATGATAGTGGGTGGGACTATTTGAACTACATATGAATTTGTTCTAGAAGGTAGATGTATGTGATAGCTATTAATCTGCACACATTAGAGAAAATATTGTAGAGTGAAGTGCATTTTGTCAAGATTTCAGACATTACAGTCTCCTCTCATCTCTCAATTTTTTCTGATCCCTCTTTTCAACAGTCGATAAATATTAGTACTGGGGGAATTGAGAACATTTTTAAAATATGTTGGCAGGATCTTTACTAATAATTCATACTGGTAGTGCATTGTAGTCATCACTGTATGATAAAACCTCAATGACGACAGAGTTTATATCACAATGATGGCTGATGGTTCATGTTTGAAGATACTGTAAACCAAAGTTAGGAAACCAGCAATGGAGTAATAAAGTATATTTTATTATGTTTATTCATTTGCTGAAATGTTTAGTTGAAATCTTTTCTTCAGTTGCATCACACAACTTCAAGTACTGAAGCATTTCTCTTTATTTCACTGAATTGTTTGACATTTTTAAAATGGAAAATTTAACTAAGGACAAATTTACTATGAGAATTTCTATTGGTGTTTTTTTTAGAATTGTTAAGAGTTTGTTTTTCATTAGTTTGCACATTAGGAGAATATGTGAATAAAAAACTCAATAAAACCATCAACATATTAAAAACAGAATACAAAATTCAGAAGCAAAAGTGTTCTCTGCCAATTTCCTTATTTTTTTATAATAAATAAGATGTACACTTAAAGTTTCAGTACTTATTTATCATAGATCAAGAGAATTATGTGGTATGAGTTTTAGTGGAGTTTTCCAGCTTATTTAAGAAATGTTCTACAGAATATTCTTCATATGCAATTTGTCATTGCATTGATAATCACAGTAATAATGGAAAATTGGTTAAAAGAAATCTGATTGGTTAAGAGAAATCTGACTGACTGGCTCTAACAGTAATGATATATAAGTAATGATATATTTATGTCTTCTAGCAGATCACACTGATTAGCTTCTCAGTGAAATATTAAAAATGCTGCAGGGATCACATATTTTACCAGAGAGAGACTGCATATAATCTCTGGAGTGTTCACTCTTCTTCATGATTTTTGCTTTATTATTTTGAGAATAAAAATATCTGGTTACCAGACCAAATTAACTGAAAGTTTGAGCTAAAAGTGGCATAGAACCTTAGTCACTCTGACTTGCTCAGTACTGGCATTGTAGGTGAGGCTATAAAGTTATTGTAGGTGGGCAACAGGAAAACAAAATAACAAACTTTTAAAATGCTCCCACCTCTACTATACTGTAACTGGTAACAATTTGACCGCAAATTGTTATTTGCCACCTAATTTCAGTAGAAAATGAAGCCACTGCAATTTAGTGGCATGACAAAAAGGGGTTTGTTAAAGAGTTGGTTTGGTTGCTGGAAGCGTTGGTTTGATCCTTTATTACAAGAAACAATAAGTCTCAATACAGAATATTGTCCTCCCTGATAAGATCCAAAATGTTCTGGTTGGAAGCCTCTTGGACCAAAAATCTAGACTAAAAAAGTGGTCAGATGGCTTTGATGTTGTCATAATAATTAAATGTTAGCCATGTTTCACTTGGCAACTCTAAAACTTGTTGACTTGAACTCCCAGAATTCCTCAGCCCGCCAATTTTGGAGACCCTAGCCTTAAGGTGAGGTCGCCAGGATTACATCATCCATAAAGACATAGAACATACTGGTTTCTTGAAAGATGGCTAGCTGTGCTCTTTTAAATCATCAGTGGATAATCAATGTTGCATTTTTTTTCAATTCTTTGCATGTACACTTTGCTTTAAATGTCTCTAGGATTATATCATAGATAAAGTAATAGAGAATACTGGTTCTTTAGAAGACGGTTAGCTGGGCTCCTGTAAACTCATCTTAAATCCTGCTGGTGTGAATACAAAACTAAAAAAAATAATAATGACAATTTAATTGCCATCTTCTGCTAAAAAGTATTACAGGCACATGAAAGGGGGGAAAAAATCATCCATGTTGAATGTATTTTACTATCAAAGAGCTGCATGAAAGGTGCATTAATTGTCAAGGCACCGACGGGGTTTACTTCCTCCTTTTTATCTTCACAGCAATCTTGTGAGGGAGGTGCCATTGAAATGAACCTCATGGCTAAAGGGGAATACAATCTAATGATTCTTCAATTCATAACTGTAACTCATTGGACACTTTCCAATTATATGATCTCCAGTTCCCAGAATACCCTCCCAGACTTGAAATCCATACATCTGAATACTTCAGGTTGGTGAAGGCCACAGTAGTGATTAGTGTTTTGTAAAAATTATGCTGGGTTTAGTTGTATTTTTGCTGGAGAATGCGTGGACATGTATGTAATATTTCCAGAACAGGGTCTGAATGGAGGAAGCTATTCTCTACTAAGGCAATAGGTCTTATGGATTTTTATATCACCATCTCTGTCTCTACCCCTGTCTCCCCAAGTCATTTTTTTAACAGACCAAAACCAATAAACTACAAATCTACTGTATAATCAACCGACTTCAGATTTCTACATTAAGAATAATTGACTCACCTGTGGAAAATGCCAAGGTGGTTGTGAATATGGAGGAAAGCCCTGGAAAAGAAAAGGAACCAGTTGTTATGTATTTATAACCTTAAAAATAATTGCACTATCACTATGTGATGAGTGCAGCACAGTAACCTTCTGAGGCAGCCTTGGGTTAATGAAATGTCTACAAAGTATTTCTGTTCCGGTAGCTTAATTCTAAATAGTATGGGCAGTGCACCAAAGCTACACAATATTTGCTTCCAGGCAATAGGTGACATTTAAGCTGATGGAACTTTGCTCCTGAAAAGACACCAGAAGATTGCAGTGTGTGTGATTTACAACATGAGGACATGGAGCTGAACACACGAATAGTATAGTGACAACTCTATTAGGTTATAACCTGAAAATCCAAATGGAACTAGGTAACTCTGATATTTATTAAGTGAACAAGCCTTGATAAGACCACACTTGGTATATTGTATCCCGTTTTGGTCACCACAATGTAAAAAAGATATTGAGTTTCTGGAAAGAGTGCAAAAAAGAGCAACAAAGGTGAATAGGGAGCTAAAACATATGAAGAATGGTTGCAGGAATTGGGTATGTCTAGTCTAGTGAAAAGAAAAGGGTAACCTGATAGCAAGGTGCCAATATTTAAGGGGCTGCCACAAAGAAGAGGGTGTCATCCTATTTTCCAAGGCACCAGAAGACAGGAAGCAATGGTTGGAAACTATCCAAAAAGAGAAGCAACCTAGAACTAAGGAGAAATTTCCTGATAGTGAGAACAATAAACCTGTGGAATGGCTTGCCTTCAGAAGTCGTGGGTGCTCCATCAGTAGAGATTGAACAGCCATTTGTTTGAAATGGTGTAGGGTTTCCTGCTTGAGCATGGGGTTGGATTAGAAGACCTCCAAGGTCCCTTCTAACTCTGCTATTCTGCTATGTCTCTGCAAACTTCGCATGTACATATTCTAATGGAGTTTCGCAGAAAACTAATTAAATAACACAGTAAATGTTTAGAAAACAAATAGTTCCAATCAGCTCCAAGACTAAAATAAATTCCCAGAATGGTACCTGTTTTAATCCAACACAATGCCTTGTGTAGAGCAGCTTAGTGATGTTTTACAAAGGTGTGTTTGATTTTTGACCATAAATAAATGTCACATGTATTATGTATTATGCAGCTAAGCCAACCAAGAGATTTGTTGCTTCTTACAAACTAATAAATTTATTTGACATAAGCTTTTGCGGAGTCCATCTGAGAAGATACATGCAGTATTGAGTAAATGCATTATGGAGTAAATATTATAGTTTGGGAAACATCTGAGACAGGTTCTTACCACACTATGTGTTTGTGTCTGTGTATTACATAAACACAGAAATATGTTGATTACGTTTTGGCCAGTATCAGCTGGGTTTGTGCACAAAGTAGAACATAAACTTAGTTGGCTGATAATTTAGCAAACTAAATTAAGCCAAAATCAAATAACCTGATGCAGTTTGGTACAAATTGTGAACCAACTGAACTCAGCTAATAAACAGAGAAAACTTTTTGTCCTCTCCTAATCTCTTTCTTGCTCCTCTCTTCAAATACTCTACCACAACCTGGAAACTTTATTTCTCAAGAATAATAATTCTTGATTTTATTTGATGCCTTCAGGATTCTACAATTAGCAGTAGTAATAGCACTTATATACCACTTCATATAGGGACGTGGTGGCTCAGTGGGTTAGGATGCTGAGCTTGTTGATCAGAAGGTCGGCAGTTTGGCGGGTCGAATCCTGAGTGCCGCGTAACAGAGTGAGCGCCTGTTACTCGTCCCAGCTTCTGCCAACCTAGCAGAAGGTAAAAATGCAAGTAGAAAAATAGGGACCACTATGGTGGGAAGGTAACAGCGTTCCGTGCGCCTTTGGTGTCTAGTCATACCGGCCACATGGCCACGGAGATGTCCTTGGACAAGCGCTGGCTCTTCGGCTTTGATACGGAGATGAGCATCGGCCCCTAGAGTCAGAAACGACTAGCACGCATGTGCGGGGGAACCTTTACCTTTACCTTTACCACTTCATAATGCCTTACAGCCCTGTCTAAATGGTTTACAGAGTCAGCGTTTTCCCCTCAGCAATCTGGGTCCTCATTTTACTGACCTTGGAAGGATGGAAGGCTGAGTCAACCTTGAGCTGGTGAGAAATGAACTGGAAGTGGTAATGCAGAATTAGCCTGCAGTACTAACCACTGCACCACCATGTATCTGATAATAATCTGAAACCTACTCATTTACCTGGGGCTGTTGCTGTTTTCCCTCCTTAGGATGCTGAAAGGGCACTTGTGGGTAAGTCTGAGATGGCTTGGTTTTTTGTGGCTGTTTTGGCAGAGGTTGTGGCTGCTGATATCTTGGTTGCTGTGGTGGTAACTGTGGCCTTTGATTGGGCTGTTTAGTTCCTGGAATTTGTTGTGGCTTCTGCTGGGGAAGCCTAGAAGCTTGATGTGCTGGTGTTGCTGATTGCGGCCAGAGGAAAAATCTCTGCAGAGGCAATATAGGCCACTGGGAAAACATCTGTGGGTAGCCATAAAAGGAACCAGCGACCTGAAATAAAAGTTTTTTAAAAATTAGTGTAGAGTTTCAGCACATAGGAATCAAATGTTTGATGTTATACCTTGTTGCTCTTCTACTGTGCTTGATTTTTTCAACACTAAGAGATTACAGATACACGTATATATTTTGCAAGGCAAAATGAACACATATTTGGGGTTCCTACATATCAGCTTCTATGAGTCAGCGGTGTGCTGCAGCTGTCAAAAAAGCAAATGCAATCCTAGGCTGCATTAACAGGTATAGAATCAAGATCACATGAAGTATTAATACTGATTTATAATGCCTTGGTAAGACCATAGAGGGAATATTGCATACAGTTTTGGTCACCACAATGTAAAAATGATGTAGAGTCTGTGGAAAGAGTGCAGAAAAGAGCAACAAAGATTATTAGGGTCCTGGAGGATAAAATATATGAAGAATGGTTGCAGGAATTTGGTATGTCCAGCTTAATGAAAAGAAGGGCTAAGGATGACATGATAGCAGTGTTCCAATAGCTGAGGGGCTGCCACAAAGAAGAGGGAGTCATCTTTTCCAAAGCACCTGAAGGCAGGACAAGAAGCAATGGATGTAAACTAATCAAGGAGAGAACCAACCTAGAACTAAGGAGAAATTTCCTGACAGAACAATTAATCAGTGGAACAACTTGCCTCCAGAAGTTGTGGGTGCTCCAACACTGGAGGTTTTTAAGAAGAGATTGGACAGCCGTTTGTCTGAAATGTTATCAGGATTTCCTGCTGGATCAAGGTCCTTTCTTACTCTGTATATTCTGCTATTCTGTCTGGTTTGACCCACTTTGGAGTTGTTTCTCATCTTCTACTCTTGCATGACATGAACTGACTTTGGAATCCCCTTGAATATCAGTGTCCTCTTATTTTGACTGTGTCTACTCCACTGTTTCAATACATGCAAATGTGGCTGAAACTATTGAGTAAAGCGCTGGTTACAAAACTGTCAGTATACGATGCTGTCACCATCACAATTTGTGAGGAAAGATGGCTTGGTGGCTTTATACCTTTCTTAATAACCCTCATATTTCCTGGAATATAGAACGGAGCTGCAGTTTATTTGTTTTCTTTATGGATGAAGTGGGGATAAGGACATTTCTGACAGGAGCCATGCCTGTTTAGGAGACAGAGTGGTGGTTGAATGCCATTTGTATTTCTTCTCATTGTTTAGCTGGAGGGAGCATTGGTGGGCTCATGGTAAGCAAGTTCTCAGCACTTAAAGGTGAACATAACTGAATGTGATCAGAGAGCAATTTTGATATGTGCCTTGGAGGGTTTAGGGACAAAAATTGGAGTGATCTGTAAATATACTCTTTAACAATAACAATCCAAGAATTTAGATAGTGTCTCAAAATTCTTCTATGCAAAGGCTTCCTGGAGGAGATAACCACAAATTGAGAATATTTGAATTATATTTTAAAAGCACTTTATAAAATATTTTTTTAAAAAAATGATGCCATCGGCATTTTTTCCTAGAAATTTGGACTTATGTTTAGATTACTTTGTTTAGAGTTTCATTGTCACATTGTGCTGCTCATGGTTGCAAAGATGCCTTTCTGACCATTTTTAGGAGACACATCCTCTAGCTGTACAACATTCGCTTGCAGCACCTGATCTCGAAAACCTAATTAGGATCACATTTGTTTAGTAGGACTGTGCAATGTAAGTTTAAAAAACATTCTCCGGGACATTTCTTTAATAAGATTCATTCAGTGTTAGCTATTCCTGTCCTTTCTGATGTATCTTCTGAATTAAATCCAAAGCATTGAGCAACGCTTTTTGATTAGTACCTGGATGCGAGACGAAGAAACTTCAAGGTTGTATGTGGGCAGAAAGGTTGATATGGAAGGCAATGGCAAATCACTTTCATATTATTGCAATGAAAACTACAGGGGCATGACCAACGGAGGTTAGCTCAAAGGAGAATTTACGCTAGTACAAGTAGAATGTTATGTCAGATCATATTTCTATGTCTGTCATGCTTCAGAAAAGCTGCTCTATAATTTGGCCTTTATTATACTCCTTTTAAAGTTGAAATATTGTTTTCAGCTACTTTTGTTTATGCTCCTTGCCTCAGAGGATATGAAGAACTGGCATATCTTAGTATAAAATAAAGTTAAGAGTAAATAAAACCTGATAAGACCAATACCATATCCTTCCTACTTTCATATTGAGTGAGCTGGAAGCTTCTTAGCAGTGATCGATTTCTCTCCATTTCTTATGGTAACTTTTCAAAAAGTAATACGTTTACATTTAAATTTCAAGATTCATTCACATTTACTGCACATTTAATTGTGTGTAAGAATGCTATTCTTCCAAGAAGAAGAAAAAAAAGACTTACTTGTGGTGAATTTATGTAGCCATATGGACCAAACTGCATCATCTGTAAGTAAATACATTTATTGTATTGTGTCTTCTGGGTAAATAAGAAAATCATTCATTAAACTGAACTATTGATGGATGTAATAGATGGGAAGGGAAACCCTCAGGAATACTACCTTCAAGTCTCAGAGAAAAGATGTAAAGAAAATGCAAAAATCAAACCAATGAATAACAGCTGTGATTACAACAGGTTTAGCTGATTTTTCCTGTAATTAATATATGAGTCATTTAACAAATGTTGATTTGATTATATTACCAGCGTCGTAGCAATAGCAATAACATTTAGACTTATATACTGCTTTGCAGTGCTTTACACCCCTCTCTAAGTGGTTTACAGAGTCAGGATATTGTCCCCCAACAATCTGGGTCCTTATTTTACCAACCTCAGAAGGATGGAAGGCTGAGTCAACCTTGAGCTGGTCAGGATCGAACTGCTGGCAGTCGGCAGAATTAGCCTGCAATACTGCATTTTAACCACTGTGCCATCTTGCCTCTTATCACTTAATTAAAATATGGCTAGCTGAGGAATTCTGAAAGTCCACACACCTTAAAGTTTCCAACTTGGAGAAACACTTCAGGACCATCACCCTCAGGGCTGGGAATAAAATTTATCATTGTCTGCAAGTTCTACAGTATTTCAGAATAGTCCAGTTGGCTCGATGTTAAAAAAAATCATGACATCATAGCCTTAAACATAACCACCCATAAATAATCCTAATTCATCCAGGTTTTTCCTCTTAAAGGAAAAGGGTGCTTTCTGAATATATCCAAGTTTTTTTTGGGGGGGAGCGCTTTAGGCATTTAAAAAGGTCTGTTGGCTCATCCTCAGCTAGATTATTCATATATCTAAATGGGTTTTATTTTCCATGAGTTTCCTCTCCATAATTTTACCTGTGCTAGATATTGACCTCTGAGTCTTCTGAAGGCAAAAAAAAGTATGTCCTTCCCCTCTGAGTTTGCATACTTTATGATCTTCAAAGTAGATAGTGACTCTGATCCTCCATAACTGGATTAAGTGATGGGAGAGGAGTTAACCTGCAGGGTCAGGGGTCATTTTTGCTTGAATTAATAAATCTAAGGCCTCCTTTTCAGGAAAAAAATAAATGGAAAATGTACTTACTTCTTCACTTTTGCTTCCATATCCTGCCCTGCGTGGTTTGCGCAGCTAGAGAGAAGAAAGGGACAGATGGATAACTGAATCATCACAAGGAAAGAATTAAAAAATGAAATGCAATAAGCTGTCTGGTTCTGAAATACTCACCGGACCAGCATAAGATATGCCTACAAGGCATAAATATAGGAGGATTAACTTCATCCTTCAACTTCTCCACTAAGTAGAGATAAAATACAACAAACAGTCCATTACATACTTATTTTAGCACAGTGGTTTTAGAGATCAAATCAGGAAAGAGTATCTTCACATATTCCTCATGTTATCATGAGAGATGTCAATGTGCTTGAAATGATTACTGGGGGGAAAAAAGTTAATTTTTCTCACCAGTGCAAAGCAACCACAGTTGACTTGATGAACTAGGAAACCAGTTATGAATTTATTGTGAAAAACTAAACTTACCACAGTAAGAAAACCCCAAAGGTTCCTCTGCTATAACTTCTGATGACACAACACTTGAACTGTAACCTAACAGACAAAGATATTAACTTGGCGATATAATAATAATAATAATAATAATGATGATGATGGTGATGATGATGATGATGATGATGATGATGATGATGAAGTTGGAAGGGACCTTGGAGGTCATCTAGCCCAATCCCCTGCTCAGGCAGGAAACCCTATACCAGTGATGGCGAACCTTTTAGAGACCGAGTGCCCAAATTGCAACCCAAAACCCACTTATTTATCGCTGGGTGCCAGGTGGGCGTGGCCTACTGGGTGGGTGTGGCTGTGGTGGTCATGGAAGATTGGGTGGGTGTGGCCAATGTGGGTGTGGTCACCTCAATGTCACTTGTGGGGAGGGACACCTGTGGGGGGCAGCTGGTTGAAGAGGGACAGTTGCCACCTCTGAGGCATGGCGCGGGTGCCCACAGGGAGGGTTCTGAGTGCCGCCTCTGGCACCCGTGCCATAGGTTCGCCACCACTGCCCTATACCATTTCAGACAAATGGCTGTCCAGTCTTTTCTTAATATCCTATACCACTTCTGGATCTTTATTGGATCAACTTCAAAACCTTCAAAATTATTGATTCTTCAGTAGTCCCAGGGCCCTTCCTTCGCTTTCCAAATGTTTGCATGCATGGATGCATTTATCCCCATCCCTTTTCCATATTTATCTCTTTGACACAAAAACAGACCCTTTTTTTTCTTTTCCCCTGATTGTATCATTGTTGCTGTGATATTACAGTATCAAAGCTATAGGACACAGGTTGTTCTCTTCTTCCTATTTTTCATGGTAGGTCAATAGAAACTTCGCAGCAAGGAAGAACTAATATTTCATTTCTATAGAAACAAAGTAGCAGTGTTCCTAAAATGCACAAAAGTCTTCCCTTAAAGACTTTTATGGGAAAGAGAAGGTAGTGCTCTGAATGGTGAATGGGGTGAGTTTCTAGAGCTGTGGATAGTTCATTGACTTAACAAGACATTATTATATCAACCACAAAAATCACCTGTTTTCTTTTTTTTCTTTAAGAAAAAGAAAAATTAACTGCTGACCAATAGCAGCAACCAGTCATTGGAGGAAATGAAGCAAGCCAATCAGATCAAGGAGTGGATGGGTGGGTGGGGCTAATATCTGAATGAAAGAGTTGGAAATCATTCACTCTAAAGGGCTTGTTGTTGTTAGCTGTGAAGTCGTGTCCGACCCATCGCGACCCTATGGACAACATTCCTCCAGGCCTTTCTGTCCTCTACCATCTTCTGGAGTCCATTTAAGCTCACGCCTACTGCTTCAGTGACTCCATCCAGCCACCTCATTCTCTGTCGTCCCCTTCTTCTATTGCCCTCGATCTTTCCCAGCATTAGGCTTTTCTCCAGTGAGTCCTTCCTTCTCATTAGGTGGCCAAAGTATTTGAGTTTTAGCTTCAGGATCTGGCCTTCTAAAGAGCAGTCAGGATTGATCTCCTCTAGGACTGACCGGTTTGATCGCCTTGCAGTCCAAGGGACTCGCAGGAGTCTTCTCCAGCACCATAGTTCAAAGGCCTCAATTCTTTGGCGCTCAGCCTTTCTTATGGTCCAACTTTCACTGCCATACATTGCAACTGGGAAGACCATAGCCTTGACTATACGCACTTTTGTTGACAGGGTGATGTCTCTGCTTTTTAGTGTGCTGTCTAGATTTGTCATGGCTTTCCTCCCCAGGAGCAAGCGTCTTTTAATTTCTTGGCTACAGTCCCCATCTGCAGTGATCTTGGAGCCCAGGAAAATAAAATCTGTCACTACCTCCATTTCTTCCCCATCTATTTGCCAGGAATTGAGAGGGCCAGATGCCATGATCTTGGTTTTCTTAATGTTAAGTTTCAACCCAACTTTTGCACTCTCCTTCTTCACCCGCAACAAGAGGCTCTTTAGTTCTTCTTCACTTTCTGCCATTAGAGTGGTATCATCTGCATATCTTAGGTTGTTGATATTTCTTCCGGCAATCTTAATTCCAACTTTTGATTCATCTAGCCCTGCCTTTCTCATGATGTGCTCTGCATATAAGTTAAATACAGTAGGCAGGGCGACAGTATACAGCCTTGCCGGACTCCTTTCCCAATTTTGAACCAATCAGTGGTTCCATGTCCAGTTCTCACTGTTGCTTCTTGACCCGCATATAGGTTTCTCAAGAGACAAATAAGATGGTCTGGTACTCCCATCTCTTTAAGAACTTGCCACAGTTTGTTATGATCCACACAATCAAAGGCTTTAGCATAGTCAATGAAGCAGAAGTAGATGTTTTTCTGGAACTCCCTAGCTTTCTCCATGATCCAGCGTATGTTGGCAATTTGATCTCTAGTTCCTCTGCCTCTTCGAAATCCTGCCTGTACTTCTGGTAGTTCTCGATCCACATACTGCTGAAGTCTAGCTTGTAGGATTTTAAGCATGACTTTACTAGCATGAGAAATGAGTGCAATGGTGCGATAGTTTGAACATTCTTTGGCACTGCCTTTCTTTGGAATTGGAATGTAAACTGATCTTTTCCAATCCTGTGGCCACTGTTGAGTTTTCCAAATTTGCTGGCAAATTGAGTGTAGCACTTTTACTGCACTGTCTTTTAAGATTTTGAATAGCTCAGCTGGAATACTGTCACCTCCACTAGCTTTGTTGTTGCTCAGCTTTTCTAAGGCCCACTTCACTTCACATTCTAGGATGTCTGGCTCGAGGTCAGTGACCACCTCATTGTGATTATCAGGGACATTAAGCTCATTCTTGTATAGTTCTTCTGTGTAATTTTGCCACCTCTTCTTAATCTCTTCTGCCTCTGTTAGGTCCCTGCCATTTTGGTCCTTTATCATGCCCATTTTTGCATTAAACGTTCCCTTCATCTCTCCAATTTTCTTGAAAAGATCTCTGGTCCTCCCTATTCTATTGTTTTCTTCTATTTCTTTGCACTGTTCATTTAAGAAGGCATTCTTATCTCTTCTAGCTATTCTCTGGAATTCTGCATTCAAGTGGGCATATCTATGTTTTTCTCCCTTGCCTTTCGCTTCCCTCCTTTCCTTAGCTATTTGCAAAGCTTCCTCAGACAGCCATTTTGCTTTCTTGCATTTCTTTTTCTTTGGGATAGTTTTGGTTGCTACCTGTTGTACAATGTCGCGAACCTCTGTCCATAGTTCTTCAGGCACTCTGTCTATCAGATCTAATTCCTTAAATCTATTTGTCACCTCTACTGTATATTCAACAGGGATATGATTTAATTCATACCTGAGTGGCCTAGTGCTTTCCCCTACTTTCTTCAGTTTAAGCTTAAACTTTGCAAGGAGAAGCTCATGGTCTGAGCCACAGTCAGCTCCTGGTCTTGTTTTTACTGACTGTATAGAGCTTCTCCATCTTTGGCTGCAGAGCATATAGTCAATCTGATTTCTGTGATGACCGTCTGGTGATGTCCATGTGTAGAGCCGTCTCTTGGGTTGTTGGAAAAGAGTGTTTGCTATGACCATCGTATTCTCTTGACAAAATTCTATCAGCCTGTGCCCTGCTTCATTTTGTACTCCAAGGCCAAACTTGCCTGTTATTCCGGTTATCTTTTGGCTTCCTACTTTAGCATTCCAATCCCCCATGATGATAAGGACATCATTTTTTGGTGTTAGTTCTATAAGGTGCTGTAGGGCTTCATAGAACCGGTCAATTTCATTCTCTTCAGCACTGGTGGTTGGGGCATAGACTTGGACTACTGTGATATTGAATGGTTTGCCTTGGATTCGAACTGAGATCATTCTGTCATTTTGAGGATTGTATCCCAGTATTGCTTTTCCTACTCTTTTATTGACTATGAAGGCTACTCCATTTCTTCTGAGGGATTCTTGCCCGCAGTAGTATACCTGATGGTCATCTGAATTAAATTCACCCATTCCTGTCCATTTTAGTTCGCTGATACCTAAGATGTCGATGTTCAGTCTTGTCATCTCTTCTTTGACCACGTCCAGCTTTCCTTGATTCATGGATCTTACATTCCAGGTTCCTATGGAGAAAAAATCTTTACAGCATCGGACTTTCCTTTCACCACCAGACACATCCACAGCTGAGCGTCCTTTCGGCTTTGGCCCAGTCGCTTCATTCTTTCTGGCGCTACTAGTACTAGCCCTCTGCTCTTCCCCAGTAGCATACTGGACGCCTTCCGACCTGAGGGGCTCATCTTCCAGCATCATATCGTTTTGCCTTTTGGTACTGTCCATAGGGTTTTCATGGCAAAGATACTGGAGTGGGTTGCCATTTCCTTCTCCAGTGGATCACGTTTTGTCAGAACTCTCGGCTATGACCTGTCCGTCTTGGGTGGCCCTGCACGGCATAGCTCATAGCTTCATTGAATTACGCAAGCCCCTTCGCCACGACAAGGCAGTAATCCATGAAGGGGCTAAAGGGCTTAGGGAGAGCTTATTTCATGTCATAGTTAAGGCACTAGGTCAGGGGTAGGCAACCTTGGCTCTTTTATGACTCGTGGACTTCAACTCCCAGAATTCCTGAGCCAGCCATGCTGGCTCAGGAATTCTGGGAGTTGAAATTCACAAGTCCTAAAAGAGCCAAGGTTGCCTACCCCTGCACTAGGCTAAAAACTGGGAGACTTGAGTCTTGCCATAATCACAAAGCCAGCTGAGTGATCTTGGGTTAGTCACTCTCAGTCATAGGATGAAGACAATCGCAAATGCAAACCACTCAGAAGTCTTGCCAAGGAAACTGCAGGGATCAATGCAGGCAGTCACCAGATGCCAACACTGGCTCAAAGAGACAAAAAAAAAGGCTCATGTAAGAAAGTTGCAAATTTTAATCAAAACTGGAAAACACAGCTGGAGAATGAATTTGAAACTGTCTCAGAGTGAAAGTGAAAGGACATTGTTATCCACTCCTGCATTCAGGAAGCAGAGAGTGCTCCATGGTGGGTCACTTTGCTACAAAGTGTTTTACCTTCTATACAAAGATTAAATCGGGTAGCTTTTTCACACAAAATGCCAGGGAAAGCACAAAGATCATGGCTTCTTTCCAACCCCTTAATAGTAGCTACACTCTGGGTCATGTGACCAGAAGGGAGGAGATGGGAGCTTAAGAATGAGGGTGGAGGAAGACTGGGGGGATTTCTTTTCCTCTCCACATGCTGGGGCCTGATCCAATGTGAATTTCCTTATGTTGGCTTGTACTGCCATACCCCATTTTTAAAAAAAGATTGTCCTGCTGACGAAGAAACCTTTCCAGCTTCCTGTTGGTTTGGAAGGAAGGAATTAAAAAGGGTGAAACATAAACACTGCAGAAGGAGAGGCTGTGTACCTCATTTATATGATGATGATGATAACTTTATTGTCACTTTGAATGTACACCAATCGGCATACATCAAAATGAAATTTCGTTACATACAGCTCTCAAAGGGTCACCACCTCCGATATATACTCCTTGTTCGTGGCCCGGTCAAATTTCACATTGTCCATTTTAGTCTCTAGGGAGTGAACGATGGCAAACAGGACAGATGGAAATGGGGCTCCATGTGGATTAGCCCTCAAATTCGCTTGTATTCCGACAACCTCGCCTTCTTTCCTTTTTCTGATCCTGACTCTTCCACCTTTTCCTTAAAGAGGCCTTGCTTCTTTTCGCCCCTGGAGCACACTGCCGCTGCCACCAACTCCTCCAAAAGCCTCTCTCTCTTCCTCTGGGCCTGCCGACAGCCTCATCCAGTTCCTTCGCTCCATAAGCTCCAGGTCCTCTCCTCCTCTGCCTCCTCTGGAAACAGCCCTGATTTGCAATACAATCCATCACTGGGCCAGCAGTCAGATCTTGCTGCTGGCAGAACAAATTCAAACAGCGCCAACGACTTTTAACGGTCTCACCAACAGTTCCAAAACAACTAGAAACTTGCCAGGCCAGCAAAGATTGTCGGTCGTATGTCGTATGTTACCTTAGTTCCACCATGTTGCTCAAACACATTAAAATTTTCCTGATCATGTGGCCTATAGCCCTTACTATCCCTCCCAAAACTATTCGCCTTCAAGAGCCAATGCAGCCGCAGCCATTCCAGGCGCCGCCATCTTAGAATGTTTAGAAATATGGGATCTATCTGCATAAAATTCAGTTTGCAATTGACCAAGAAATATTTTACTTCTAATATTTTTCTGCCTTTGACAGATTTATAGCTCATGTAAGAGCGCCAAACAAAAGTAATACGAACTGAACTATAATTAGGGGGATACGGAGTTCCTATTATTATGGTTGCTTTGAACAAATACCACCTTATGTTGCTACTCATTATGTTTTTAACCCTAACCTTTACAAGAAGCTCAGCACACATGCATGTAACAAGAAACCTGGAATTGTGTATTTTATTCCAATCTCCAACTTCTGCTTGCTCAGTGGAAAAATTGAATGGAAGCTTCTATGCATCCACCTTAAGATATTTGGTTTCCTAGGACTTCTAGTAATGAACAAATAGAAAAAGGTACTTCCAGGTCAATAACATGGGTTTTTCATCCTATTTTCCACAATGTCCTGCCAGGTGCTGAATGTATATCACAATGAGTACTTAGATATGACAATATAAACCCCAGAAAATAAGCTTTTCCTAATATTAAAAAAGAAAATTCCATTCATCTGGAAAATGAACATGGTGGTATACACTAAGGGTCAGCAAACTATGCCCCATGGGAGAAATCCACCTGTTTTATATGGCTCACAAGCTATGAATGGACAGGCAGGTAGTAGGCAAAGGGCAGGGCCAAAGATCAGGGAAAGCACAACTTGAGTGGATATGGCAACCTATCAGCAACCTCCTTACTGGTGTTCAGTACTATCCAATGGCTGCCACACTCGTTAAGACCTGCCAGCTGCACCCATGGAGATAGAGTAAGATTGAGATCTGGTCCTTTAGAGAAAACATTTGCCATTACAGCTTGGTTCAATCCAGTTGAGTTGTACTTCAGGAGATCTGGTTGTTACTAGGCTTGGGAATCTAAGATTCAAAGGATGGATGGATGGATGGATGGATGGATGGATGGATGGATATCCAAACATTGAGCAGACCAACCAGAATGCCTTAAGGGAATGGGGAAAAGGGGGGCCTAGAAGTTACAGACATTAACCATGAAATCTGCACTTTAGAATGACTAGCAATGAAAAGATATGAGCATACCTGCTAGTGATTCTGTTTTGCAAGTGTTTCTACCTTCACCAAGAGGCTACATTAGGCAAGAAGGATCTCGCTAGGGCTAGGTATCAAGAAATTATTGTATTTTCAGTTGGGATATTCAAGGCAACAAAACGTTTTTTATTGATTCATTATCTCAGCTTATTTAGCTGTCCATCGCAAGTGCATGACTCTAGGAAGCCCACAACAATTAAAAATTATATAAAAACAATTATAACACACACACATACACATAAACAGTATAGAAACATTATTTCAAAAAACCCTATACCCTGAGATATCGCTAAGCTATGCCAATAACAATCGACAAAGCCACTGACCAGGCTGTGTACACACAAACTCAATATAGATATTATGCATTTTTTCAGTGGAATTGGAAACATGCCTTGTCTAGAAATGTCCCAATAAGTGGAACAAATTAGTTATATCAGTTATTTTCAGTATAATTGTAGCCATGTACAGTATACATGTTTGCAGTGTAGAAATTATGGGGAAAACCCTGTGGTTTCAACTGGGCCATGTTTATAGATAATTTCTCTTCCCAAAGTCTATTAGATAGTGGCAGCATCTAGTTGAGCTTGGCTGATTTTGAAAACTTAAGCAGAGTTGGACTTGTCTAATACTTAGGACATTGCTAAGAAATCCAAAGGTTAGTTGTTAGACTGGAATACCCAAGAGAACCACACTGAAGTGCTGCACGTTCACCATAAGGTGAGGTCAACCTGAGTCAATCTTTACCTTGAACTCCTCACCATGGAAAAGTCTCTCCCTGAATCCACAGAACTTTCATGGTTGCAAGTTTTAAAGAAAAAGCAAATTAAAAGTGAAGCCTAAACGGAGACTTCCTGTTTGGCAGCCGTCGGGACAACTGGGAAAAGCCAGTGCTCGGCTTTCCAGCTTGGTTTTTCTTCATCTAGCAACCCTTAAAGGGTCGGAAAGTTGCCCTGGAGGGGCAATGAAGGAGGAGGGATACTTCAGGAGCTCAGATCAGGGGGCACCCAATCACAGCGAACTGTAGGACCCTCTGGAAAAACAAAGAAAAAGGCTGTTAAAGTCTATCAGCTATAGCCATCTCCAACAGGAAGCAGAAGGACCATAAATCAGCGGAATTTCAACTGCGTGCTGAAGCTGGGTGAGCAAGATTTTCTCTTTCCTTCTTCTTGAGGATTATAAATGTTGAGCCCCTGATTGGAAAGGGCTGGAAAATAAAGACCCCCAGAAGATTTACGAGCAGTGAGTAATTATAACAGGGGAAGACTCTTTCTTAAAAATATCAGACAGTGATAAATAAGCCAAGGAGGACATCTAGTGGTGAAAGAAGAACAAAATTTCTGATATATTGTTGTTGATTGAAGTTGACCTTGACAATTAACACCTGCAATGATAAGACTGCCTTGTTGTGAGACTGAGATTCAAAGCTACTTTTATTGACTTTGGCTAAATTTAAACAGATGTTGTTTTGGCTTTAGATTGTAAGCTGTAAAATGACTTCATCGAATATTACTAGACTCATGAAGAAAACTTCTTCTTCACCCTCAGTAGGACAATCCAGTCCTACAACACAGGGATCTATTGAAGCAATGTTACATAGGGAAAAAGCAAGTACTGCTCAAAGTAAAACACAGATTTCATTAAAATTTCTTCAAGATCTTGTGTTAAAGAATCAGAGACTTTGGAGAGGAATCATTTAGAAATGCGAGAAAATCACACAACTACACAAAGCAAACTGGAGAAATTAAATGAAGAAATTCTGGACATAAAGAGAAAATGTGAAACTCAGAATCAAATGATAATTAAAAAATCAACAGAAGATACACAAAATTGAAGAGAAAACAGATGAGAATGATAAAAAGATAGAAATTCTACTACAAGAAAATGAAAAATTAGAGAATGCCATTAAGATTTTAGAAATGGAAAAAGCGGAACATTATTTAAGATTTCAAAACATTCCTGAGGATAGAGAAGAAAACATAGCGGAGGTGATTATTGGCATCCTGGAGGAGATTTTGAAAGTGGATCGAGGAGAAATTCAACTTGAGATAGATGATATTTTTCGCTTCAATTCAAGTTATGCAAGAAGAAATAAACTGCCAAGAGAAGTACATGTACGGTTTACAAAGAAGATAACAAGAGATGAAGTACTATGGAAAGTTAGAGATGAACCAATACAATATGAAAATAAAGAGATTGTGGTTTTAAAGGAGATACCTAAGAGAGTTAGAGATACATGAAGACAGTACCATTTTTTGACCACGAAATTGATTGCCAATAGCATAGATTTTAGATGGTTGATGCCGGAAGGTATCTTAATAAACTGGAATAATACAAGATATAGACTGGACTCAATTTGGAAAGCAGAAGACTTTGAAGTGAGGAATAAGTCAATTCTAGTTGAAGGAGTAAAATTAAGTCAAGGGGAGAGTAAGCAGCAGAAACAAGCAGAAGAGAGGACTCAAGGAGCAACTGCACAAACAGAAGAACAGAAAGAGGAAGATGACGAAAAGGGAGAGAATGAAGGACTTGCTAGAGAACAAAGGACTACTAGATCTACTAGACCGAAATATAAATAAATAGAAATGGATGCAGAAAATGGAATCTTCTCAGTAAACATAAATGAACTGAATTCTCCAATTAAAAGAAATAAGATTTTTAGGAAATTATGGAAATTGAATTTGGATATAATTTGTTTGCAAGAAACACACATCATCATAAATTATTATTATGATGTACAGCATCATAAATTATTGGAATATCCAAAAATTGGGAAACTTTATTATGCATCAGCACAACAGAAAAAAAGAGGAGTCGCTTTATATATTAAAGAGACAATAGATTCTAAAATGGTATACTCAGATGAAGAAGGAAGAATTTTAATGGTAGAAATTTATTTGCATCAAAAGCAAATGTTATTAGTGGCAATTTATGCACCAAATAATAATCAAGAAAATTTTTACAAAAACTTACATAGAAAAATAATAGAAATGGAGTATCAAAATGTTTGCTTTCTAGGAGATTTCAATGCAATGATAGATGGAAAAATTGATTATAAGAGTAACAAAACAGGGAAAAATGGAAGAGGAAGACTACCTAAGACATTTTTTGATATGGCGGAGGAAATTGGAATTCAAGATGTTTGGAGGGAAGTGAATCCACAAAAATTGCAATATACTTTTTATTCAAATAGCCAGAAATCCTGGTCAAGGATTGATATGATTTGGATGACTGCCGATCTGAGAATGAATGTTCAGGACATTGAAATAGAAACAGGCATATGAACAGATCATAACCCCTTGAAAATGACCTGGAAAGGAATACAAAAAGGGCCAAGATGGACTTTAAATCATTTTATATGAAAGGAAAAAATTTATAGAGTTAACAAAAAAAGAAATGGAATTCTTCAAAGAAAATAGAAAAGAAGATGCTACTGTACAAAATCTATGGGATACAGCTAAAGCGTATTTCAGAGGTATAGCGATAACATATATGGCAAGAAAAAATAAACAGAGAAAACAGCAATATGTATTATTGAAAGAAGAATTTGGAAGGTTAGAATTAGAACTGCAGAGAAATCCACAAAAAAGACTTTAAAAAGAGAAATGGACATAATAAAACATAAATTAAATTTGTTAGACTCAGAAAAAATGGCAGAACAGATAAAAAGAGCGAAACAATTTTTTTTTTAAAATGCCAACAAGCCGGGAAGATGGCTAGCTTATAAACTTAAAAAACAGAAAGAAAAAAAGATGATACATAACTTACTTGATGGGAAAGGTTATTTACAATACAAAAATGAAGAAATAAAAAAGATAATTAAAGAATTTTATAAGGAAGTGTACGATAAATAGGAAACTTCAAGAGAGAAAACTGTAAAATACTTGGAAGAAAGTAATCTTCCAAAGATTTCAGAGACATTTAAAAATATGTTAGATGAAGGTGTTACAATGATGGAAATAACAGAGGCCATAAAGAGACAAAAAAATGGGAAAACTCCTGGTCCAGATGGACTTCCAGCAGAGTTATATAAGAACGTACAAGAGATATTAAGCCAACCGTTGAAAGATGTTTGTAATGGACTTTTATTAGAAGCTAAAATGCCAATGACATGGATTGAAGCAAATATTACTTTAATACCAAAAGAAGATTCAGATTTGACTCAGATTAAGAACTATAGACCAATTTCATTGCTCAATGTGGATTATAAAATTTTTACTTCAATAATAAAAGCCTTGGTGGAGCAGTGGGCTAATGCCTCCTTAAGTAACACCAGCTGCCTGCAATTAGTGCAGGTTCGAGTCCCACCAGGCTCAAGGTTGACTCAGCCTTCCGAGGTAGGTAAAATGAGGAGCCAGATTGTTGGGGGCAATAAGCTGACTTTGTAATAATGCCGCTTGGGGGGGGAGGCGAAAGCCCTAATAAGCAGGCATATACATAGAATGAAGGCTATTGCTAAGCACATTGATTTGTGCTTTAGATTGTAAGCCACCCTGAGTCTTCGGAGAAGGGCGGGATATAAATGGGATTAAAAAAAAATAAAAAAAAAATAATGGCAGAGAGATTGAAAAAATACTTGGTTGAATTTATTCACCCAGATCAAAATGGTGTTGTTTTTTTTTTTACCAAAGAGACAAATTAAAAATAACTTAAGAGTGATAATAGATGTATTGGAATACTATGAGCTACATCCAGGGAAACAAATGGCATTAATATTTTTAGATGCTCAAAAAGCATTTGATAATCTTTCATGGCAATTTATGATTCATCAATTACAAATAATGGACTTTGGACAGAATTTTATAAATATGGTAAAAACAATATATAATAAACAAACAGCCATAGTGATTGTGAATGGAGATGGTACTGAGAGCTTTGAAATAAGGAAAGGCACAAGGCAAGGATGCCCTCTATCCCCCCTGTTATTCATTTTCACTTTGGAAGTTTTAAATCGAAATATAAGACAAGATACAGAAATTAGGGGGTTGGGGATAAAGGGTAAAACATAGAAACTACAAGCATTTGCTGATGATTTAGTATTTATTTTGGAAGAACCCTTGGAGATGATCCCAAAATTGTGGGGGAAAATAGAACAATATGGTGAATTAGCAAGATTAAAAATAAATAAAGAGAAAACTAAGATAATAGTTAAGAACTTTACGGATAAGCAAAAAAGCCGAATGTCAGAAGTAACAGAGGTACAGATAGTGAAAAAGGTAAAATATTTGGGTATATATTTATCAGCTAAATGCTCAACAATAAAAGAAGATAATTACATAAGGTTGTTGAAACAAATAAAGCTAGACTTGGAAAAGTGGAAGAATTTAAAACTGTCATTATTAGGAAGAATTGCTACAGTTAAAATGAATATACTGCCTAAGATTTTATTTTTGTTTCAAACAATTCCGATAAAACTTGGGAAAAATTTCTTTCAAGAGTTGAATTCATTAATTTTGAAGTTTGTATGGCAAGGAAAGAAAACTAGAATAAAGATGAAAACCTTGCAAGATACTAAGGAAAATGGAGGCTTTGGCCTACCTGAGTGGGCTTTTTATTATCAAGCATCTGTATTAACATGGGTGAAAGAATGGATAATGCTTAGGAACAAAAGGTTGTTATACCTGGAGGGACATGATTTACAAATGGGGTGGCATGCTTTTTTGTGGTATGGTAAAAACAAAATCCATAAGTATTTTCAAAATCACTGTATTAGAAATGCTTTGATAACAGTATGGGGAAAAAATAAAACGAAAATATATGTAAAAATTCCAGGGTGGTTATCAACAATTGAAGCTTTTTCACACACAAATTTGTTAGATTTTGAAAAAACTTGGACATATAGTGATATTTTAAATACTGATGGGACATTAAAATAGAAACATGAGCTGGAAATTCAGGGTATCAACATGTCATGGTGGATACGCTTACAAATACAAAATAGATATGTAAAAGATATGAAACTGTATGGATTCTATAAAGATCAAAATGTATTTGATAAGATAGTATTAACTTCTGATGAGAAATTAATCAAGAAAATGTATAATTTTTTGTTAATTTTAGAGATGGAAAGTGAACAAACTAAAGAGACAGTGATAAGGTGGGCGAAAAACTTTGGTTATAATATAGAATTAGAAAAATGGCAAAAATTATGGGAGAGAAATTATAAATTGACAATGTTAACTGCGTATAAAGAAAATCTGTATAAAATGTTTTATAGATGGCACTTGCCTCCAGCAAGATTAGCAAAAATATTTAAAAATGTATCAGGTAAATGTTGGAAATGTAAACATAATTTAGGTATGTATTATCATATCTGGTGGACATGTGACAAAGTAAAGGCTTATTGGGGAAAAATACATGCTTGGCTAGAAAAAATATTAGGAGAACATGTAGTATTTAACCCTGAATTTTTTTTATTAGGTATAGTACCAGAAAAGATTAATAAGCAAAATCTATATTTGGCTTTACATATTATAATCGCAGCAAGAATAAGTTATGCGCAATGCTGGAAGAATGAACGAATACCTTCAGAAGAAGAAGTGATTAAAAAAGATACTGGAATGCGCGGAGATGGACAGATTAACTATGATGCTGAAAGATAAAGAAGAAACAGAATATTACCAAAGCTGGAATCTATTCTACAAATGGCTAGAAGAGAGAACCAAAGAGTAGGACTTGATTATGTATTAGAGTTTTATGAACCCAGGTCACATGCGGTTTGAAAAACTAACATACCGTAGTTTCCGGCGTATAAGACTACTTTTTAACCTATGAAAATCTTCTCAAAAGTCAGGGGTCGTCTTATACGCCGGGTGCTGAAAATTTAGGGACAGGGCTGGCTGGAAAACCTGGAGCGGATCTCCCATTTAGTCTGTGCAGGGAAAGCGGGACCAATTGGAGAAGAAGCTGCAGTCTGTGATTTTTTACAGGCTGGGGTCTGGGCGTCTTTCCTTCTACAGTTGAAGAGCAGCTGTAGTACATCCCAACTTGAAAGGCAGGTGGGGAAGGCAGCAGCCAGAGCAGCGGCTTAGCTCTAAGGACACATTTGACTCAGGAACTGGGCGGGCTGGCTGGAAAACCTGGAGCGGATCTCTCATTTGGTCTTTTTTTTAAAAATCCCATTTATATCCTGCCCTTCTCCGAAGACTCAGGGTGGCTTACAATTTAAAGCACAAATCAATGTGCTTAGCAATAGCCTTCATTCTGTGTATATGCCTGTTTATTAGGGCTTTCACCCCCTCCCAAGCAGCATTATTACAAAGTCAGCTTATTGCCCCCAACAATCTGGGTCCTCATTTTACCTACCTCGGAAGGATGGAAGGCTGAGTCAACCTTGAGCCTGGTGGGATGCGAACTTGCACTAATTGCAGGCAGCTTGTGTTACTTAAGGCTCTGCACAGGGAAAGCTTTAGAGTGAATTAGGAAAAGTGAAAAAGTGAATTAGGAAAATAGGGAATGGTTGCTGGAATCAGGGGCTGCCACAAAGAAGAGGGAGTCAAGCTATTCTCCAAAGCACCTGAAAGCAGGACAAGAAGTAATGGATGGAAACTAATCAAGGAGAGAAGCAACCTAGAACTAAGGAGAAACTTCCTGACAGTTAGAACAATTAACCAGTGGAACAACCTGCCTCCAGAAGTGGTGAATGCTCCAACACTGGAAGTTTTAAAGAAGAGACTGGACAGCCATTTGTCTGAAATGGTATAGGGTTTCCTGCCTTAGCAGGGGGTTGGACTAGATGACCTCCAAGGTCCCCTCCAACTACTACTACTACTACTACTACTAATTATTATTATTATTATTATTATTATTATTATTATTATTATTATTAGTAGTAGTAGTAGTAGTAGTAGTAGTAGTAGTAGTATTTAATCCACTTGCACTGTTTTATGTTTACATGTTTGATGACAAACAGCCTTATGTTTATAAGTGACAGTTTTCCTACTAAGCACCTGCATGTCATAAGCATTTGAATTAAAATTACCATCTTAAAATCAAATCTGATGTTTTTTTTAATTTTTATTTGGTGTGCGTTGGAAGAGGGGTAGTCTTATACGGCAAGTATAGCCCAAACCCTATAATTTAACAGGAAATGTAGGGGGTCGTCTTATACGCCCAGTCGTCTTATACGCCGGAAAATACGGTATGTATGTAGAGAAGAAAAAAAAAACAATTTTTTAAAAAAGTGAAGCCTAAACTTTGCCTTATGGTTCATCTTCCACTTTAACTAAAAAGGATGCCCCAAAAGGTCACAGCAACACTCTACCCCTCTGCCATATTATTAATCACAACAATATGAAATCGGAGCTGCCAGTTCTTTAGTGGGTTTTGGCTTTTATACAAATCAAGTTCTTCCCAAGAACCTAGGATGTCATAATGTATGGACCTAATATATATGCAGATCCAAGCAATTGGCCTTTTGTAGTTGACAGGTGGTAATTTTGACAAAGGGCAGATTTTCTAAGTGCCATTCAAGATTTTTTGGGATGGTACCCAGTTTGTTGATAATCACTAGAACCAGTGCTTTTTTTGTAAAAGAAAAAGGTGCCGGAACTCACACATGTCATACAACCCGCCTTGCCTACCCTATAAGGTTCTATCCAAAAAAGGTGCCGGAGCTCCGTTCTGAGCGTTCTATGACAAAAAAAGCCCTGACTAGAACCACCATGAGTGGTTTATGCCATAATTTTCAACTTAAATTTTCAGATCTTGATAGTTGATCTTCTCCAATTCTTTGTCTTCTTTTCTACTATCCCTTGGAATTGCCACATCAATTACCCACACGTATTATTTTATCTGAAAGTCTAACTATCCTCTTTTAAAGCCAATATTTCTTCCTGGTATTTCAGCTATAGATCTTCAGTTTGTAATTTTTGAAATGATTTACTTTACCATGATTTCTGGAATTCAAATAGATTTTATAGAGATTATCACTATCAAACCCATAGATTCTGCAGATGTCTTTACACTATGTATCTAGGGACAGTTGTTTTTTTCCTACAACTTTCAATAACAACAAAAGTGGATTTGCTATTATTGAAGTTTACAAAGAAAAATGCCACATATTCAAAATAACATTGTGAAAAATAATCAATGCCTCATCTGCTGCCGTGATGCAATTTTCTACTGTCTAAAAATTTCAAGAAGTTTTAAATTTTAAAAATTAGCATTAGATTGAAATTTTCAATGCAAATAGGAAAATCTCATCAGGTAAAACCAAAATCAGTCTTGCTTAGATTAATGAAACTAATATCTAGTTTTCTTACACTCTTTATTACAGAATTGACATTGGCCTGGGAATATGTAGTAGGAATTAGCAAAAAACATCAGAGACCAATCATTTTTGTTCTGTAACAACAAAAGCAACAGGAAGCTCATACAGCCACAATTCTAATTTCAATATTTGTAACAAATTTGGTAGGACCTGCAAGGTAGAGTTTATTTGCTATGCTTAAGCTTCATTTGCATTCATCACTGGTTTGCCAGTTACCTACTTGAAGTTAATAAAGTTAATAAACATTTAATTTGTAATCATACTGAAGTAAAATAAATGCCTGTATTTTCCTACAAGGTTTAAAAAATTCAATTCTGGTTCGATTATGGTTTAGATTTTTAAGTGGAATGCAAAATCCCAAATCATGGGATTGCAAACACATATTTGCAAGATAATGTTAATGCCTACTCTTGATGATTAATATTTTTGCCCATCAGAAGAGAAAATGTTTAAGTTAAAAATAAACTATAGAATAATTATAATATCATAAAAATGTAATATAATATAACAAGACAATTACCTCTTTAATGTGGGGAAATAATCTTGGGATCCTCAGAGGAGTTGAGGAAAAAAAACACAGATAAAAATGAAAAATGAAAGAATTGGCTCTCCATTCTAAAGTCATTGGCAGGACAGGCTTTAAATGTTGTTTTAGAATCTTAGAACCAATCAAGGCTTATAAGACATTTGACGTCATTCTGAATTCTAGCCTCCCAGCTGATACAGTCCGTGTAAGATTTTGGAGATGTTATTATAAGAGCTGAGAAAGCTCAAAGTCTTTTATTATGTTTAATAACAAGTTGGGAGGGGGAGCTTACACTGCAATCCTTCCTATATATACATCTACTCAAACATCACTCTCCTTCAACCAGGTGTTTTTATTTTTTCCTTTTTTAAAAATAGTGTTCTAAGTATCAAATGAGGATTCACTAGTTGTTACTGGAGAAACAGATTTTGAGAACTATATTCATATAGGCCCTAGTATCTTAATGGGAAAACCTCTCCAATAAGACATAGTAAATGTGTAATACCCAGGGCTTTTTATCTCATAGAACGCCCAGAACGGAGTTCCGGCACCTTTTTTGGATGGAACCTTGTAGGGTAGGCAAGGCGGGTTGTATGACATATGTGAGTTCCAGCACCTTTTTTTTTTTTTACAAAAAAAGCACGGGTAATACCCTTCCTTAATATGATACCCTCCAGGTGTTTAGACTACAATTCCAGACATCCTGGTCTGGAATTGTAAGAATTCCAACTTATCTGAAAGGCAACAGAATGGGGAACATGTGAATGAATGAATGAATGAATGAATGAATGAATGAATGAATGAATGAATGAATGAATGACATACATTACATGTCAAGAACATAAAAAATAGTTGTATGTAATGTAATACGTGTACATGATGATAGTCACTATGTGTACATGATGTACACATAGTGACTATGTGTACATGATGATAGTCACTATGAATGATTAAAATACTGAAATTTGAAAAATATATGTAGCATCTATATGTCCTACACACACATTTTATCATATTTCAGTGTACCAGTTTAATTTGGAAGTATGGGAGTCAACTACCTTTGGCTACCCCTACAGAGGGAAGAGAAGACTCAGTGATATCTGTGGATGGCTATACTTAAAAGCAATAAATCATGTCTTTTCATGAGACAGATCAGCTTAGCCATCTTGGAGATTCAGACCTCAGAGCTTAGAAGCTTTTGAAATGGAAGAATTTTGATCACATAGATTAACAAGTTAAGAGTATCCCACACAGGTCTATTTTTAATCATACTTTCCCAGGGAAAATGTTTGCATATAATTCTCTCATGCAGAAAGAAGCAGTTAAGTGTTTACAATTGGTATGCATATCTAAAAGGTTAAACTGAAAGGAATAGATCTATCTACTGGGACAGAATTTCAGAAAGACAGTTTTCATATATTGCAGAAGAGATTTCATGATCTTAATAACGCCTTTCAGCATCTGAAAATCATCATATGCTTGCCAGTTAGATCATTTGAAAAGCTATGGGTTCTTTGATGAATTTTGTCTCTGCATGTCACAACAAAAATTATGGCTTAGCATCAGCACTTGGTACCCTTTAGCAAGTTCTACAGTTCCAAAAAAGCCCATCTCTGGATGAAAATTCATGTTATTTTATAACTTAAAAGATAATTTTTATAAAATGAAGTACTGTTGATATATGACAACAAAGATAGCCTTGAATGTAGCAATAGCAATAGCACTTAGACTTATATACTGCTTCACAGTGCCTTACAGCCTGCTCTAAGTGGTTTACAGAGTCAGCATATGCCCCCCAACATTCTGGTTCCTCATTTTACTGACCTGAGAAGGATGGAAAACTGAGTCAATCTTGACCCAGTCAGGATTGAGCTGCCAAGCTTCTGGCAGCCAGTAGTAAGCAGAAGTAGCCTGCAATATTGCATTCTAACCACTGTGCCACTGCTGCTCTTGTATCCAGTTACTTCAAGGTTGGGTTGGAAATGTGGGCCATATAAAGTTTAATTTTATCATGCCTGGTGGACTTGTAAAAAAGCCAGACATGTTTTGGGTTCAAATACACACAATGATACAAAGATTTTTAAAACTGAAAACAAGTGGGTGGTGGGGTTGGGTTGAGACTAATGGATAATCAATTAGAAAATCTGGAATATTATTTTTAAATATGATACTGCGGTATATGCACAAAAATGAAAAGACTTTGAAATACCCACAATGGAAGAATGGTTGATAAAGATGACAGAATTGGCAGAGGGCAAAATTGAATTGTTTGATCAGATAAATAATTAAATGTATATTGTATTTGTTCTTTTGTTGTTGTTTTTTTAAATTTGCTCACCACCTTTCAAAATCAGATTTTCTCACAACAGCATCCAACAATTTAGAACAATCCCAAAAGCATTAGGTAGTTATTTCAACGTTGTTTGCTGCCCAGTGTTCCTTTTTGTGAAATGGGGTAATCGTATAAATTGGCTAAATAAATAAAAATAGAATTATAGATAGTAATTCAAACACAGGACAGTGAAGCAATAAAGCAGCACAAGGAGTATATTTAGAAAATTTCTCAAATTATCGTATCAAGTGATTAAAATGCCTTAGAGAATACATTTTATTTACTATTGTTACCATAGACTCCATAAAATTACCTTATTATGGGCCAAATATATTATAACTATGTTTGAGTTTTCAGAACAACTTAAAACCATCAGACAAATGGTGGAAAGAGCTGGACAATTCACTTTTGCTTACAAGTAGTATAACTAGCCTTCTCTGTCTTAGAAAACTTGCAGTTGCAGCATAATTCCAATTTATTTTTGAGAACTTCCTACTGAATCCAGCTACTCCTTGGTGTAGCTCAAAGAAAAGGTAATGCAAAACGACCTATTCTACTCCAGAAAAGCTGTTTGCAATAGTCAAATTGTCCCAGTATGATCTCAACACGATTAAGAAAAATGAATATACTTCCTACCAAGACAGCCTGCTCACAGTTTCTTCTGCCATATCCCACATCCATCAATTTCACTTAATCTGCCTTATTTACATTCAAGGAAAATATCCGGGTCTAACAGAGCAATCTCCATTCACAGGAGGGAAAGGTAACTTCAGCTCAAATCTTTCAGTTAACTGAAGAAAAAAAACCTGCTAATAAACTAGTAAGCAATCATCTTTCTTTAAAAAAAAAGAAATTATTTTGATCTGTACACTCACCCACAAAATAAAAGCAAAGCCACAACTGCCAAACATCTTATTCAAAGAGAAAGACATGTTTTGTTTTCATCTTTGTAGAAACCTTTTCTAAACATATGCATGCATGCATTATCTAAAAGGAAATTATGCCTCCCTATTATGGTGGTATTATGGTATTATGGTGGTGGCTCAGTGGGTTAGGATGCTGAGCTTGTCAATCAGAAGGTTGGCAGTTTGGCGGGTCGAATCCCGAGTGCCGCGTAACAGAGTGAGCGCCTGTTACTCGTCCCAGCTTCTGCCAACCTAGCAGTTCGAAAGCACGTAAAAAAATGCAAGTACAAAAATAGGGACCACTACGGTGGGAAGGTAACAGCGTTCCGTGCGTCTTTGGCGTCTAGTCATGCCGGCCACATGACCACGGAGACGTCCTCGGACAAGTGCTGGCTCTTCGGCTTTGAAACGGAGATGAGCACCGGCCCCTAGAGTTGGAAACGACTAGCACACATGTGCGGGGAAACCTTTACCTTTACCTATTATCCTCTACAAATGTGTAGAGCAATGTTTCTCAAACTTGGCAACGTCTAAGATGTATGGACTTCAACTCCAAAAATTCCCCAGCCAACCTTTCAGTTTCTTGCTGACTGGGGAATTCTAGGAGTTGCTAATAAGGTTGAGAAACACCTTAAAGAAGTAGAGGTACTCCTCAAGTTACAACCATGGGGCAGGACTCACTTAAAACGGCCTTGCTTAGCAATGGAAATTGTGGCCCTAATTGTAAGTCAAGACCTACCTATATGGAAGACAGAGAATGAGGTGGCTGGATGGAGTCACTGACGCAGTAGGCGTGAGCCTAAATGGACTCCAGAAGATGGTAGAGGACAGGAAGGCGTGGAGGAACATTGTCCATGGGGTTGTGATGGGTCGGACACGACTTTGCAACTAACAACAGCAACAACCTATATAGAAACTGAGTTGATCAAGAATGTAAAATATGTACGTTGTTCAACAAAGGTGTCATTAAAGAGTTAATAGTCCTATCAGCGAAGGGGAAATTGCATGCTTCTGTACCATTCCACTCCCACCCACACACACAAATGCTTCAAAACCTGCAGAGATTTCTAGATAGGCAAATTGGCCTGGAAATTTTCCCTAAAAGTAAAAGCTAAGGACATAATATTGCAACTGTTGGCCCTGCTGCCTGAGAATTATTGGAGACGTAGTCCAAGATTTTGGGGAGTACTGAGTTGAGAGAGTTCAGTATTGCACTGTGAACTATCTAATTTTTTATTTTTATTTTTATTTTTTAAAAAATCAGGTTTAATGACTAACAGATGTATTACAATATAGGATTTTGCAGGTTAGAGGCCTTATGGTCTGTCTTCCTAAAATGCATTGTTGTTGTTGTTAGTTGCGAAGTCGTGTCCGACCCATCGCGACCCTATGGACAATGTTCCTCCAGGCTTTCCTGTCCTCTACCATCTTCTGGAGTCCATTTAAGCTCACACCTACTGCTTCAGTAACTCCATCCAGCCACCTCATTCTCTGTCGTCCCCTTCTTCTCTTGCCCTCAATCTTTCCCAGCATTAGGCTCTTCTCCAGTGAGTCCTTCAATGATGAATTTATTTGTATTTTAAGGCACAGACAGACTGGGACCAATTTTATTGCTTGCTGGTGATAGTAGGAAGTAGCAGCAGGCTCCACTGCAAAAACACTAATGTGGCAGACCCATTAGAGAAAAACAATTAAACGATGCATTAATCATTAACTGCTTAACCGTGATCAAATATTAACTGCCAAATATTGGACATGAACTAAGCTACCACTGGGAATCCAAGCTGGGCACCAAAAATACAATTGCACAAAGTCAAGGGAACATCTACTACTATCAATACCGCAAAATGTATCATCAAGGAAAGCAAATCTCTTTCAACCCAACCATAAGGGATTTCTAAAATCAACTAGTTTGACATGCTGCCTCATCAGTTGCCCCCTGTTCTTGTGCTGATCTTACAGAAGAAAGCCATAAGTGATCATTGCAGCGTCTGCTATGGGTAGATATTATAGCACTGGTGTATCATTTCGCTCTGCCTGCTTGTGTTAAACAAAACACCTTTACATAAACAACAAATCCTCTAGCCTTGAATGTGTTGGGAAGTCTTTATGTAGACCGCATCTTCTAGTTACAGCTCCCTTCAGCTTGTTAACCCTAGGTTTAAAATTATCCATCTAAGAACAAAGCAAAATCGAAAGGTTGCTGAACTGTAATGAAAGATGAAAAGCAAATACGGGAATCATCAGCAGAATGGGTGTAAACATCGTACTTCATGATTATTCCTTTAGGCTCAGGGGAACCGCTTTTGCACTGTCTGAATTCTATTCATGTTTTCTTTGCTTCCCTTCTTGCAACATATATTTATACCAAGGATCAGAAAGTTAAGCATCATTGCACATTTTGGGGCAAGGTTCTGGTCTGGACATTCACTATCATGTGATGTCTGGCATTTAATGGAAGGGTCAGTGTTTCGGGGGAAAACACCATTCACAGCACATTTTTATTGCAGGGGTTGTTTTCTTGTGGAAGGCAGAAAATATCATGGAAGCAGATGTGCAGATTCCCAGATGACTAGTTCAGGCGTTTCAGATTTGCATTCTGGAGAAAGGTAGGGTCCTTCAGTGTGAAGACCCTTGTCCATTTGTAGTGGACAAGCTTCCTTATTGTTTTTGTATCCCTCTGAAATAGGAAGACTTGGGGAGGAATATGGAAGAGGCCATGGCTTAGTAGTCTTTCCCTAGTTATTCTACTGCTTGGGAGTGGTAGAAATTCTTAGATAGAATTTGGACCCAGATTGTTGGGGGCAATTAAGCTGACTTTGTAATAATGCCGCTTGGGGGTGTGTGTGAAAGCCCTAATAAGCAGGCATATACATAGAATGAAGGCTACTGCTAAGCTTGTAAGCCGCCCTGAGTCTTCGGAGAAGGGCGGGATATAAATTGAATTAAAATAAAATAAAATAAAATAAATAAATAAATAAATTTCTATTGTTTCTGTTAGTTGAGAACTCTAGAGTTGTGCTTCTAACATGTTGGCAGTATCCCTGGTTTGAGAAGACTGGCTTAGTGCGTGAGCAGGGAAATGACAAGAGCCAAGAAGCTTTGCTAGATGTATGTGTTTGCCCTTTGCTCCCCAAGCCAAAGACCTCTTTGCAGTCTACTAAGACTGAGCAGCATATGAGTTGAATGTTATTATTAAGTAGCAACACACTTCAGGATTTTACAATATAGAAATCAATGTAGAAATGTACTGTTTTAGCTGGCCATGACAGGGACCAAATCCAGTAATACAATCCTGTTTAAATGTCAGAGGCCAGTGACAAGTGCTTCTGCATTTTTGCCAAGAAAGCAACATTTCCATGTCTGCGTTGCTACCAGGAGCAAAGGCATCTTTATTTTGAACATTATGTGCTGGAGCGCTCCATGACATTTCCGTATATCTTGATCTGCTTTTGTAGGTTCAGATGGAACAGACACTGACAAAGTGATGGCTTCCAGGTCTTACAATTTCCATAGGTACCAGTCCAAATGGCCATTAGTCAATGTGTAAGGGACTTGCAATCCAAAACATTAATAAGACACCAGGTTGCTTATTTATATATTGTGGCTTGCATCTGCTGTGTGTTAATACCAACATGCAACAGAATAAATATAATATAGAACCAATGTCACACAGGGGTTCGGTCCTGATGTAAGCTTTCTGTCCTTATATCTATGCTGATTATACTACATTACAAACATTCTTTGCGGTCTCCCTCCTAAAAGTTCTAGAATGTTGAAATATCATAACAGGTGGCTTTGGCAAGAACTTCTTCTTAAATAGAAAGTTGGATTGATGGCTAATTTAGTTGACAAATATGGCATTAATCCAGTTACAGTTTCTGACTACGCACTGCTAAAAGTGTCACTAGGGGGAAACAGTTTGGGTAATTGGTAGTTGCAGGTCTTTTTTTGTCATAGAACGCCCAGAATGGAGTTCCGGCACCTTTTTTGGATGGAACCTTGTAGGGTAGGCAAGACAGGTTGTATGACATGTATGAGTTCCGGCACCTTTTTCTTTTACCAAAAAAGCACTGGGTAGTTGTATTTCAGAAGGTCGGCAGTTTGGCGGGTCGAATCCCGAGTGCCGTGTAGCAGAGTGAGCGCCTGTTACTCGTCCCAGCTTCTGCCAACCTAGCAGTTCGAAAGCACGTAAAAATGCAAGTAGAAAAATAGGGACCACTACGGTGGGAAGGTAACAGCGTTCTGTGCGCCTTTGGTGTCTAGTCTTGCTGGCCACATGACCACGGAGACGTCCTCGGACAAGCGCTGGCTCTTCGGCTTTGAAACGGAGATGAGCACCGGCCCCTAGAGTCGGAAACGACTAGCACGCATGTGCGGGGGAACCTTTACCTTTTTATCCCTAAGTTTGTAGATGGGTGTATTTTTAAAATAAGATATGAAGAAAGGGATGAATTTTATTTATTTATTAATCAAATTTATATAACTGCCCATCTCGTGGAAAATTGTATTATTTGTGGCAAGGCAAAAGCTTGTCCATTACTGAGAAAATAGAAAATTGGAAAAGGAAACAGAAGTTTTGAACATAGAATAGAATAGAATAGAGCTGGAAGGGACCTTGGAGGTCTTCTAGTCCAGCCCCCTGTTCAAGCAGAAGAACCTATACCATCTCAGACAAGTGACTGTCCAGTGTCTTCTTAAAAACCTCCAGTGATGGAGCACCCATGATTCCTGAAGGCAAGCTGTTCCACTAGTAACTTAATTGTCCTCACCATTAGTAACTTTCTCCTTAATTCCAGGTTGCTTCTCTCTTTGATCAGTTTCCAACCATTGTTTCTTGTCCTGCCCTCTAGTGCTTTGGAGAATAATTTGACCCCCTCTTCTTTGTGGCAGCCTCTCAAATACTGGAATATTGCTATCATGTCACCCTTATTTCTTCTTTTCTTTAGACTAGCCAAAACCAAGTCCTGCAGCCGTTCTTCATATGTTTTAATCTCCAGGCCTTTGATCATTTTAGTTGCTCTTTTCTGAACTTTTTCCAAGGTCTCACCATCTTTTTTGTAGTATGATGACCAGAATTGGTTGCAATATTCCAGGTGTGGTCTCACTAGGGTTTTATAAAGCAGTACTAATACTTTGTGTGATCTTGATTCTATGCCTCTGTTTATACAACCCAGGATTGCATAAGCTTTTTTGGCTGCTGCTGCACATTGCTGGCTCATAGTCAAGTGATTGTCCACTAGGACTCCAAGGTCCCTCTCCCAGTTACTGGTTTTGAGCCAGGTCTCATCTAATCTGTAGTTATGTCTTTGATTTTTTCCTGCCTAAATATAAAACTTTGCTTTTCTCCACATTAAAACTCATTTTGTGGGCTAGGGCCCATTGTTCAAGTTTGTCAAGATCTTTTTGAATCCTGAGCTTGTCTTCTGGGATGTTGGCTATTCCTGCCAGTTTAGTGTCATCTGCAAATTTGATGAGTTATCCTTCTATTCCCTCATCTAAGAGGAATCATAGGTTTTCACCTTTATAAATCAAATAATTAGAGCTTGAGGTTTTCACACTTTTGAATCAATTAATTGGTGTTTATAATTAAATATTTTGAATTGTAATTCTTGGTTAAAGATACATTAAGAACAGAGAAGGAAAATGGTTTCTTGTTCATGACAGCTGAGACAAAATAAGGTAGCAACTACAATAAGGAATTATTTGGCAATAATTCATGGTGATTAGACAAATTTTCTTTCTGAAACTTTAAAAATGTTATTTTCCATAAGTATACAGTATATACTGTATATGGTCTAGTGGTTAAGGCACCAGGCTAGAAACCAGGATAAAGTGGCTTCTAGTCTTATCTTAGGCATGAAAACTGGGTAACAATGTAAGAGAAAGGAAGAAAAAAAACAAAAGTCTCAAAATGTTACTGAAAAATGTGGGAAATGCCACTAAGGTAATACATTTGCCATTGTGTTTGGATGAAAATTTTCATAAGTACATCTTTAGTGACATCATTTGTTGGATTTCTGTGAGTCTGCTCGAGCATGAGAAATTTCAAGATTTATTTTTAATTGTGATGATATTTACACACACACACACACACACACACACACACACCATCTGACTGTTCTTAAGAGTGTTCGTATCTCAGTACAAAGAATATGCTGTTTCACTAAGATAAACTAAAATAATGTAATCATTAATTTCAGACAAAGAAATTCATCAGATTTTTATTCGTACACATCTTTATTTAATCTGTTGAAAAGGAATTTGTTTTATGAATTCTGTCAAAAAAGAGAGTTTTGGAGATATTCTAAAGGGAATAGTATTCTTGCATTGATTTAATAATAAGATTGTATAAACAGTGAATGTTCATTACAAACTCATCTCTTCAGTGTTTATGTCACTGAACGCCTTGGGGGTTCAAATAAATGCCAGCAGAAGGACAACATGAGGGAAAATTCATGATTTGTTTGCTTTCAGTAATAGTGTAAATAAAGAAGAATTTGTCCTTCAGAATGTGTTTGGAAAACTTCTCCTTCCCTTAGGAAATTTCCAAGAAATCAACAAACCAATTTCTCTGCCCACAGATTAGGTGAAGAAGTTGAAAGGCCATCCAGGCCTTGCTCCACAAACTGCCACTTCAAGGGCCCACTTACGGTAGTTTCAAATAGGATCCTGGGAGCATTTCTTGAAGCAGGGCACTCCTTGGAATGAAATATGATCATATGATATGATATGGCATGATATGATATGATATGATATGATATGATATGATATGATATGATATGATATGATATCTTCTAATTGAAATCTATCTTGATTATAGATTTCATTCTGAAACTGAGATTCTTTTATCCCACCTTCCTGGAACGCCAGGTATGCTGAGTTGAAAATGTTGATCCCACCAGTGACATAATTTACTACCATTAACTGCTTAGAGTCATTGCTTTAAGATAGACAGCCATAGAAACTGTCCAAATAAATAAATTCCCAACTTGAGTAACCCTCCAGAAGTACAGTATAACCTTCATCTAAATTCATGCGCTCGTGACCTCCCGTTTGGACTACTGCAACGCTCTCTACATGGGGCTGCCCTTGAGGACCACTCGGAGGCTTCAACTGGTGCAGAATGCGGCCGCGCGAGTTGTGATGGGGGTCTCCCGATACTCCCACGTAACACCTCTACTCCGCGAGCTGCATTGGCTTCCGGTTGCCCTCCGGGTGAAATTCAAGGTGCTGGTGATGACCTATAAAGCCCTACATGGCTTGGGTCCGGGATATCTGAGGGAACACCTGCTGCCGGCATCAAGTTCCCTTCGTCCAGTGCGCTCCCACAGGGAGGGTCTTCTCAGGGTGCCACCGGTAAGAGATTGCCGGCGGGTAACACCCAGGGATAGGGCCTTCTCAGTGGGGGCGCCTGCCCTTTGGAACCAGCTGCCAGTGGAGCTGAGGACTGCCCCCGACCTCCGTTCATTCCGCCGGGGCCTGAAGACCTGGCTCTTCGAGCTCTCTGGCCCAAGCTGAGGATTAATTTATTTTAATTGGGGTTTTATTTATACAGGGATAAATTTAATCTTTTTTCAACTTGGTTTTTTAACTTTTGTATTTTTGGTTTTTAATTACCCTGTAAACCGCCCTGAGTCCTCCGGGAAAGGGCGGTATATAAATGTAATAAAATAAATAAATAAATAAATAAATTCCTCTACAGCCAAGAAAACAAACTGAAGAAATGAACCCAGAGTTTTCATTTGAGGCACAAATGAACAAATTATTCTCTCTTTTTGCACACATTATGGAAAGGCCCAGCTCTCCGTAAAAGGCTCTGATTCTGTGAAAGGTAGAAGGGAAAAAGAGGAAGAACATGACCAGCAGCAAGTGGATGGACTCAATTGTGGTGGTGATAAGTGGAACGTTGGGGAACTTGAAAGAACAGATTATGGATAGAAGATAATATTTGTAATTCAGGGTTGAACTAGGGGTCTTTGATGCTCTCTGAGCTTGGTTATTTTCTTGCAGATGTTTCATTACCAAACTAGGTAAATTCATCAGTGGTAGGAGGCAGTAGGCTTGTTCTTGTTTTTATATACTAATGGCTTAACCTATCAGTGCTGGTGGAAGTGTTCTTGATGGTTCCTTGTTTGTGAGCTGAGTTGGTACCTCCAACAGGCGCATAAAGATAAACGACATCTGGATACCATTCAAAAGAGACAATAAAAAAGCCAAAGAGGAAACAAAAACCAAAACTCCTCCTTACCAGCAAGCAACACCCAGATGAGCAGTGATTAACACCAAGTTTAGAACTAGACCAACAATCCAGAAGTAAACAACAGCCCAATCAAAGGAGTATGTATTATGTAGGGTCACTGCTTTGAGTTATTTATAAAAAAATAAATAAAGGACAGATAAGAAATAGATAAACAAAAAATAACCATAGCTTGGGAGTCAGAAACATACATTGTAGCAAACAAGAACTGGGACCTGTGTGCTTGAACCATCTTCAGAGCCACAGATGTTTTTTGAGCCAAACAAAAGAAAAACCTGAAGGAAGCATCTGTGTTCCTTTTCCACATTCACAGTGGCTCCCATATAGAATATATGGGAGGTCTATACGGGAGCCACTATGAGTGTGGAAAAGGATCCTTCTTTAATCCTTTCCTTCCATTTACACAAATATTTGAGGCAATAGCATATTTTCAGAGTGCATGTTTCAGGGATCAACGTAGTTCCTTTCATTAAGAACAGATTTCGTACAGGGGCTTGAGATTGTTTTTCTTTGCCAGTTTGTTCCATCATTCAGTTCTAAAACAGTGGCAGAAACTGGCTTCCTTCCATTCTGATCTTGCTAGTTCAAAATAGGTTCTTCCTGTTTCTCACACTGAAATGATCAAAGTATTGGTTTTGGATTCCCATTCTACATTCAACTCTTCTGCTTCCCTGCCTGTTCTTGAATTCAACAACATATGCCTGGTTAGAATAATTGGCATTTCCCTTTCCTGTTCCAAAATGGCATGGAAATAATTTCTGTTTGGGCACAGAAGTAAAAAAAGAGAAGCACACAAATTATATTCATGAATCATAGCATACTGTCCTTCCCCAGTCTGGGAGGCTACAATTAGTTAGGGGATAAAATGAACACTTGCAGCAAATCAATCCTCAGAGGCCAAAAGCAGCCAGGAGAAGCTGACTTTTCAACAGAAAATTGGCACAGTGCCCCACTCTGGATCAAAGGAATGCTTCAGACCGTGACCCATATCTACTATTTTCTTTATGATAACCCAATATATGACTGATGTGATGTATGCTTGGAGCTTAATATCAGATGCTGGAGCAAAATGAGGAATGGCTGTAATTTTTATATCTGCCTTGGAGTTATTGGACATACAAAACATAAGAGATGTTGAGATAGCACTGATCCTAAATTCTGAGAATGCAGCAGCTTTGGAGCTTCGTAATGTCAGTCTTTACATTACAGTAATAAAACTAGATATTAAGGGCAGAGTTCACCTGTCCAGACTGGGGAAGGCTGGGGATGGGTCAAGAGGTCCCTTCATGGCGTATTCGGGTCTTTTCCCGTGTAAGATTGAGAGTGTCTTGGTGACGTTTCGACGAGGTCCCACTCGTCATCTTCAGGCTGGTGTCTTCGGCTTCGTGCTTGTGCGAGCAAAGCGTGATCGGAGCTGCCATCCCCACCAATATTTATAGAGAGACGGCAGCTCCAATCATGCTTTGCTTGCACAAGCATAAAGCCGAAGAGTGGGACCTCGTCGAAACATCGCCAAGACACTCTCAATCTTACACGGGAAAAGACCCGAATACGCCAAGACCTACATACCTATACCTGTGTGTGTGTGTGTGTGTTACCTCCAAAGCCATGCTATGCTTATATCAGCAGGGCAGAAGATAGGAGTTGTCTGGGTAGAAAATAAATCTTCCAGTTTCAGGTTTAATATATTTCCTTCCTACCATATTCTGGGTGTCATGTAACACACCTTGAACATTCCTCTTTTTGGTTTCTGCCCCACTACATACCACCCATCTATTTTCTCATTAATAATATAGTAATACATCTATTTTATTTTTAGCATTAGTGGGGTTGAAGTACAGGTGGTCCCCATTTAGTGACCACAATTGGGACTGGCAACTTGGTCATTAAGCAAAGTGGTTGCTAAGGAAAACTGCAAGATTGCTTACCATCTCTGTGGCTTTACAGGATTATGAAGATCGTAAATGTGAGGATGGATCACAGAGTTATTTTTTCATCACTGTTGTAACTTTGAACGGTTGCTTAAGTGAGGCATTTACTAAATGAAAACTGCCTGTAAAGATGACAGAGCAGCAAAGCAGAAGAGGATTCCATCGCTGCAACCAGAAGACTTATGGGGCTACATCTTCCCACATCCAAATGTCTGTGGAGATTCTCAGTCATCCAGGTCATGGTTGTCCCAAAGTTGCTTTTTCCAAAAGGCAACTGGATTTTGTTTTTGTTTTTTTCCTTAAAGATGTTTTGCATCTCATCCAAGAAGCTTCTTCAGTTCAGAACTGAACTGAACTGGATGAGAAGCGAAACATCTTCAAGGGAAAACAAAATCCAGTTGCCTTTTGAAAAAGCACTTTTGGAGCTTCCCACACCTACACCCTCCTTTCTAAGAAGAGTAAACAGAGTTTGCTCTGTTGTGTGTGGCATGGTCGATTTCCAAAGAATCGTAACTTAGTTATCAAATGAATGCCCCAGATAAAAAATGTATATATGTTACTTGAACATACATATTTCATAAAGAAGGTGCAGCATGGAGGATATTGAAAAGGGAAATATGAAAGAAACAGCTTTGAATTAGTTTGGAAACAGGTTTTGCATAATCTTCTCTCATGTCATCATTTTTATTTTTTATTTTTTTAAAAGGAAGCCACAAAAATCAGTACTGTGGTTAAATAAAAGTTTATTTCATGCTGCCTAAACAACTGAATGCAATACAGTGAGCCATCTAATCAGACTTAGAGAGGCAACCTGCAGATCAGTATACCTGCTTATAAGTCTTGAATGGAATCTAAAGCCAAAGGGTTCATAAATAATTTGTATTAAATATATCAGTCAGGCAAGGTCCTAGAGCACAAAAAAGCTAGAGAGCTTAAACAGGCAACGGATCACTTAAGCAAATGGGAAATCAAAATTAAGTTTTTAAACCATTGATCACCTGGCACCTCCAAAACCTTCTCAAAGATGAAACATTAAAAAAAAACTGAAGCAAAGCTTATGGCCTCCCTGCAACAAGCTACACAGTACACCCATTGATTCATGCATTGAATGTTTTGGTTCTCGTTGAATAAAAAATCATCTCAAGCCCAAAAACATACCCTAAGGAGTACACAAGCAAAAATGTGTTCTTCAAGGATTCTCAAGGCTCTTGCAAATGCCAGCTGCTTTGACTGACTTGTGGCTGGCCAGGCTCATTTCCTGCACTGGTTGAGTAAAAGAAGTCAGGAAACATGGTAGGATCCAAAGGCATGGGACTGCTAGTTGCCTCTAATGGAGTGAAGCTATCAGGAATTGCTGGAGGCAAGGTAGTGGCTTGAGGCGCATTTGGTTGCCCTTTACTCTGACCAGCGGGGTTTAATAGATTGTTATGGGCATTGGGCAAGGCAACCCTTGGGTTGCTATCTACAGGGATAACATTGTTCCCTCTGTCTGAAGGGTTGGGCCCTAGATTAGATCCTTTTTGAACTTCAGGCTGCTCTGTAATGCCCAGTTGATCATCTTCGACTGTGTAATCTCCTGGCTGGCCTCTGTTCAATGGCATATTTCCAAATCTGGCATCCATGGGAAAGACATGGGGGCCTGCTGCTCGATAGGCTGGTGCCCCAAATCCTCCACCCTGGGGGGAAAAAATTACAGCACCTGAATGGCCGTGAACCCTCTGAAGATCCAGATGACAATCTTATGAAGAGAGAAAAGTGACATGAGTGCAAAAGTGTTGGCTTTGGTGCTTACCATGCTGTCCTAAATGCAAACTTGAGGAATGAAAATCTAAACTGGTTTTTTTTTAATGCAATGGGAAATGTCCCAGAAAATAAACACTGTGTTGACACTAAAGCCTTAGAGGATAAATTTTTATTTTATTTTATTTATTTTAATTCCATTTATATCCCGCCTTTCTCCGAAGACTCAGGGCGGCTTACAAGCTTAGCAGTAGCCTTCATTCTATGTATATGCCTGCTTATTAGGGCTTTCACACACACACCCCAAGCGGCATTATTACAAAGTCAGCTTAATTGCCCCCAACAATCTGGGTCCTCATTTTACCTACCTCGGAAGGATGGAAGGCTGAGTCAACCTTGAGCCTGGTGGGATGCGAACCTGCACTAATTGCAGGCAGCTGGTGTTACTTAAGGAGGCATTAGCCCACTGCTCCACCAAGGCTCTTATGAAATGACATATGACATATGTCATAGCTTGGCATATGACATAGCTTGGTTGAGATGGAATTTGAAGTTGGGCCAGCTAAGAGCTGTTTTGGCGGGGGTGGTGGGTGGTGGTGGTGGAACTGAATATAGTAATAGCAGCAGCAGGAAAATCATTGAGAATTTTGAGAATAAGAACTGTGGAAGCATCAAAAGAGCAAAAAAAAAAAGACAGCAAAATCAGAAACTGGATTCAGCCAAATCAGTTCCTGAGAAACAATTGCATGAATGAATGCAACCCTGCTGTTTCTGTGAATAAGTAAACTTAAGTATGCAGTCCTTATTCTCACATTGGGAAACATGCTGTTCGGTCTCAGTAAACTTTGGGTGTCTTTGGCAAAAAAATTATAGCAGTGAATATAATAATAATAATAAAAAATAACAGAGAAGGGAGAAGTTAGCCTCTCCGATGCTCACTTATAGAGTGCTTAGGGGTGAGTCTTCTCCCTATTCTATGAAACATCTACTTGAAACTACTGGGAGAAATCATTCACCATGAGGTATCATCAATTCACTGATAATACCTAGTTCTACAGCTCCCTCCTGAACCCAATGCAAGATGAATGCTTGGAGACTTCTGGGTTTTGGATAGGGGGGAAAAACTGAAGCTCACTCATTTGAATGTTGCCAAGATTGAGAATCACTGGGCTACAGAGTTCCTACTAAAGCATTCCCACATTCCAGGGGCTATCAGGAGGGTCCCAGTGTTTGTCTGTTTATTAAATTTTTAAGCCACCTAGCTCCCATATAAAGTGACTCTGGGTGGCTTACAAGTTATAAATGTTAGGGGTTTCTAGTGGCATCTCCCCTCTTATGGTATACTTTCCCCGTCAAGCAAGTATAATTCCCACCCTCATGAAGGTAAAAATGTGGAGTTTTTTCAAAAAGTTTTTGAGGTTGATTCTAAACTGTATACCTACAGTGTGTGTGTGTGTGTGTGTGTGTTTTATGGACATGTATATTTTTCCTATTATTCAATATTAAACATTATAATTTTGTTTTGAAGTTTTAAAATATAATTTTATTGTTATTTTAATATCTATAAACTGCCTAGAGTTCATGAGGATTGAGGTGATAGTTAAATTGCACATATAAATACATTCTGGGGCTTTTTCATCTTGATTATGTTTATACCACTTTTATTTATTGTTGCTTTATTTGTAAATGAATTGCAAACATTCCATAGGTTAGAAATTTCTTACAAATCAGCTCTAAACTTCTGGACCATTATGTCCATCCATCCACCCATCTATCCATCCATCCATCCTTCTGGACCATTATATCCATCCATCCATTCCAAGGCAACAAATACTTTGGATTCCATCAATTTAATTAGAAGAAATGAGCATGTGCTAAATTCTGCAGAAATCAGTAGAATATAATGATGTTTATCAGTACTTGAGCTTACATATACCAAGGAAATGTTTGTCTTATACAGGCTTTCTTATCAATGCTGTCCATGGAAATATTTTATATTTATAATAGTGCAGCCCATTTTTTATCTCAGAGAACTTTTTAAAGGTGAAGGACAGAGGCCCTTCTTCAAGTGCATGTTGCATAGCGTTCCCAACCCTTTGGAGCAAAAGACTATCTTCGCTTTTCAGAATTATTCTCAGTTAAATATTTATCCTTGGTCATAATATCTTCCCCTTCCTCCACTATAACCGCTGTTTCTCAGCCTTGGGTTGTATGATTTGTTATCTTTAAAGAGAAAGTCGATTTTTATCCCTTCTTAACCAATATGTAAATGATTATGATGTCCACAACTTACCTGCATTTCTTCTGAGCTTACTATTCCTAATCTGGTAGGAGCCTGATGGAACATGTAAATAAGCAAACCACATATCAGGAATGAAACATGCCAGTCTAATACCAAACACAGTCCTAATTTTTCAGGATCTTTTGTTTCATTGCATGTAATAATGTTTTACTCCTGTATTACCAACAACAACATCAATGCTCCTAAATGCATTTTTCTTTTCCTTTGAAATATTATGGGTTTTTTTTAAAAAAAAAAAAAACCCTCGGGTATTGTGGTAAGTTCAACTTTCCTCCATTTTAAAAGCTGTAAATTGAAAATCTGAAATGTGAGCCTTCCAGTGGCCACAGTAACTTGGATAATAATCATTACCATTTGAACAGCTGGATTCAAACGTGTTTATATATTAATATGTAGGCCATGTTTTACAACTTTCCCCAATCTGACCAACTTCTAAATGTATGAATTAATTTCCAGAAATTCTGAACAATGGACATGTTGGCCAGAGAATTATGGGAATTTAAACCCACACGTAGTATTCCGTGTCTCGGTATGAATATAGACAACTCTCTTAACACGCATCTGTAAATGATGTGTAGTAACATTATTATTGTGAATAAATGTTAGGTGGGTCTGGGCCTATGTTGAGAAAAGTGTGATCTATGACTAAATCACTTTTTATTTTTTGCTCATTTTTAATGTGACCTATAAAATAATAGGTGGGAACACACAGAAGCACATTAACAGGTGGGAAGGAAACTACAGAGGTGGCCCAAGTTTAAGATTCTGCCTGCTTTATTTTTTCCTCATCATCCTTTCCATCCCTATGGGGGATGTGGGGAAAAGATTTGTTTCACCCAAGAATACTTCTTCAATGGAGATTTAAACTATTCCTTAGATCTAATTATGAACTGTTACTGTAATCAACTATTTCCCACTATTTCTATGTGGTATTTTACACAGAATACACAGAAATACATTTATTTATACCAAACATGGTAAGTCTGAAGGTTTCATTAGGGGTAGATTAATGTTAAGTACTTACTCCTTTATTTGCTACATAAGACATATATTGCAAATTGGGATATATCTAGACAAAAAGAAAAGGAAAGAATTAAACTGATTTTAAAATGCTTGTTTTGTTTTAATTTATATAAAAATAGACCTGAAAGGAAAATGTCTTGTTAGCCAGAATAATGACTCAGCTTTATCCACATCCTGGCTATAACAGGTATCATATAAATATTTCAGTCTGCAGCATGCCAGCAACTAAGCCACGCAGAAAAACCTCTCTCCACGGAACCAGTCCCTGGTACCCAAAAGGTTGGAGACCTCTGAAATATTCTTTAAGGATTTTCCTCACTATTTATTTTACTTTATATTCTGCCTTTATTATTTTTATAAATGACTCTAGGCGGCTAACATATTTAATATGTCTCCCTTCTCCTTTTGTCCCCACAACAACAATCCTGTGAGGTGGGTTGGGCAGAGAGAGAGAGAGAGAGAGAGAGAGAGAGAGAGAGAGAGAGAGAGAGAGAGAGAGAGAGAGAGAGAGAGAGAGACTGGCCCAAGGTCACCCAGCTGGCTTTCATGGCTAAAGTGGGACTAGAATTCATGGACTCCGTTTCTAGCCTCATGCCTTAACCATTTGACCAACTGGCTCTCATTATTAAGATTATGCCATTTCTGCAGGAATCCACAAGAACTTGGAAACTATCAGGATTGTGCTGGAATCTCTTAATTTAATAAACCCATGGGTCAAGTTCTTTCTAAGGAAGAATGACATTTGGGGAAAATATTTATTTTTTGTTAAATACGTTTGCATTTCAGAAGAATAGAATAGAATAGAATAGAATAGAATAGAAGAGAAGAGAAGAGAAGAGAAGAGAAGAGAAGAGAAGAGAAGAGAAGAGAAGAGAAGAGAAGAGAAGAGAAGAGAAGAGAAGAGAAGAGAAGAGAAGAGGGCTGGAAGGGACCTTGGAGGTCTTCTAGTCCAGCCCCCTGCCCAAGCAGAAGAACCTATACCATCTCAGACAAGTGACTGTCCAGTCTCTTCTTAAAAACCTCCAGTAATGGAGCACCCATGATTCCTGAAGGCAAGCTGTTCCACTAGTAACTTAATTGTCCTCACCATTAGTAACTTTCTCCTTAATTCCAGGTTGCTTCTCTCTTTGATCAGTTTCCAACCATTGTTTCTTGTCCTGCCCTCTGGTGCTTTGGAGAATAGTTTGACCCCCTCTTCTTTGTGGCAGCTTCTCAAATACTGGAATACTGCTATCATGTCACCCCTATTTCTTCTTTTCTTTAGACTAGCCAAACCCAAGTCCTGCAGCCATTCTCCATATGTTTTAGTCTCCAGGACTTTGATCATTTTAGTTGCTCTTCTCTGAACTTTTTCCAAGGTCTCAACATCTTTTTTGTAGTATGGTGACCAAAATTGGTTGCAGTATTCCAGGTGTGGTCTCACTAGGGTTTTATAAAGCAGTACTAATACTTTGGGTGATCTTGATTCTATGTCTCTGTTTATACAACCCAGGATTGCATGAGCTTTTTTGGGGTGCTTCTGCACATTGCTGGCTCATAGTCAAGTGATTGTCCACTAGGACACCAAGGTCCCTCTCACAGTTACTGGTTTTGAGCCAGGTCAAAACATTTGAAACATTTGAGGCAAAAATTAATTTGCAAATAAGTTATGTCTACATTTGTGCCGACATTTAAGATGGAAATGAAATTCCAGTGGTGGAAATTCAGCTGCATTAACAATAAGATTTTAGCTTGAGAACCAACTTACAGGTCTCTGCTGTGGTTGTTGGGCTGTGTTTTGCTGGGTTCCAAATAAGCCAGGGTAGATCTTTGCAAAAAGAAAGAAAAAGTTGAATGGGATATCCAGAAAACTATGAGAGATGATGATATGCACTGCCTTAAGAAATAATAAAAATTCTAAAGAATTCATCATATGGCACTCTGATTTTGTGTGTGCTCCTCTGTGTGTTTCTAAGTAGCTGTTTTGGTTATAATTCTCATAGTCAAATTATACTTACTTGTCCCAATGTCCCTAAATAGTCTTGTATGGCAGGTAACTATAGTTAACAAAAGAAAGTATTAAATATCATTAGCTTGCCAACATGTAGAAAATAAAGATTAAACTAAGTAAAGCTTTCAATCTAAAGATGATTGCATTATAAGTGTTTAAATTCTTGGAAGAGGCTTAAAATCTAGAAGAAATATTTATTTGTATCTTGCAGAAAAATTCAGAAACTGATACATAAATGAACCACAAGTAATTTAGGAAATTATTTTTTTAAACTAGGGAATTTGTTCATAGTATAGATTTGAAATAAATTGTTGCAAGATCACATTCCAAAGAATCTACATCAGTCAATTTACTTGGTAAATACGACCTTCCAATATTTTCTTTCATTTGACTGTAAATGTGTACAATTTCATGCAATGCAGTCAACATTTCTTTTAAAAGGTTTATTAAGGAAAAATTTGCTGGAAATTGCACATATTAATTAAAGATCCAAAATGTATTATACTAGGAAAGGCTATTGGTAAAAACGTTTATATGTGGTAAAAAAAAATGGCAAACAAAAGGAGAAATGTGCATTAAAATACATACACATTTTAGACTGTTTTCCCCCTGCAAACTATGCAAAATCAAAAAACAGAGAAATCAGAACTGAATCATTCATTCAGCCTTAATCTTGTGCCTTCATATTTTTTGTAATTACCATACCAAGATTAATAGTTTAATCACAACTAAGTTACTTAGTGACCGTTCAAAATTATAACAGATGCCCTAAAAGCTATTTGTGACCCAATGTTGAAGTTGTCACGGCCTCCCTCCCTTCCCCCACCCCCCAATGGTGATATCATCACATTTTTGACACTTTGCAACTGGATCACCTTAAAGGCAATTTGCAGTGTCCCATAATCATGTGACTGTGATTGTCAACTTTTTGGCCAGCTTCTGGTATTTATTTCCAGTTTCCAGCCAAAAAAAAACACCACACCACCCACTGGGTAAAATGAATTCACTTAATGACCATGGTGTTTGCTTAACAACTGCCACACACACAAAAAAGCTAAAACTTCAGATCCAGTTATGTGATGCCTTGACTTAACAACTACAAATACTTATAGCCATAATTATGGGCTCAATTACAGTTATAAGTCGAGGAGATGCGGAGAATTCCTACTCATATTAAATATGTACCAATTGCTTGTCCAAACTGACCTGTTGGGTCTGTCTATCCAATGATAGCTGTTGCTGAACATCTGGCTGATTTCCTTCTGATGGAGAAAACTGTTTTGGCTGAAATGCTGGCTGGACATCATAATGTGGTATTTGGACTTGCCTTGTAGGAAGGAAATGTGTGTAATGATAAGGAGGTTGCTCTTGTATCCCAGGTTGTTGTAGCAGAGTAGGTGTTTGAGATGGCAATGGAGGAGGGTGCACTGGCATTGAGTATTCATACTATAGAGTGATAGAAGATGAATAACCAGAAGGGAAAAGTTAAAATCATGAATGAACCATTTTCAGGCATACTGAAGGGCTGCATGAACAATGAATCTGATGAATGAATTTTTGACTTACAAAATTCCATACCGTAATACATTTATTTGGCTCTATGACCAGGGTTCTCGATTCTCAGGGTCATCAAAGTTCCCCAACAAGTTCCATGTCTCATCTAATATTATTGTCAATTCTTTTAATTCAAGCATGAATCACTATGCCACTATGCCTTAGAGAAAAATGTCAACATTTAGCACCTCATCAATTTTGAAGAATGTCCCAAAGGTGCTTTTCTTTTAAAAGCAACTGGACTTTCTGATTTTTTTTTCCCCAAGATGTTACAGTTCTCACCCAAGAAGCTTCTTCAGTGCTAACTAACTGGTGGGGTTCCAGAAGTGAAAATCAGAAAGTCCAGTTGCTTTTAAAATGAAAGCAGCTTTGGGACAACCCTGACCAGGATGAATGAGAATTTCCGTTGACAATTTTGAAAAAAAAGATTCCTGCTATGTATGATTTCAAAGCTTTCCTTAGATATTGAAGAAGGAGACAACTGCAACTCAGTGCTTTATGTAAAGGTGAACCACAAGGCGAACCATAAATATAAATATAAACTGAGACAAGTGATAGAAAGCATGTGGGAAAGCTGGGCTAAAGAAATATATTGGCATTTTAATAAATGGGAGTTTTGTGATTGGCCATGTCATACAGCCATTCTGGGGGACTGGATTGAGACTGATGATCACCATTTGCGTGCAAAAGATAAGGAGATCATGCCACTGAGGATCCAGGTAATTATAAGACTATAATGGATGGCATGGAATTCTTAAAGTTGCAATCCCAGGATATCCAGAGAAAACTTAAAAAACCAGGGAAGATTTTCTAGAAAGCAAAAAAAGTAGTTTTGCTTCAATTCTGGTGCTGGAACAGCTTAAATTGCTTACCTGTTGAGTTTCATGTTGAGGTCTTTGCCTTATCAAGTAGAACGATGAATGCGATGGTAGGAAATTGTGCATCCACATTGAATGATATGGATCGGCGTAGCTGTAAGTCTGGCCATACTAAAAGTGGTAGGATTAAATACATTTATTCTGAAGCTATAATTCAGAGGCTAGTGAAGTTAGAACAGGAGTTAAATTCAAGCCAATATTACCAATCAGAATTACTTCATAAATAATAAATGTAATGGGTTTTCTGCTTGATTCGTTTATAAATATATACCAAATGTATATATACAGTATATTCCTTTCTTTGATAATAGATCCATAAATTTAGCTAGAGAAAAAAGGGCAGAAGAGAAGGAAGAGGCACTACATATCTATTTATTAATCATTCTGTCTTTTGGCAACACACAAGCTTCAATAAGGAAACAAATGAAGTCAGCTCGGAACCCTTTCAATAAATATCGTATAGTCAGTTTAATAGACGTCTTAGAAGATCACTACAGGATATTTAACACAACAATAGCATAAGATTCCAGAGTGCCTTCAGGATTACTGTATAAATAAGTGAGGGGTTTTAATAACCAGCAGGATAGAGTTAGGTTATGATTAAAATCACACTACAGTGCACAATTGCTTGAAAAGTAAGAGTCACTGAGTCTAGTAGCATTTGCTGTTGAACACAGCGCATTAAACTGAGTTGCATGTCCAAGAAAGCAATTGGATAATTCTGATTTATCCACACTTTATTGTTATTATTTTAAATTTATTTGGCCACTGAACTCCCATAGAGATTTACTTGGGACTGATTGATATGGAACATCATAGGATTCTTTGAGAACATAATATGTAACTTATTAGGAAGCATGTCTTATTGAACCTGACTAAAATAATTGTACATAGAAACATAGCCCTTTCATGCTGCTCCATTGGCAAAATAAATGTTTGTTTCGATTGTAAATTTGGTCAAGACCCAGTTTACCCGTCAATAAAAGCGAGGGATGGGAAGCCTCTTGATTTTTAGATTTTGTGAGGTTTGGGCCTAGTCTTGTGATTCAGGGTCATCCTGTGGGTTCGGCAGTTGGGTCGGACGACTCAGAGGAGGAGGAGGGGGGTGTTGAAGAGCTTGCTGATGATGGCTTTGAGGCTCCGCAGAGCCCTCAGCCAGGCCCCTCCCACCTGGTGGAGACCCAGCTGTGTGAGCCTGACAGCGTGGATGAAGATGACCCACAGCTGGCCCTGTTCAAGGACGCCCGACGCAGGAGGCAGTCAATCAGGAGTAAACAGAGGAAGCCAATGGGGCACCTCAGAAGGAGGCAGAGAGAGGCCACGCCCTGAGCTGTATTTAAGGGGAATGTGTGGGAGGGCTGGTTTGCTGAAGGCAACCGCTTGGATAGTTCCTGTTTCATAGCTCCTGTTTCATGGTTTGTGTCTGTTTTATGTTAATAAATTTGGCAGGCTTTATTCCAGCCTCTTGCCGTTTGTAAAGGGGTTGTCCCTGCCTTTTCTGCAGGGCCGGTAGCAGGCTGGTACAGAACACCTAGTTCCCTGATCAGCGATCATTTCAGTACAGTTAATCAGTTAATTCTCTCTGACTTTAGAGGTTCCTTGCTTTGGATGTAAGCAAGTCAATAAATAGAATAAGTCTGGAATAGCATCATCAGCTTATTCTCATCACCATTAATTCCCCCCAAAAAGAGGTTATGTGGCATAACTGTGATTACCTGAGGGAGTACCTTTGATATACTTGGTCCACCCAACTGTCTCATACCCTGTAAAGCAATATTTAAAATCCTCAGTGTTAATGTAATCAGCATTTTCTATTTTGCAATATTTACACAGCTTTTCAGGGAGCTCACACAAAGAATAGTTAAAAATAATAGCTTTCACTCACTCTCCACCTAATGCAGCTTGCATTCAGAATTGTATTGCCTTTGTAATAGAAGTGTCTGATTACGGTAACATCTACACAAATTCTATTACATTTATCCAATCTCCTTTTACAAGGCATCTTAATTGTTTGCAGTCACAAGGGGTTAATTATAGACTGTGTGAAGAAGCACTTTCTTTTGCCCATCCTGAATCTAATGCCAACTAATTTGCATGGATGTCCCTAACTTTACATGTATAAAAAAGGAGGAAAAACTCTTTCAGCTGTTTGACAAAACTGACTCAAAAGATTGCTGTTGAGAGAGCAGAGTTATTCATACAGAGGTATTGCAAAAAAAAAAAATGTTTAATCCCACTTATATCCCGCCCTTCTCTGAAGACTCAGGGCGGCTTACAAGCTAAGAAGCACAAATCAATGTGCTTAGCAATAGCCTTCATTCTATGTATATGCCTGCTTATTAGGGCTTTTTGGGGGGGCCCAAGTGGCATTATTACAAAGTCAGCTTATTGCCCCCAACAATCTGGGTCCTCATTTTACCTACCTCGGAAGGATGGAAGGCTGAGTCAACCTTGAGCCTGGTGGGACTCGAACCTGCACTAATTGCAGGCAGCTGGTGTTACTTAAGGAGGCATTAGCCCACTGCTCCACCAAGGCTCCACCAATTGGTCTGTCTATGTGAAAATTACTTCCAAACTTTTGCTTTAGAAGATGGATTTGATTTGCACAACTAATGTGAACACACTAGACAATATTTTCAGAAGCGGTTTGCCCTTGTGTGCCTCCTAGGGCTGAAAAAAAGGGATTGGTGCAGGATCACCCAGGAAGGACTAGAACTCACAGGTTCCTGGTTTCTAACCCGGTGCCTTAAGCACTATACCAACTCACTTTTATTCAATGGTATAGAAACATTATAAACAAAATAATTTAGAAACATAGTTTGAAATACAAAAACACGCACACACACACACAGACACACACATGGGAGAGAGAGAGAGAGAGAGAGAGAGAGAGAGAGACATACCTCAAGGCTTATACTACCCATTCCAGGAATCCCAGCATGATGGGGCAGTATCTATAAATATGCAAGATAAAGAATAGTTTATGTGATCAGAGATGACACTATTTACAAGAATATGAATAATATTACTGAAAATTGCTCTTGTGGGCTGGGTGGAAACATGATGACATCATTGGAGGATTGGGGTATGACATTGAATATGATTTCTTCTTTGTTATTTTTCCTTCTCCTTGGTTATTGGAGGAAATTGCTGTCATATTTCAGCAATCTCGAGTAATTTGCGGGGCACAAAAAGAGAAATGCTGGCAATCCACTGGTTCAGTTTAAATTACTAAATGTCAGGATGCACTCTGGATTTTTAAAGTATCGGACTTCAGGTTTCCATCACTGGGATGAAATATTTCAGACTACAGATTCTCCTGCCTTCTTAGTGGATTTTTAATTAAAACAATTAGGAATGTAAAACAGGTTTAGAAAATGAGAACTCATTTGCATATTGAAAGCAACTGATGGAAATTTCAAGTGAAGTACTCTAAAGTAGAACGTTTATTCAAAAGTCCCCATTACAGGAGATACAAAAACTGTAATTTATGCTAGACGTACGAAAGAGCAGGACATTGTTGTAAAGTGCCTTTTAACAGTGTTTTTTTGGGGAACCATGGTAATATACTGTAATTCTGATATGAGAAAGAACCCAGCTAAAGATTTGGGAACTATATCTGGAGACTACTAGATTGGATTAAAAAAAAAAGATCTCCTAGTAGTCTTTCTCAACCTTGGCAACTTTAAGATATGAGGACTTCAAATCCCAGAATTCCCCATAAGGTCACTAGGGAATTCTGGAAGCTAAAGTTCACACATTTTAAAGTTCTCAAGGTTGAGAAACAGAACCTGGCACAAAACGGATGACCACATAATATTTTTTTTTATTTCTGCTTTTTTAAAAAAGAAACTGATTTGTTTTAACTTTATTGGCCAGAAGTAATTGTTTGAGATAAAGGTGTAAGAATTACCGGTAAAGCAGTACATGTTCCTAAAAGGCATAACACATATATCCATTGTTTCATAATTGGAATGTGGCCCATAAAAGGGGATTAGAAGGAAACGAAGAGGGTGCTGAAACCCTGGAAGGAGAGAAAAACAAGACAATATATAATGAAACAATAAAATCACCAATATGCAAATATCCTATTATTATTTGTCCCATTCTTACTACTACTGTAGTTTGATATTAGGATGGAAGATGAATATGTCCCATCAACTATTCTGTCACATTAAAATTCTTCATTGCATTAATAATTCTGTCACAGTAAAAATTACAATTGAATGGCAAGTTGTGGGTAGCTCAGTTAGTGCATTTCTGATGTCAATCAAAAATGTTTTAAAGTATTTAGCGGAGGGCAAGTGCTCTGGATAGAAAAAGCAATATTCACAGCATGTCAGTTTTAGTATTCACAGCCCATCAGTTATACTAGCTTCTCATCCTTAGAAGATGAAGCAGGATTATTATGTCCCGTAGTGTAACTAAGAGTCATTGGAGCTAAGAAAGGTGTGTGTGTAGGGGGGGGGTCCTCTACAAAGGAATCTTTGTCTTTGTTGTCACCTCCACTTGGTTATAAATTGGTTGGCATGAAAAGAAACAAATAAACTATGACAGTTATGCTCTGGGCATGCTTCCTTCCAACAGTGATGCAAACAGACCAGGCCTTTGAAGAGAGGCTTCCAAGGTCTCCTTGACTCACTGCCAGAAAGTGATAGGAGATGGCAGGGAACCGAAATGCAAGTCACACAGGGCTATGTGACTACCCAAGTGCCTGTTGATATCTCTGCAATCATAGCCATGGATCTGTGTTGTGGAAACTAAGATATTTCTTAGGGTGTACCTTTGAACCTAGCTTTTATTTGTTTGTATCCCATCCCATCGTGTGAGGTGACTTGCGCTGAGAGAGAAAGTGACTGGCCCAAAGTCACCCAGCTAGCTTTCATGGCTAAGGTTGGACTTGAACTCATGATTTCCTGCTTTTTAGCTTGGTACCTGTAGACCAAACTGGCCCTCTTAATGATTTCTTCCTCACAGTTGAGTGCCAAATCTTATACATATTATCTTGAGCTGGCACCGAATTAGACCAGCATAACATTGGCTGCTCTGCAGGCAATGCCTACCCTCCACAAACACAGTGCTGGTAAATTATGCTATCATTGTCTCTTGCAGTATTGCCCAGAAGTTAATTTACTAATATAGTGCCCTTATTTATGGTGCAGGACATATAACAGATAGGGAATAGTGGATTCCCTGACCTTCTATCTCTCTAATCACTCTTCCAGTATAGGTTTACCCAATTGTGAAAACCTGGTGTGATGTTGCACATTTTTGGTTGTTTAAAGGAAGATTGACAATCAGCTAATAGTCAATTAGACTTTTGGACATGGCTTATGTTGGGATAGTTATTCTGAAAGAACACTTATGTCTGCATCTAAAAATAGCCCAAATAATAGCTGGAACAATATCAGTCAGTGTTTAGGGTCTCTCAGATCTCAGATCTGAAAAAGAGCTCAGAGACCTATAAGTAGCAGGGAACAGAGAGTCTGGCTGAAATAATAGGTATAGGATCTCCTGCTTGAGTATGGGGCTGGACTAGAACAAGGGTCCCCAACCCCCAGTCCGTCAACTGGTCCAGGGCTGCAGCATGCCAGCAACTGGTCCGCACAAACAATCAAAGCCCCAGGCAGCACACAAAACCACACACCCTCCAGTCCATGGAAAAACCTCTCTCCACGGAACTGGTCCCTGGTGCCCAAATGTTGGGGACCTCTGGACCAGAAGACCTCCAAGTTTGCTTCCCACTCCATTATTCTATATTCTACTCTGCCCAAGATAGAATAACTCAGAATCAGCACCAGCTTAAAGGCCTATATATGTGATGGACAATCGCAGCACCCAGAGAGTCATCTGACTGCAGCATTGACAGAATCATTGACAGAGTATATCTGCAGCAAAATCTGTACTGGAGTAAAGAGGAAGTTTAACAAAGGTACAGGATATTTTTACAATGGTCTCAAGTATGATTCTAAATGCAGGAGGATTTGGCATGAAAAGAGTTGGCACAAGTCAGTGGTGGGATTCAGCCGGCTCGCACCACTTTGGCAGAACCGGTAGCTATTTTTTTGTTGCCCAGGCTCAGAACTGACTTCAGGAAGTGGCATCCACACAGAGAACCATTTGTTCACATATTTGAATTCCACCACTGGCGTAGGCATGCTTGTGCGAGGGGTAGATGCAAGGAAAAGCCCTTTAAAATGACAATGTGCATGACTTAACTTCAAAATAAGATGTGGCATCTTCATTAAAACTGGTGGTCCCTTTCCTAAACAGACTCCTGTTCTTCTGCCACAAGACTTATCTCAGGGACAACACAATTCCTTCCATAATTGATGGTCCACTCCTTTCAGTTATAAGGAAGCATGGTGATTTCCCTTTCTTTTCCTCACCAACAGACAACTGTCTCAACTTCTGCTGTGCTTATTGCCTCCGTACAATTCAGTTATACTGTAAAAATAATTCTGGTTAATTTTTTCAGGCATTGTAACACCGGTAGTTAACTTCAAGATACGGTAATGATATTTTCTGATAAAAGCAACCTAATCATGCCATATTCATCCTGTGCCTAAGATTTTCAGTGCCTGTCAGATATTTATAGGCTGACAGCAAAAAAGAAAAAAAATGTTTTGAGTTTCCCAAGCTGCAAATATAAGAAGCAATGATAAGAAATTAGGCCTACCATGGTTGGGTTGCAGTGATCTAGGTTATAACAAGGTTTTTTCGCATGAATGAACTCAATGCTTTTTTTGTAAAAGAAAAAGGTGCCGGAACTCACACGTCATACAACCCGCCTTGCCTACACTACAAGGTTCCATCCAAAAAAGGTGCCGGAACTCCATTCTGAGCGTTCTATGAGAAAAAAAGCCCTGAATGAACTAATCCCACCAAACCGTGCAAAATTGCCATGTTTCACAATTTGGAGGCCTTCCGGACAAAGCCAAATCATCCTCAAATTCACTTACAGTTGAACCAAAGAATTTGGCAATTCTTTGACATACCATTGGACTTCAGTCTTAATGCTAGCAAGCTTTCTTATGTATCACATTTCAGTAATCATGGAAACCTTTGCAGGAAACAACAGAGTTATTTGGGACCCTTTTAAGATTAACATACTAACTGAAACTTTGTCATATAGATCCCTAGGTTGTTTCTATACATCTTTAACTTGTGGCAAAATAAAATTTTGGAAGTGCCGTGTTTCCAATTACTGCAGTGAGAAGAAGAACGGAAATACACTTGTTTCAGAGAGATCTTAAAGAGGTAGAAGCCCATCTGAGACATCTTAACACCAAGCTTGTCCAGTGCTGAATATTGAAATAAATTTTACCTTCAAACCGTCTGGAAACTTCCTCCCAATACCTGTTGAGCAATTCAAGAAATCTTCACAAAAATAAAGCTTTCACAGCCACGGGAGCTTCTTTCTCCCACTCTAGAATATAAACCTGATTGAAAAGACTGGTTAGCCAATCAAATCAAGAAAGAGGGCAAGAGAATTACATACTTCTCACTTCATCCCACCCACCCTTTCTGTGCTCACAAAACCTGCAGCTGTAACATCTTATTATTTATAATTGGATTCTTAGGCCTGTATTTAGGGAAACTATTTTCTAGCGGATAAAAAATGAGCATCAGAATAGAATGTGCAACAAAACAACAGGGTGATAGTCTGTTTATGACACCATGTCTCAAGATAAGTCATTTTACCTGCTGACAGAGATGGTACATTTTTAATAAATTCCTGAAAGGCTAGAATTTCACATGTAGGTGTCAGACATCTGTGGAAGAATTAGCCAGTAAAATAACTGCCAGTCATGGCTCAGAGCTTGTGCCAGGAGAAATATGGCCCTGTGGCTCTGAAGGAAGCAATGATGTACCCGCTCCTTAACTATCATTACTTATAGCAATGTTAAACAATTTCTGATCAGTCTCCAATCTGGTGGCCAGTTTTCAGAGTCTCCTGAAAGAAGTCTATATCTTTTCTAGTCTGCTTTCATGCCTGGTTATAACAAAGATACTGCATGGATTGTACTTGTAGATGGTTTTTATGGAGCTGATATGGATGTAATGCAACTTTGAACCTTAATAGTGCTGGATACCATCAATTAGTGCTGGGTACCATCCTGACTTCAAGGATTAGGAGTGGTGGGCCCAATGCTACAGTGGTTTCCCATGGTCGGTCTCTCCTATTTAGCATCTAAATGAAGCTGCTGAATGAGATCATCTGACAACACAGGGTCAGTCCATCAGTATGCTGATGATACCAAGTTGTATTTCTTGACCCGGGGTCAATCAAGCAATATAATCAAGATTTTATCTCAAAGCTGTTGAAGTCTGGGTGGAGAGGCTATTGAGTGTCGGCCTTGTAGCCTTAATTAATTGAATAGTGGCAAAAACAAAGTCAAAGCAAGTGACAGGCATTCCTTGTGGTCTCCTTCCCAAGCATGCTGGAATGTTAAAAAATAGCCATACTTCAAGGATACCCTAATAGGTGGGTTTCCTGAGCACTTAATCTTTCGATGAAAGATGGACTGATGGCTAATTTAGCAGACAAGTATTAAATTCCACCAGGTATATGCTGTCTGATTTCTTTTCTTTCCCAGACTCCATCCAATATGCAGATGAATGCTAGGCTTAGTATCTTGAGAGAAAAAGACAGAAATGTCTCCCTGCTCCCTTTCGTCATGTCATGCATAATTTTATACACTTCAGTCAGACACTTTTGTTACACCTGAAGAGCCCTTTGACTCCTCTGACCATTTGAGTTGCCTTCTGCATTTCTTCCAGCTGTATTCTAATCTTTTTCAAGTATGGCAATAAGAATTGTATTCCTGATGAGGATGAACCATAGATCTGCGTACGCTTCCTGGCTGGTGGGATTCAAGCAAGAATATGTTGGGAGGTTGGATTAAGGTAGGTTAAAGATCTTTAGTTTACATAGAATAGTGACCCTCGTGCTTTGATACCGGCCAAAATGTTCCCAAACTACCAGGACTGCTCTTTTTGTTATCAGGAAATGCTGCATAAGGAGAACAAGGCAGGTAAGCTGAGTTTTTTTCTTTCTCTATTTAAAAGATATTATGTGAAAGCACAAATGGAGCTGTGCACATGTGTGCAAGCACCGCTGTTCGTGCAACGGGAGCTGCACACGAGTGCTTGCTCATCTGCTGCTTGCGCAACCCAGTTCCTTGTTGCCTAGGCCAGGGGTCGGCAACCTTAAATACTCAAAGAGCCACTTGGACGCATTTCCCAGAGGGGAAAAAAAACACTGGGAGCTGCAAAACGTGCATGCACATGCGAGGGGGGAACTTGATTGAAGAATTTAATTAAAAAGAAAGAGAGGCTGCTGTGCATGAGTTCTCTCTCTCCCCCGCCCCTCTCTCTCCCTCTCTCCAATCTTCTGCTCACCTGGAAAGCTGGCTTCACACTGTTCTAGACAAGAAGACACACATTCTTATTGGGCTGGCTCTCCTGCCCTGCTTTCTGCTGCTTCCTGCTTCCTGTGGAGACCCAGAAAAGGCAGGAGCCCCACCCAATAAACTTGTCAGCTTCTCGGAGAACAGCATGAGTTACACACACACACACACACACACACACACACTCACAGAGAGAGAGAGAGAGAGAGAGAGAGAGAGAGAGAGAGAGAGAGAGAGAAGGGAAGCGCAAGTGCCTCTCTCTGTCTCTGTCTCTCTCTCTGCAAATGGCTGGGAGCCATAGGAGAAGGCTGAAAGAGCCGCATGCGGCTCCAGAGTCGCGGATTGCCGACCCGTGGCCTAGGCCTTTGGTGAGGCTATTATGTGTGGGTTGCTTTTCTTTGTTCTTATCTGATTTTGTCATTCTTACCACTGTTATTCTTCATGCTTCTTTCTTCTAATTCTTAACGTTTTAAGCAATTTGAAAACCACCTAGAGCCATTGGGAGTCAGGCGGCCATATACATTTACTATATTACCGTTGCTGTTGACGTTAAATATGGATGGGGTTTGCTTATGAAATGGCAATGCAGTTTGTTTAGTGTGTGTGTCAAGCCTGCATCTCTGCTTGTCAGTCAAAGAAATGTTCCTATTCTTCTCTATAGAATGAAGGATAGCAACATTTACAAGGGGAGTAGCTTGTTAAGCGTGCTTGGGAGGTGTCTAGTAGCATTCTGATTGAAGGTGTACAAGAGATGATAAAATATTTTAGGTACAGAGAGCTTTTTAATTCAGAGCAGAGGGTGTGTGTATCACATTTTTGTTGTTCAGCAGATCCTTGAGAAATGTATGAAACAGAGGAAGTTTATCATGTATTTTCTGATCTAGAAAAGTGCTCATAGGATAAATACGTTTGATTTATGAAATGCCTATATAAATATGACATTGAAGTTCAATTGCTGAATATTATAAGTGTCAGGCCTAAAACCAAGAATGACATGTGGCAATTCTTCCAAGCTGACTTCATTATTGTTTTACTCCTATAGACGAAATCTTACCAGACTGAAGACTCTACTTATTATCTGCATCTACAATTTACTCTGTGAACTAATAGGAAGGTGCTGTCTTCACCTCTTTCTCTCACACATAATTTCTGGGCTGAGATGTCTCTTAAGCATGTACCTCCTCTCTCCTCCACCTCCTCATCACATTTCATCACATTAAGAGTAATGTACAATGGAAATAAAATATGAGTGACAATAAATAAAATGTCTAGCAAATGGTTAAACCCGAGCAGGGTATAAGACAAAAATGTGTGCTATTCACTTTATTGTTTAATGTTTTTGCAGATAAATGCAAAAGTTTGGAGTGATATGAAAGTGTTCGGGATATGAATATTTATGTACTCTTGTCTGCAGGGAATATTCCATTGTTGGCTAAGAGCCTGGATGATTTGCAGCAAATAATAGATAGTTGCATAATGCAAAGAGAAATGTGCATCTGAATATTAAGATATCAAACATCAACGTATATGTGAACAAATTACATTCAGCGATGTGATAGACTTAACTACAACGATTAGCTGTCATACTTTTTTTCTATACTTGCCTGGCAAAAGAGATACCATGGTCAAGACACTTATTTCTCAATCACAATTTGTCACCTGAAGTAGCAATAAGTAAGTGTTGGGTATGCTATGTAAAATAGCCCCAGTATTTATCTATCTATCTATCTATCTATCTATCTATCTATCTATCTATCTATCTATCTATCTGTCTGTCTGTCTGTCTGTCTGTCTGTCTGTCTGTCTGTCTGTCTGTCTGTCTGTCTGTCTGTCTGCCTGCCTGCCTGCCTGCCTATCTATCTATCTATCTATCTATCTATCTATCTATCTATCTATCTATCTATCTATCTATCTATCTATCTATCGTAAAGGTAAAAAGGTAAAGGTTCCCCCGCACATGCGTGCTAGTCGTTTCCAACTCTAGGGGCCGGTGCTCATCTCCATTTCAAGGCTGAAGAGCCAGCGCTTGTCCGAGGACGTCTCCGTGGTCATGTGGCCGGCATGACTAGACGCCAAAGGCGCACGGAACGCTGTTACCTTTCCACCGTAGTGGTCCCTATTTTTCTACTTGCATTTTTATGTGCTTTTGAACTGCTAGGTTGGCAGAAGCTGGGACAAGTAACAGGCGCTCACTGTTACGCGGCACTCGGGATTCGACCCACCAAACTGCCGACCATCTGATCGACAAGCTCAGTGTCCTAACCCACTGAGCCACTGCGTATCTATCTATCTATCTATCTATCTATCTATCTATCTATCTATCTATCTATCTATCTATCTATCTATCTATCTATTTTTAAACCATTCATTTCCCTCATAGAGGGATTCTGGGCAGTGTAGAATAAAATATTAAAAACAGAAACAGTGTATAAAATTTCAAAGAGGCAATCCATGTTAAAAATTTGTTAAAAGGTGGCAAGAGGGTTTTCATGGCACTAGCCAGTCAATAAGGGCATTGTTCCTTAAAAACTAAACTAATTTTTCACTTATGTCTGATAATTCTTTTCTGCACTTATATCCTACCTTTCTATTAGGAGGTCAACACAGTATATATGGGGAGCCCCTCTCATCTTAATCCTCATAATCCTTCAACCCTATGATATGCATTAGGTTGGGAGACAGCAGCTGGCCTCTAATTTCAATCATATGCAATAATCCAATATAAGAAATTGGTTCCATCTTTCTCTGTTTCTAATCTTTCTCTATTTCCAGTCCAGTTCGTTAGTTATTCCAAAGTATTAACACCATTCTCACTCCTCCTGCCCAAAGATAAGTTACAAATGTAGAAATGCCATCTATCTAAGACTCCCTTCAATACAATACTTACAAAAATATTTTAAAGTGAAGATTTATGATAAGTCCTCAGTGTGTTTAAATGAATGACTATATACAAATTAATACTATTTTTCCTTCTGTGGAATATGAAAGAGGAATATTTCTGGCAAGTAAGGTTAAACAATAGATGCAGAGGAATGAATAAAACTTAAAACAAAAAACCTGCCTTACCCTGTAATCTTTTGAAGGCTTGAAACTTTGAAAGATAATTTTGATTTCAATAAGTAACTGATAAATAATTCTATTTCAATAAATAAATAAAGCTCCTTCTATAGCACCATTTTTCTTTTCCAAAACTTTTTGTACTTTATATCAGAAGAGACAACCAAACAATCAGGTTTTTGTCCTCCAATGTGGTTTGATTTGATTGGCTTTTATGTTTCATATTTTTATTTATTTATTTATTTATTTATTTATTTATTTATTTATTTATTTATTTATTATTTTTGGGACTTATATGCCGCCCTATCTCCCGAAGGACTCAGGGCGGCTAACAACAATAAAAGGTTAATGTGTCAATTACTTTCTCTCATAGCCAGATTTTCAAAGAACATCTCAAAAGTGTTGAATAAACTTGAAAACCAAAATCTAGGAGATCTGGGATAGTGAGTCTCATAATCTTAAGATTTTCCTATGAACCCAACTATCATGGTGCTCATAAATTAGTAAGGGGATGTAGTACAACATTGTGACAATTATTTGGGTAGCTTACAAATTTTTATAATGACAAAAACCATAAAGATTCTAAGAAATACACTTTTAAAAAAAATCTGAGACCTTTAAGATCATGGAGGAGTCAATATCATCTTCCAGAATTCACTCTGGTGATCTTTAGCACCACCTGATTAGTTTGTTCTAGTGGTTAAGGCACCAGGCTAGAAAGTGGGAGCCTGTGAGTTCTAGTTCTGCCTTAGCCATGAAAGGCAGCTGTGTGACCTTGGTCCAGTTGCTTTCTCTTCCCCATCTTAAAGGGTTGTTGTTGTGGGGAAAATAGGAGTAGGAAGGTGTGTTGGATATATTTGCTGCCTTGGGTAATTTGTAAAAGTAATAAAAGGTGGGATACAAATAGATAAATAAATCTTCTCAAACTACATCCTAAGACCCTCATAAAATATGTGGTTCCCCATACCAGCTCACCCACCCATGGGAAACATACTGCAGCATTACTTTGGGGTGAGCACAATATCCATATTGTGGCTCCAGTCATGTGACTGAAGAAAAAGCAGTAGCAAGGGAAGAGTCTAGCAAGGTCTAATAAATTTGCTTTTAGTTCATCTTGAATGCAAAATGAGCTATAAACTGACTGGGGAAGCGTCAACCCTATAGGAACTCAACAACAAATTGGGTGAGAGTGTCCTTGATATTTTTTTGATAATTATCAAAAGAAGTTAGTCTTCCACCCATCAGAAGCTTTGGCTTGTGCTTCTCTGCCATCTGAGTGGTTCTTATATTCATTATGGAAATTATGGAAACTGCTGAGCCTGTGTGAATACCTGAATCAGAACAGAATGTCTGCTTGTCTTAATCTCTGGGTAGCTTTTAGAAGGCTGCATTCTATATAAACTGAAGTAGTGTCTCAGATCAGAATGATGAGGTAAGGATTTTTGCAGCTTTGGCAATATTTCACCCCTCCAACTGTAATTAAAATGGGAGCAGACAGGGAGTACAAGGTGAAATTGCTTGTAATGGATGTTGCACAGCTTGCAGGTACAAACAAGGATGATCTATGGTGGTTAGAAAACTATCAGTTTGTCTGTACAGCATGGCAAGTCAGGCAAAGGACTGGCTAGACAATGGAAAATTCTGAATAACTTGTGGCATTTGCGGCTGTCTGGCTTCAGGTGAAAAAATTCCTGGAAATAAGCGAGATGCTGGCTGAGAGATGAAATCATAACATATTCCAATTGTTTTCCAGAGAAAGCTTCAGTCCCCACTTCCTGCTCACTCGGTTTGAAATGAACACTGTTGCCACTGGCTAAATTTCAGTGGATAGTGGCAAGGTGGAAGTGAAAAGTCAAAATGATGGAAAGCTGACCCAATGCATATCTCCTGTGATCCTACTGTATTTTGTTTCTGTGGGGGCCTCAATTCAATGGAAACTAGGAACACAATATGATGACACCCGCCTTGCTAACACACAAACATACCATTTGATTATTAGTTCCTTTCTTGTCTTACATCTTCTTCTTCTTTATATACCATTACAGGTGGTCCTCAAGTTACAATGGTTTGTTTAGTGACCGTTCAAAGTTGCAACCACACTGGAAAAATGTGATTTATGACCAGTGGTGGGACTCAAATGTGTGAACAACCAGTTCTCTGTGTGGATGCCGCTTCCGGAAGTCCATTCTGGGCCTGGGCAACAAAAAATTAGCTACCGGTTCTGCCGAAGTGGTGCGAACCGGCTGAATCCCACCACTGCTTATGACACTTTTTCACACTTAGGACCCTTGCAGTGTCTCCATGGTTACGTGATCAAAATTCAGATGCTTGGCAGTTGACTCAAATTAATGACAGCGTCCCAGGGACTTGTGATGATCTTTTGTGACTTTCTGACAAGCAAAGTCAATGGGGAAGCCAGATTCACTTAACAACCGTGTTACTGATGAAAAACTTCAGTGATTCACTTAACAACCGATCGTAAAATGGGGCAAAACACATTTTACTGTTTTGCTTAACAACATAAATTTTGGGCTCAATTGTTGTTGTAAGTTGAGGCCTACCTGCATAATTCAGGCAGATTCCTGGTGGTTTACAATCATATAAATCCTTAAAATATTCACAGTAAATAAGAGATGAGCATACTGTAAATCAATTTAAATATAGCCATCTTCAATTCATTCATCAGGTCCAATCTAAGTATATAACTTTGTTCTGTGTTACCAAATCACAGAAACTGGACTAAAACAAAGGCCTTTCATGTTTTGATTTTATCAGCCATTCCAAAAATCATAAATACTCAAAATATTTGTGATGAGGACAATACTGTATTTCATGGTATGCAGCTCCATATTAACATGTTGTTCCTCCATGTTTGCATGTCACAGACAAGTCTCAGAATCCTGACCAGGTATTAGCTTCATTCAAATGTTTTAATATGTTATTCATTTATTTTATATATAAAAAATTATGCTGCCTATCTCCCCTACAAGGCAACTCCAAGGAGGACAGTCATTCAATGATGTCATGTCCAAAACAAAAAAATTCAGATTCTCATTTGATCTTCATCTTATTTGACAGCCCACTTTGAAAAGACCAGAGCTGGATTCACAACAACAGGCAAATAAATAGACCTTGGAGGAGAGGGTGAAGAACTAAATAAGCAAATTCTCTCATCTATTTATGAAGGAATGAATAGTCACAAACACTTGGATACTTGGTTGGTTCACATAGTGTGGTGGGATGGAGGGTTTGTTATCACTGTGTGTTGGGGGGAGAGAGCACAGGGGGAGGCTCAGCTAATCTCAATGTACACATGTTGTACTTTGACAATAAAGGTTTATTATTTTATTACTTTCTGAACCTCTAACGGAGAAATGAAGTATTTTACATTAGCTACTCACCAAGATTATCTTTTATTGCTAATAGTACATTAGTACCGGCTAGCGTTTAAAAGTGCTCATTACTATTGCTATGTATTAGCAACATAAGATTCATAGAAACATGCCTTTTGGCTTTGAAATGGTAATAATTTAACCACTAAATTAGTTCATTTGCATACTTCCTTGTAATTCTACATGCTAGACACAGCGTGTCAGCAAGTTCCTAAAGAGGAGCAATTTATTTAAAATAAATAAATAAAGATCAGACTAGATTCAGCTGCACTTTGATTTTTCTAATCAATATTGATTAACCAGGGGACATGGTGAAGCAAATATTCATTATAAACAGCAAAGATTCTAAAGATGAAGAGCTGCTATTAACAAGTTAGAATATTAGTACTTACCCAGGAGATATCTCATGGGTACCCAACACATGTAAATGGTTCTCAGACAGACCAGATGGGAGTACTGGAGCAAATCAGAAATCATATTTAGCATTACAAAGACCTTAGAATCACTTGCATTTGAATTCCAGGAAACATTTCCAAGGCAGGCAGTTTATAAATCACCATCACCTGCCACTATTTCATAGGTTCACTACATGGAATGAGTTTAGGAAAGAAGAAGGAAAAGAATTAAAGGATCAGTCCAAAATGAAAGGGATAAACCTGGCAATTGGGGTTGCTCGGGAACTTTCTGCTTCCAAGGGAAGTTCTCTGTTGTTATTAAATTATGCTATTCTCTTTCACCTAAACATTCCATCGTTCCTCCGGAAACATAGGGCTAGAAGCTGTGTAATGTGAATCCTAGACTAAATGTGAGATTGGGAAAAATCAGAGGAGAATGAGCAGACAGATGGTGGGGTGGCAGAGTGGGTGAATACAGGACAGAGTTGCTTGTGAGAAAGAAGTATACAGTGAGCAGCTACCGTCTCCCTCATAAATGTAACCAGGGCTTTTTTTTGTCATAGAACGCTCAGAATGGAGTTCCGGCACCTTTTTTGGATGGAACCTTATAGGGTAAGCAAGGCGGGTTGTATGACATGTGTGAGTTCTGGCACCTTTTTCTCTTACAAAAAAAGCACTGAATGTAACCATGCCTAAAGCGGGACCATCTCCCTCCTCACGGAGGCTACTGTGAGGAAGAGAAGCAGAAACACATGCTTTGGAGATGGTAGAATAGTGTAGACCTTCTAGACCAGTGATCCCCAAACTTTCTGACACCAGGAACCAGTATTGTGGAAGACAGTTTTTCCATGAACCTGGGGTGGGGGGAAAGAAGCACACAATCTAGACAAGGGGTAGGCAACCTTGGCTCTTTTATGACTCGTGGACTTCAACTCCCAGAATTCTGAGAGTTGAAGTCCATGAGTCATAAAAGAGCCAAGGTTGCCTACCCCTGATCTAGACCATCACACCCCCAGTTTACAGTAGGGATCATGCTCCTATGAGAATCTAATGCCTGATGATTTGAGGTAGAGCTGAGGTGGTAATGCTAGCACTGGGCAGCAGCAGCAGATACAGATGAAGCTTTGCTCTGTGTGGTCAGGTTCCCCTGATCTAAACAAGCCACTTCTACCAACAAATTATTATAGGAAGCCTGAAACTTGCTTTCCTTTTCCTTCCTGATTTCTTTCTGTGCAACATCAATGTAGATTTTAAGATTGACAGCAAGAGCTATCTATTCTTACTAGACCTAAATACTGACGTGCATATGTGCATAATTACTGGCCGTAAGGTTGTTTTGGCATCTGTGGGATGAATTAGTTTGGTCTAGTGGTTAAGGTGCCAGGCTAGAAACCAGGAGTCTGTGACTTCTAGTTCTAGTTCTAGTCCCACTTTAAGCATGAAAGCTGGCTGGGCCAGTCCTTCCAATTGAACCCAACTCAGGGTTGTTATGGAGAAAAATAGGAGGAGGAAGGACTATTCGTTATGTTTGCTACTTTATTTATAAAAATAATAAAGCTGGGATATGAGTGAATGAATGAATGAATGAATGAATGAATGAATGAATGAATGAATGAATGAATGAATGAATAGCTTTTTGCTATACCTGTTTATAAGAGGAGGTGCGTAGATCACTCAATCTATTTAAAAAATGTATACAAATGTGAAAGTATAGGAAGAAATATTATCATTTCTAAAGATCCAGCGACACATTTTTGTGAGACTTCTTGGGAGAATAATACATTTTATTCCTAGCCCCAACAGTGGAAGGCATTTGGATGAGCAAACAAATATGGTGAGCATATTCCAGTGATCATACTTTGGCACGATCTTAATTTTCCTGTCATTTGTGCTTTAAAAACACCTACCTAACGAACTCCAGGAATAAAGCCACCGCATTTTATTACGTCTTTCTTCCTTTAAATTAGTGAAACCCTTCAAAAAAGCTGAGCTGGAATTTAGACAAATTGCACTTTATTTAGTATTAATTCATAATTGTTCCAAGTACATTCTACTTCATTCAGCCTTCAGAACCAACTACAAAATCCAGCTTCAGATATAACACATTTCCATTCAAATATCCTTTCATATACATACCTACATTATCCCTTATCTGCTAAAATGAAGAAAAAAGAATTTAACACTTGTCTCTTTCAAAATTCATAGCTTACTTTTTCATGTGGCCTAATGAATACTAGTGGTACAGATTGATAGTGTTATTTGGGGCAACATTCTTCTTTATATGACCTGCATACATGTATCCAATATCTTTACTGAATCCAATATATTTACTTCTAAGAAAGTTTATGCTACAAAATAGCTGCTTGACTTAAATGTGAATGTAATTATTACATATTAAGGTGGGCTGCCTTTATACATGGCTGAATTGCTCCCTAACAAAAAGCTTTTAGAGATTAAACCATGCACAAAATAAGATGCCCTAGAAAACTGGCAAAGTCTTCAACATCAAGGGAGAAATGCACTCTTTAATTGGAGAAAATAATAATAGACTCATCTTCCTTAAGAAGTAGGATTTTTGCTTTGGTGAAAAAAGACAAGAAAACTACTGTACAATAACATCTAAAAATATTTAGAATGTATAAATTCCACTTATGTTCTAGAACCTGATAACTTGCAAATAAAATTAGGGTGATTTTGCTAATTTTATTTGAAATTCGGAGTAGTTATTCAAAGGCTTCTTTAGGTCTTTTTCCAAATAAACTCATTCTTTATGTGTTTAATGCTAAGCCTGCATTACTTTAAAGGGAAATTCTCATTAAAACAATCCTCACTTGATCTAGAAACAGATGATCCTTCAGAGAATTAATATTGTCAAGCCATTTCCTGCAAAAGCTTGTCCTGATTAGTTAGACAAAGAACTCCAGGGAAGGGAAGGGAAGGGAAGGGAAGGGAAGGGAAGGGAAGGGAAGGGAAGGGAAGGGAAGGGAAGGGAAGGGAAGACCCTTATTGAGGTCCTCCATCCTCAGAACAAGATCCAGAGGCTAAGGCTAACAGGCAGAACAATTGCAATGTTGTTACTATGATGGAAGCCTTCCATGATGCACATGCAAGAGAGTGAGGCAAACCTAGCCACAGTCTCAATATTAATGGAGTGTGACTTGTCTGCTTCTAACAGAGCCCAAGAGTTCAGGAACACCATTAAAGATGGCCTTTTATACTGAGAGTAGAGGAGGGAGCAAGGGAGAAAGGAATGTAAGCTTCATAGACTGCTTAGGGTACCCACCCAATTTTGCTTCAGGATGTTGAGTTTGAGTTTAGGATCACCCAAATAAAAATACAGAATCAAAGGAAGATTAATTCAAAGCTTCTGCTGACAAGGATATAGGATGCACAGTAACTGCATATGTGACACTCTGTGACCAATGCCAGAATATAGGGAATTGCTCCAATAAGTCTAACATTGTTTTACAATTTCCACAGGAGATATTGTGGGCCAATGCATCCGAAATTAACCAAGGCCAAGTGTGCTGCCTTGACTTTATGATATTTTGCCATCCTGTGGCCATGGTTGGTGTGGTCCAGAGTCTGTGTCTCAAGCCCAGCAGATATGTTTGCTAGGATATGATGGTCAGCTGACATTGTCACAGATCTTGGCACAAATTTCATGTTAGGAATTGTAACAAAACTGTGGCTATGTTGTATTGTAATATTGTTATATTGTAATAATATATGTAATAATGTATGTTCCACAACCTGGGGTACTGAATATGTCAAGGGCCCCATTGCCTGGCTTTATTGGTAACGATCAAGTATATCAGCTACTATGTATATTTATTTTGGATGTTTTTATTGTTTGTTATTGTTTTAAAATGTTTTCATTCTTTAATTGTAATCTATTTTTTGAACTATAAGCCACCCAGGGACACTGATTTAAGTGGGAAGCTATAAAAATTTAATAAATAAGTAAAGAAACAAATACATGAATACATATATACATATATACACAGAGTGACCTTGGTGCCAATTGTCTGTGCTGTATTATTATAAGATAAATAGTTCAGGGGAAAAGTGTAATGATTATAACCATAAATGGGAATCAAACAGAAAATTCAAAGACATTGGAAGTGCACTGGAAAATACCTTTATTGATATAATGTTCATTATGCATTGCCAGCAAAAATATAAAATATATAGCATGGCACAATTAGATTCTCAAAGGAAAAAAAACCACCACAGAAAATTGATGGCATGTTGTCCCCCCCACCCATCAGATCAAGCCACAGATTATAATGAAGTGATTGAATTAACAACCTCTAATTATTTGATCTTAATAAAATTCATTTCACATGGCAATCTTTTCTTTCTTTTCTAATAAGACATTATGGTACATAAAGTTTTGTTCCAGATTATATATCCAGCTGGAAAAATAATCATATACCGGTAGTTCAGATAAACTATACTAATCCATTCGATTTGGGGGAAGGGGGAATATAATCTCTCTCATTGTCATTGAAATTGTCAAATTCCCCACTACGGAGTTTGCTTGGAAATTAAAAAAAAAGAGGCAGCTAGAATTAAAACGGTAATGGGAATGCACAAAGGAGAAGCATGTTGAAATATTGAGATGAACTCCAATACTCATCATGATCTGGAAAGGGGTTGGGAAGCGTAGGAGGATAGGCTATTTGCTATTCATATTTTTTTAATGATGCCACATCCTCTTTCAAACATGTCTGGAGCAGACAGTTCTGCCTTTGTGCATAGAGTGCTACTATGTGTTTTTTTAAAAACCATGCAGGTTCAGGCACTTAGTATACAGTATCTGAAAGATGCTATTGTGGAGAAAACTAGTGTATAGCAATGGGTATGTAGAGTACTAAACTGGCCAGATATGTTGCTAAGGAATAAATGTGAAGCTAGGAAACCTTTTCTCATAAAATAACAATTCCAGATTATTAAGATCTGACACTGGAATTATATACTGTAGTTGTTTTGGATGTCTGATCTGGAAATGCCCACATCTTTGGTAGAAATCAGGCTTTATTTCTTAAAGGCAAAATAAAAAAGACTTCTTGCCACTTCTGGCCCGAACTGAAGAGCTGCTGTCACCCCTCTGTCAGGGCACATTCAGAGGCTTACTAGCCACAGTGTTCATTGGTATGTGGCTGTCTCCTCTCACAAGAGATTGAGAGAGATTATGAGGACTCTGCATATTACCCATATCGAATTTTACAAGAGAGGTGGGTGGTTCCCGAAGCTCACTTGGTTCCATATTGATGTCGGCAGTGGGTTCAACAAACATGCCACTTGTCCCGGCGTCTGGCTGTCTGAAGCCAGAGGGAGTCGGGTACAACTCGCCTGGAATCTCACTCAGTCCATCAGTGGCTGTGGGGAAGACCTTCTGGATACCTGCTGCTGTGCCTTCAGGATTGGCCTGGCCCACTGGAAGAAGTCCATCTTGGCCTTCAGGAGGGAGCTCAGCTTGGCCTGAAGGGAACATAGCTCCTTGCATGCCAGGAAGGAGAAGCCCGGTGAAGAACTGTGAAGGTGACTGCCAAGGCAAAAAGAAAGTAAGAGAATGTGTATCAAAAAGCCAAAAGATCTCATGGAGCACTTTGGACATTATAGAGAAAGACAGAGGAGAAAAGAATGAAAAGAGAGAAAATGTAGAGTAGTATTTCTTGTTTTCAACTCCTCCATAAAAATAAAAAAAAATGCAAGGAATTCAGCATCTCTCTCTTCCCATGGTGAGATCTGAAAAGCCAAATTCTGGAAAACGGAATCCTGGATTACATAGCCTATCCATATTTTGAACTTTAGCCCTACTTGTTACAGGACAACAATCCTATTGAAAACTTTCTCCACTCAAAGGGCTTCCCAATCTAAATGCAAATTCTCAAGACAGAGAACCATACAAGGGCAAAGCAAGACCCTGAAAGGTATAGAACAAGTCTTGTTCGTGTATAGTATTTTTAAATGACCAGCCAAAGTCATAGCAATTGTTTCTAGATTTACACCCATATATCTGAATTAGCTTTTGTATAATTGTATACAGATCTTTTGTCTTCCTGTTTTGTCCCTTCAGATTGTAGTATAAACTCTAAACCAGACCAGGGAGGGAGAGAGGGAGGGAGGGAGAGAGGGAAGGAGGGAGGAAGGGTGGAAGGAAGGAAGGAAGGAAGGAAGGAAGGAAGGAAGGAAGGAAGGAAGGAAGGAAGGAAGGAAGGAAGGAAGGAAGGCCTAATTTTTTTATAAGAACCCAAATGAAATATCCTGGCCTCACCAACGAGAATTGGTGAGGCCCTTGGTCCCCCTAACGGCATTTTGTCTGACCCCGTGAAGAAGTTGTAAATCTATCACACAGTCTGGATGCTTTAGAATTGGGCTAGTTGATGATTCTGAAGATCCCATGAAGATAGAAATATCTTAGTAAATTATTTACCATTTCCTCAGAGCTGAGCACTGCACCCTAGAACACCAATCAGAAAATGCGGGTTTGAGGGAGCAGAATGGAATAAATAAACATTAAAGGCATGGAACAATGATTTCTTAAAAGTTTATAAAATAGCTGTGGTGGTGGTGGTGGTGGTGGTGATTGATGATGATGATGATGATGATGATGATGATGATGATGATGATGATGATGCTATAGTCTTATTAGGGTTGATACAAGGGTGTCCACAGGTGTTCCAAAATCTGCAGGATTATGGGCATGGAACAGTGATCAAAGCTCCATACCTTTAATAATGAAGCCCACCATCCTGCAGATCTTCTCTCTCTCTCTCTCTCTCTCTCTCTCTCTCACACACACACACACACACACACACACACACACACACACAAACTTTCAATAAGACCTTTGTGATAGGCTAGGTTTGGAAACAGACACTACAAGAATACACAACTTTATTATTCTATAGAATAATGTCAGGATATTGAAAGCCTGACAGTTTGTTTCTCTCCGTTTGTATACTAAACATAATCAAGACAGGGCAAGCTTGATCTATTTCCTCATCGCTTACTATCCATTGCTATCCCATTGAAAGGGATTTTCCTTTTTCAAGGCCATGGATGTTCCCCTTCCCATGGATGTGGTTGTGTGTGAGAGAGCAATCTGGGGTTACACACAACACTCCCACAACCACATCCTACAGAACATCACAGAGTGAGTAGGCTAAGAGTTTTGGTCTTTTGTTGGATTTTGGCTTATTTGTATTTTTCTAAGAAAGCAATAGCACTAAGATACATATTGCTTCACAGGGCTTTACACCCTTCTCTAAGCAGTTTACAGATTGCCCCCAACAATCTGGGACTTCATTTTGCCAACCTCAGAAGGATGGAAGAGTGAATCAACCTTGAGCAGGTGAGGATCAAACTTCTGGCAGCCAGCAGAATTAGCCTGCAATACTGCAGTCTGATCACTGCACCACCAGGGCTCATATGTAAAAGATGTGCCTCAAAAGCAGAACTTCTAAAACACTTTTTCCATAAAACCCTTTAAAACCCTACCTCCCACAAAAGGGGCAATTACCTGCATAATTGAGGACCCTCTGGAAGTGCTCTGTGGCCCTTAAGAATCCAAATACCTTTCCTAAAAGAACCTCAATCCTCTTATTTTTACCACCAAAAAAATGGTTTTGGTAGTACTAAATGGCCGTTGTGATTTCACAAGATTACTCAGAAGAGCACAAACAAATTTTAGTCCAATACTGCGTTGAAGTGGATTAGTGAAAGATAGATAAATCCATTTCCTGTGAAGTGGACTTCCACTTCAGTCAAGCCTGTTGGCAACACTATTAATGGTGCCCCAGTTCCTCATTTTTTAACAGAGTCCAGATGCGCCTGGAAGAGGATACTCTGCCAGATATGATGCTGAAGAAAAGAAGTCCATTGCATTATCTTCCCAAGTGTGTTTCACACCTGGTAGGAATGTGGGAGAAAGCATTGTTTCATATTAAGCCAGCCCACTGTTCCATTTCATTCAGTGCCATTAAGATAAAAAAAGCTGGTTGCTCCAGATATTTTAGAGAGATTGCTTTCCTAGACCTACTTGCAGATGCTAGGAGACCTTGGGCATGCAAAGCACCTAACGGCAAGAATGTCTGGATAGCCAGTGATCAGGATCACAATTGGATCATGTTTCCTCCATTGGAAAAGGGTTGAATCAAATGATCTTTAAGGGAAACAGATTTCCTGATTTATTCATACACACTTCAGGCAATGGGCATTTCCAATAAATGATTGAATAAGCACTGCTGTTCCAGCAAAAACAAGGCAGACATCCACTTCAAAAAAAAAAAGCAAAACTATTCATTATGCAAAAAAAAGGCTGAAAATCTCAAACAGACTTTCTGTCTCACTTCTTACCTGTGGTCCCATCTGTGTAACTATAATTGGCAGCATCTGCAAGACAAGTAGTAATAATTGCATGTATGTTATGCCTTTAGTTAACTACAAGTAAGATTGAAGGAGGAACTGGCTTTTGCATTAGTGTGCCTACTAGCTATTTAGCTATTCAGTATTTGTAAAACATGCTTCTATTCTGACCTTGTAATCTTTTGGATCATTAGACAACCTTTTTTCAGATTCACTTTATGTTACACTTTCCAGAAAAAAATATTTAAGTTGGCAAAACCAATGCAGGCAGTATGACAATTCTGCTTGGACTTTCTTCCCATAATGCTAGTGTAATGCTAATTCTCTTGCACCTCAACTTTGTGTGAAGCAGGTGGTACTATTCTTCACTGGTTATACCAGGATGAAGCTTTCTCCAATCAGGTGCCCTCCAATTTTGTCTGACTCCAACTGCTATTAGCTCCAGCCATCACTGGGGAAAAATGAGCATAGGAAATCAGTTTGCAAGGAAGGCTGCGTAGATGTAATGTTCTCAATATTTACAGGTGTTAAATTACTACTCCCAATATCCCTTTGATCGTGCTATCTGGAGCAGATGGGAACTAGACTTCAGAGTTGTTTTGGAAGGTCATTGCCTATCTTCTTCCTTTAATGTTTCTCTCCTACCACCATTATTTATTTGCCTTTCTGTAAGTTTAACTCTCTGAAACAATGTATTGTATTTAATATTAAACTGTCATGCAGAGTAATAGTGTATGAATATACACCGGATATAGACACAGATGATCACAGAAGCTGATTTAAGGGAATTAAGAAGTTGTTTATGTTTACTATCCAATGTCTAAGTCTGGAATGTGAGTATATTTCCTTCCTATGGATGCTGAGTTAGTTAGGTTTCAAAATGGAGAAAGATGAACGGTGGAAACAGATGAGAATATTAGCCAGCCTGGACTCTTAGAGGAGTTATAAGATACTTACTGCTTGCCCTGGTGGTAGCTGCTGTGGTACAGTCATTCCCCCACCAAATATAGGCAATGTCTGCATTGTGGATATTATTCCTAGGAGGGTAGAAAGCTGCATGGAAAGTGGATTAGAAAATGATTAGAAAGAAATACAGAAAGAAAGAAAGCGACTTCCTTTGCATTGGGTGACATGATTAAAATAGTCAACAAAGATAATAGTTTTCGTTTGTTTCTAGTGTCAAATATAACACAGGAGAAGGACAACAGTTTTACCACCATGCTCCTGAGCAAGATGTGTAGTGCTTCCCGTTCACTCATGTCATTGATGTTTCAAATGTCAGGCAAAGCTCCAAGATTTTGGCACCAAAGTTAAGGATTACAGCACTTTGGCTGTTCTGTAACATCTGAAGACTTGCCTATTTTACCAACAAAACAGGGCAAGAACCCTGTGGTCTTCCAGATGTTACTAGATTCACATTCTAAACTATCCCTGACAATAAATCCTGGTGGTTGGAGATGGGGGCTGTTGGGTTACAGCTGGGGGAAAAATGCCACTTTTATGAAAGTGCCATTTAAAAGCCAACCACAGTTGGGTACTAAATGGGAAACTAGAAAAGCCCCCCCCCCTCTGAATTCATTTATATTTCCCCAGTTGGCTGGCTCATTATAAAATGTCCATCTTTTGCTCTGGCAATCCACCTAGATCTTGTGAATGATTCCAGTTGTGTATTCTAACTTCATCATGGCTGCTCTTTTAACTACTTTTTCCAACTCCTCTGGAAATATATCGCTTCCAATGTTCTACTTGTATTTTTGCTATTGCCTGTCTTATATCAGAATCCCCTTATCTATGTTTACAGGATTGATTGATTGATCTCTCCCTTATTAGCATTCATTGACTGATTATATGCCATTACATCAGTGTTGATTCTTAGCAACCACATCAATAGATTTTCTCCAGGAGGATCTGTCCCCAACCTGGTTCTTCTGGCCTTTTATGAGCATTAGAAGCATTATGAACATTATAATTATTAAATTAAAATTATTAAAATTATTATGAAGCAAAACAGAACTGAATATACAGATTCTAAAGCAATAAAAGAGGAAGGGTCCTGCATAAAAATTCATCCTGAATGCCATCTGAGATGAAGTTTTACAAATCGGGCATAATCACAAAGGAATCCTTTTGTCTTCTCACCTTCCAAAGAGACAAAACGGAGAGTGGGGGCTCCTGTTTTGACTCTAAGAAGGCAAGAGGCTTAATGTGAAAAGAAACATGACAATGTTTCTTGCCTCTTTTGAATTTTATTTACTGTTTTTTGCTTTTAATATGTTATTGAACACCACCCAGAGATGGCTGGTTCTTAAATATAATAGATTGGTGATAGGTAGATAAACAGACAGACACAATGTTTCTAGGCAGCTTGATCCCAAACCTTTGCAATTGTCCACAGGAAGCAGTGCAGATACAAAACAGAATCACACATTCCACAGAGTGAAAACCCAATATTACTTGGATTTCCAAAGATGACAGTGGGGAAAATAGTTCCCTTATTCAAACATCTCTTTATTGAAAATCCATTGCATGCTGGATGGTGCCTATGAGGAGGATCCTATAAAAAGCTCCGCGGGTTACAAAAATACATACTGCCTGAGCTCTCATAAAGACTGAAGAGATTCTCCATCATGTTGTAGTAATTGCCATGTTCTGCAGTCCCAATTGCTGGCTAAGTACTTCTCAGAGCATCTGCTACTAGACATTGCTAAAGACTCTTCTCTGCTTGTGGCGTTCAGTTTTTCTTTAAGAAGTGTTCCTATCCTGATTTTCTTGCCAAGAGGGTTATAGTTCTTTGATTTGCAGGAGCAGTAAGAAAACAGCAGCATCCTCCAATGTGCCAAAATGATGGTGGATGCACGAAGCTGGTGAATTTAGAACCAGCCCTCTCATAGAGAATTTTGCTAATACTGAAAAGAAAGAAAAACATTCTGATTTTTTTTTAAAAAGATACTAAAAGCAAAATGCTCCAGAATATTTCCTTTCCTTTCCTTTCCTTTCCTTTCCTTTCCTTTCCTTTCCTTTCCTTTCCTTTCCTTTCCTTTCCTTTCCTCTCCTCTCCTCTCCTCTCCTCTCCTCTCCTGTCTCCTCTCCTCCCCACCTGCCTGCATCACTCAAGATAGACTTAATATAAGAAGACTATATCATGGGGAAGTAACATTATCATGAAGAAATGAAAATGGCTGACCCATTGCTAAGAAAGATTATATGTAGGGCTATCAGATCTGGGTTACAGAAGTCTATATGACCACTAGCAGCAGAAATTCATCTTTTGATGCCATCCAGTTGTCGGGATGTTTGCAGCCCAGATCTGCCAGTCATCTGATATATGAAACAAAGCATATATGATGGTGCACTTGCTTGGTGCAGAAAATGACTTACATAATTCATATCTATTGGGAACACCTGATTCTGTGGTAGGCCAAGGACAGGAACGTTCTGTAATGCAAAGAATGGATGAGTTTTTAAAACTGATTCTTGCATGAGTTTTAATGCAATTCTGTACATGGCTATTCAGTTCAATGGGAGCTGCTTCTAGCAATCTAAGCCTGAAGGCATAAAATAATAATTGCTAGACCAGGCATTAGTGCAACAGTTCTTCATATTTGCAGTTTAATGTTCAGGGACAGAAAGGATATCTGCAGAGTAATATCTGGCAAATGAATCACAGATAGTTTTTCACATAATAATTTAAATCCTTCACCAGAATCAGACTGCTGTAAGTTAGCTGCCTGCTAAGATACATAATTATTTGCAGATTTTCTTGTGCATGAGCTGTTTACCATACACCTATACATTTAAGCTTGGAGGACAGCTCCTTTTGATGGAAAATTATCTGTAATATTCACAAAATAGTAATGCAATTTTTTTTTACCTATACAATTAAGTTTGGAGGACAGCTCCTTTTGATGGAAAATTATCTGTAATATTCACAAAATAGTAATGGAATTTTTTTTTACCTTTTGACTTTAGAAAATTCTCCACTGAATTATAAATAACATCTTTTGATTTGGTGTGACAACCATAGCCTTGTGATGCCTAATGAAATATCAGGAATTGCCACTGATTGTTGTGCTACCATTCTTATATACAACCCCCACCCCCACCCCTTTGTATAGCAAAGAGGGAAAGATCTGATGCACTTGATCAGTTTTATAAACAGTATTTTTAGTCCAGTTCATTTTTCTGCTGTCAATTTAACAGAACTTATAGCAGCAAGAAGCAAGAAGCAAGGTATGTTTAATGGTTTCCCTCAGCTTCCTTCTATGATGTGGGCAGCAGAAATCTTTCTATGCATTCAAACATAGCAATAATGAAGAGATCTAATCTATAAGCTAGTTGTTCCTGCTATATCTTTTTTTTCTCATTCTCTATTTCAAACCAGACATCAATGGCAGTGGCAAACCTACGACATGTGTGTCAAAGGTGACATGCCACCTTTTGGCTGACTCATCTGCATTCACTAATACCTGACAAGAATTATTCTTTAAAGCATGCCCTATTCTCACACAATTTTCAGAGACTGTGGAGCCTCTGTGTGGTGTGCTCTCATATAGTCTCTGGAGTCTCTGAAAATCATAGGAGAACAGGCTGTGCTTTAGCATAGTTTTTGGAGACTGCAGAGTCTGTGGAAGATCATTCTCCAAAGCCCTTCAAAGACAAAGGCCTCACGTAATCCAGAGAAGCCTGGGGTAGGCCACAAGGGCCTATCAACAGGGTGGGGGGAAACACAGCCTGAAAGTAAACAGTGAATGGCAGATCCTGGGCAATGCTGAGCCACAGGGACAATCACGTTTTGAGGAATTGTGTGAGATGGTCTTTTTGAGTGGCAGTGGTGGTGCCAGGGCTGAAGTTGAGATCTGAGCCTCTACTTAAGGTCCAGCCTCTGCATTGCTGCCAGGTGCAGGGTGGCCTAGATGGGGAAAATTAAAAAAAAAAGATTCTTTTTTTATCCGGCAGGATGTATATGACACACTGGCAGAATCAAATTAGGCATTTTCAGAATTTTTGTCATGCCAAACCCAAAAATTCATCAGCAATGATCAGTGGAGTTCTGACTTCGTAAGTTTAAGCCCACTTCTAACTAAGAAGAGGGTTTTAGTTGGGCAGAGCCCAGATAGCAGCGGATGGATGCTGAGTTTTGCCTTTCTCTTTCAGTGCTATTCAAAAGATAGTGTCAATGAACAAAGTGATGGTTTATTATTATTATTATTATTATTATTATTATTATTATTATTATTATTGTTGTTGTTGTTGTTGTTGTTGTTGTTATTGTTATTATTATTATTATCTTACCACGTTTGGAGGCTGATTTCCTGGTAGGTTTAATTCTGGAACCAGCTTTGCTGGAGGCAGCACAGCTCTTTGCCGGGACTACAATTAAGAAAGGAATACAATGAATACTTTTCTTTGTTAGATATATTATTTTGCCTTCAGAACCGAAAGCAACATACATTGCACTTTGTTTTCCAGTTTAATCCCCTCAGCCATAACCTTGTCAGGAAAGTTGGGTTCAGAGATGGTGAAAGACCCAAAATGAACAACGGAAATTCTATGGCTAAAAGTGGACTAGAACTTTTATCTTCCTGAATTTTGTCCAACATCTTAACTACCATACCATGCTTGGTTAGATAGTGAAATTTAATTTAAATTAATTGAAAGGCTCAGGCTCAGATTTTGTGATTATTTACCTTCTAAAAGAAGAGAGTCCTCTCAGAGAACAAAAAGCATACTTCCATCCCAAAGTCATTGATCCTGACCCGTTTTCCAATTCTTATTAGGATTATACATCATAGCAACTGCCTTTGTTATGATGATTTCAAAGAGTATTTTCATTCTCTCTCTCTCTTAGCCCAAGACCCTTTATATGCAAGTCTTTCAATATTCAACAAGATTTTTAGTTGTAAGAGTCTCCAGGAATCAAGCACTTTACAAAGAATATTAGCAATACGCTAGAAATGGTGCCAATAGTTCAGTTTTGATGAAGGTAAAAGAAACAGGTCTTTCATTATACAACCGTCTGTCACCCCTAATTATATGAAGAGATTTGTTAGCTGGGCTGGGAATCAGTGTAAAGTTCAAGGAAAAGAAAAAGGAAAGGTAAAAGGAAGCTCAAATATAATAGCATTGCAACAAAATTTATAATAGCTTTAAAGGAGTGCACATGTACAGTAATTGCAACTTGAAGCAAGGATTAAGCCCCTAAGAATTTTCCTGATTAAATGATAATAATGGACCACTGTTCCGTTCATCTCAGAAACTCTTTGGATATTCAAGCATTTATCGCAAATACAATTTATAGCAAATACAAAAGAGGGGGAGAGCATATTCCATGAATATTCTCAAGGAAAGTTTGCAGATTGAGACTGCATTAACTCTAGCCTTCCTGTTCCGAGTGAATTTCTCCCTTTGGCACAATAGAAAATGCTTGGGACACAGAGGCATCATTTCCAACTGGAGAGTCCTTTGGCTTGTACGTCATCTCCATTTGCAAATAGCAGAGGTGGGAGAGGTTGAGAGAAGCTTAAAGATGGTTTTGGCAAATGTAAACTACATTGTAGGCAATGAGGAATTGGCCTTTTCAGGCTCCTCTTCCTCTAACTGTTCTTCTGTTGTTTATCTAAGTGTTTCAGAACATGCCTGACTCCTTGTTACATTTGGAATCAGACTTTGCTTCTATTAGCACTTATAAGACCTTTTGCTATCTTAGGTTCTAGACCAGGAGTCTCCAACCTTAGCAACTTTAAGACTTGTGGACTTCAACTCTCAGAATTCCTCAGCCAGCATGGCTGGCTGGGGGATTCTGAGAGTTGAAGTCCACAACTGTTAAAGTTGCCAAGGTTGGGGACCCTTTTCTAGGCTAAACTGATTTTCATAGAGGGTTATTTGACTGCCCCAACTCTCCTAGTCAGCATTTCTTTATTTTGGAAAATGGAACTGAGCTCTGCTTTAGACAACATGGCTTTCAATTCAGTAGGAATCCAATCTAGAATTAAAATCCCATACTTTTTATTTTATTTATTAATTTTTCATGCTGCCCGTCTCCCCTATAAGGTACTCCGGGTGGCTTACAGGTTATAAAATAAATTTAAAAATTATTAAAATTTATTAACATATTAAAATTATGCAGATTAAAATGTTCAGACTATACAAAAACTAAAACCAAGAGGCACGGGGATGAGATCTTTTACCCTATCTACCATTTCCAGTGGTGAGTGCCTCCTTTGGGGTCCCAGGCCAACCAGCAAAGTTTTAATACCCTTCTGGAAGGCCAAAAGGGCAGGAGTAATTTTTATCTCCGGTGGTAGAGTGTTCCACACAGATGGGACCACAGCAGAAAAAGCTCTTCTCCTTGACTCCACCTGTCAGAATTCCTTACCAGATGAGGTCTGTAGCAGGCCTCCCCAGCTGACAGAAGTGGGATAGGCTAGTCCCATTGAGGATTCCCATGTTAACCTGCATAGTGGACTGTTCCTTCCTGTTACAGGATGGGAGGGTGGTGGGCAGCTCTTTACCTCAGCAGATTACCTCATAAACTTTCCAGGTATGTCAAAAGAAGTTTCTTTTTGAGGGGATCTAATGCCCTGCCTTGTATGCATGGGGGCTCAGTGACTTAAAAGGATACTGGAGAAGGTCTGTGTTCCAGTGATTCAAGTTCTACCACTGCGTGACAGAGTAAGTTCCCATCACTTGCCTCAGCTCCTGCCAATCTAGCAGTTCAAAAGCATGTAAATGCAAGTAGAAAAATAGGTACCACTTTGGTGGGAAGGTAACAGGGTTCCTGCACTGTGGCATGATGTCATGACCATGGCTTAAAAATGGAGCTGAGCACAGCCCTCTAACGTTGGCTATTGACTGGTGAAGTAAGATCTGCAGGGACACCTTTATCCTACCTTGCCTGCTGCTCAGAGAGAGATGTGATCCCAACTTGGCGTGCCCTTGCAGATTAGGGGATATTGAGTCCCTTTTCCATTTTTATTGTTTAAAATGTCAAATAGTTCTGGCTAGTCTGGGAAACAGAAAATCTTCCATGTTTTAACTGCTATACTGCTATACTCTATGAAACACACAGGAAAGCAATAGATTCTGTATGACTGCGATTGCCATTACATTGGCATTTTTTTTAACTATTGCCTAACAAACATATAAATTTATTTTCTTCAAGCCAGCAATAACATTAATCAGTAGCTACTTGCTAATTTTATCTATTTCTTTTTTATTTTTTGTGTTGTTTGTATCTTTTTGTTTCCTATTTCACTTTGTTTTTATTATGTGTATTATTTTTTCAGAATGTGTTATTTGGCTTCATATCATAAACAGAATCGTTATTTTATAGCATTACATATCAGAACAATTGCAGAGCAAGACAGTAAAAATGTGACCTTTTTTACCAATGTGTTTCCATTAAGAGAAATAAAAATGGCAATACCTGAGCTTGCTGTGGAGTATTACCGACGGCTATATACCTTTGCAACAGGCGTAATATCTGGCAAATGAATCACATATAGTTTTTCACAAAATAATTTAAATCCTTCATCATAATCAGTCTGCTGTAAGTTAGCTGCCTGCTAAGATATATAATTATTTGCAGATTTTCTTGGGCTGGAGCTGTTTACTATGTGCATATATACTTAAGCTTGCAGGACAGTTCCGTTTGATGGAAAAGTATCTATAATGTTCGCAGAATAGTGGTAATTTTTTTTTTACTTTTTGACTTTAGAAAAATTCTCCACTGAATTATAAATACCATCACAGAATACAAACAGCCTGATTTAAAAAAAAACTTAAACAACTACAGTTTTGATCAGTACCTTTGATTACCCAGAATTTTCAACAGTAATTATAGCAAATAAACTAAATATTTTTTTGCCAGGAAGTGAAAAAAAATCCTGAAGTTCTGCATATGCTTATTCTGGCTGCAGTTTTGCTCACCAGCTGCTTACATTCCAGGAACAGCTATGGGATTAATGCTGGAAGTCTAAAATTACTCCATTTGAACATATAAAGATTTACTTTTGAGTAAACATGCCAAAGACAGCACCGTACATCAGTCTTTCCCAATATGACACGTTCCACCTGTGTGGGCCTCTAATTCCAAAACCTCCCTAACCAAAATGCTCATTGCAATACCGATTTAACTGCATGTTTGGAAAGCTGCTGTTCACAACATCTGGAGATTGCCACCTTGGAGAAGACTAGATTGCAGTCACTATTATTTCTTTTTTTAACCTTTCTTTCTCTTGCCCTTCCATGAATAGAAAAGACTATTCCTTTAAAAAAAAGAAAAGGTGGACATAATGGAAAGTAATGCCATGTCAGGAGCCAACTCTGTCGTAAGATACATTGAACCAGAGAGTAGTGACATGACTTTATATGAACTGGTGGAGAATTGGTGAGCAGTACAAGGATCTGGTCCATGGGCACTTATGTTCATGTGGGGTAAGTCCCACTGAAATAAGTGTCTTTTTATAATGATACATACTCCCTTCTAATGCACTTCAAGATTACCCTGAACTTCTGAATGGATGACACATTTTGATAATTTGTGAGAACATTGATAAAAATTCTATGGAAATATTCTGCCCAAGCCACCAGATTGTCCTGGACTAGTTTTGGCTTTTTTTGTGGCTAGTCTGTCTCCTCAATGGCAGCAATACAGCTGCCTCCATTCCTGATTCATTTGCTTCAGATGGTATACTGTAAAGCAGGGGTCCCCAACCTTGGCAACTTTAAGACTTGTGGACTTCAACTCCCAGAATTCCCCAGCCAGCCAAAGTTGGGGACTCCTGCTATAAAGACAAGGGGAAGCAGGGATCCACACAGGCGCAGTGGGGAAAATCTTTGGCAGAATTTTACCAATTCACCTTCTAGCTTTGGACTATTCTCTTGGTTCCTTCAGAGCACTGATTTAGTGCTCAGCTTTGATTCTGGAGAAAAGGGGCCAGGTCTGGCGAGATTATCCTTTGTTCTTTTGTTTAGCCAATAATGAGAAACAAGGTGAGCTGGAGCAGGGAAGGTGGCTAAGGAAACTAGCAGCTCAGACCAAAATGGAGGAACCTAGAGACCTCATAATAGTGTGTCAACATTTTCTAGGTAATTAAACAATTCTGAACATGCAAACACGCACTGCTTTGGCACCAAAACAGGCCTGCAGCCTCCCTGCCCCTTGCTGTCACCCAATGATATTTACTTCTTTGCTGCTGCTTGTAGCCAGAATCCCACCAACATGGTTGATCTGAGGAGAAAGAACATAAATTTTAAATGAAGCACACCAATATGTCTTAATCTTATGCAATTTGGTCTCACTCTAAATCATTGTTCAAGCTAAGATTTGCTGTGCTAGTTTCTTACAAAAAATCCTCCTTACAGTATAGCATGGTCTATATCACCTATGAGGAACAATACTACACCTTCCTCATGGATACAGTATGTCCAAGGATAGGGAGCAACAAAATAAGGCTTCCATTAACCACCACCCCCCAATGAAATCAAGCAGAGAAGTCAAACCTCACTTGCATTCTGTCAGTGCAAAAAATTATGATATGCATTGTTTACCAGGCACTTCCTTATACAAGTACGTACTCTGGGGAGTTATTTGCACACTCCCAGCAATATTAAGGTTGTATTGGTTACCAGAGAAACATTAACATAACAAATGATTCATTTCTCATTGAGTATCCATTCCTTTTCTGGTGGTTCTTTCAAAGCACAGGGGTAAAACAGAATCATAGAGTAGTAACTATTCACAGCTTTCCTCAACTGTTAAATTACCAACACATGGCCAAAACATTTAAATACATTACCGAGAATTGGGATTTCCTACCTACACTAAGACAATCACAAGTTTGAAAGACTCCAGAAATTCATGACCAGAGAGCCTCTTTGCTCCCACCAATCTTCAGATTATTTTCCGACAACATTTCTCAGGAAAGGTACTAAGGTGTATTGCTGTAAGAGGCAAGATAATTTCCTAATCAATGTTCTTTCCCAAGACCAGTCCCTATTTTCCTTCCATCTATTTATTTCAGTTACATTTGATCACAGGAGCTGCTGAGAACCAACTCTGCTTCTCATTGCCTAGTTCTACATAGCCACAGAGATGGGAGGCATTTTGGAGGCCCGCTTAAGGTGACCTTACAAAGCTTTTATTTATTTATTTATTTATCGAGAAAATAAAACTATGGGATACTGATGTAACCCTATCCATATATATAGAATATAGAAACTCGAGACTCCTGGGAGTTCGAGTTTTGCTCAACCTCTAATAACTTATATGGACTCAAATGTTTGATGTTTTCTCAGCATAATATGGACATTGTCTGTTATTGATTTATTTTATCACTAACCCTTTCCTCTCCCTTTGTGTCTCTCCTTTTCTCTTTTCTTTTTACTTTCTTTCTCCTTCACTCTAGCTTCCCCTTCTTTGTTTATAGTTCAGCGTAACATTATGTATTTTAGTTCTAGTTCACATTTCACTGTGCGCTTGTGACAGGGTCAATGTTCAATATATATGTATCGGTAACTTCCTTAAAAGGGACATGGTGGCTCATTGGGTTAGGATGCTGAGCTTGTCGATCAGAAGGTCGGCAGTTTGGCGGGTCGAATCCCAAGTGCCGCGAAACAAAGTGAGCGCCTGTTACTCATCCCAGCTTCTGCCAACCTAGCAGTTCGAAAGCACATAAAAATGCAAGTAGAAAAATAGGGACCACTACGGTGGGAAGGTAACAGCGTTCCGTGTGCCTTTGGCATCTAGTCATGCTGGCCACATGACCACGGAGATGTCCTCAGACAAGCGCTGGCTCTTCAGCTTTGAAACGGAGATGAGCACCGGCCCCTAGAGTTGGAAACGACTAGCACACATGTGCTGGGGAACTTTTACTTTTACCTTTAACTTCCTTAAATGATGCTAAACAAATTGTTTCTTAACCTCACCCAGCCCTTCAAGGATTTTTTTTTTAAATTTCACAGTCTTACCTCCAGGGCACTTAAAATATTAAGGGCAAGGGAGGGAGGGCCAGATTGTTGCTCTGATTCAGTCTCCCTTTATCCTCTCATATTCTCTTTATTCCTCCCCCCCCCAATTCTATTGCTACAAAATAAAAATGCAAGAAGTATATCCTAGAACACTGAAACCATTTAGAAAATAGAATAATAGAGATGCAAAGGGACCTTGGAGGTCTTCTAGTCCAACTGTGCTCAAGCAGAAGAGCCTATACCATTTCAGATAAATGGTTGTCCAGTCTATCTTTGAAAGCCTTCAGTGAACACCCAGAACTTCTGAAGACATTTTTGTTCTCATTTTCAATTCAGGAAGCAGAATATCTTATTACTTTCAATCCCTGAACATGTACATAAGCCCATGCACAGACATGCACAAATAGTGGAATATTTTCATTGTTTAGATACTTCCCAATGCACCAGACCTCTCACATGTGAAGTCTAAGGGATCCAATTGACCGTAAGAGTGAGTGGGGGATGTTTTTATACATTTTTAACCCAAGTGGTTAAGGTGCCAGGCTGCCCAGAAGGTGTGTGTGTGTGTGTGTGTATAGCCTGCAGACAAGCTATCTGAAAAACAAACTGAAAGAGAAACAATTGCAAACTTGCTCCTCCAAACATCATTAAGAAACAACAAAATCTTGAAAAAGCTTAAAATTCAGCACATGCCTTGCCCCCAACTCTCCTTCCTACAACAATGCAAAATAAAGACACCTGTAGCTCTCTCCCTCAAACGTGTGGAGAAGAGAAATAGTCCAGATTAGCCTTCAGAAAACAAATTCCATTTAGAAATGTTTGTCATTGGACATTTTTTACAGCTATCAGTACATGAGATTTTGCTCCCTAAAGAGAACAGGTAAGATCAGATAAAGAACCAAATTACTTTACACAAATTAAAACCCCAAATTTTGAAAAACAGGGAGGGATTCGGTGCTTGTACAAGTTTAGATTTACAGAGAACATGTCTAGATTTACAGAGAACTTGGTTCTATGCTTTATGAAGTATATATTATACTTTCAGCTTGCTAAGAAGGTACATCAGCAAAACAAACGTGAAAAAATTTAAAGGCAACTTACTGGTATGGAGAATGTTAGCCCCAAAAGAGAAAGAAGCAAAATTATAATCTTCATATTTCAAGTTGATACCTGTATGAAGAAATCAGAAACATGCTTTTTTCCCCTCCAGTTTCTTATAAGCATCACTATTCACAATTATCAACCTTGACATTTCAAGCATCTCTCACCCCACAATTCTCTTGCAGATGTAAGCAGAACAGTTTGGTGTCTAGAGTTTCACTAAAGCTCTTCCTTCAGTAGCTGTAACCCTTCTGAGTGGTATCTATCCCCTTGCATGAATTTAAACTCCTATTCAGGTGGGTAGTCATCAGAGCAGAACCCACAGGTGATAATTTGTGTATCACGCAGTACCCAACATCTTATTATCAGTAAGTATCATTATGTCACAGAATGTCTGTGGTCATGGAGGGTTTTTTTTCTTTCTTTCTGAGACAGAATGGCATAATATATTGAATGGGCTTAAACAAAATCAGGCCCACTTTTTTTCAGGGTCAGAGTAGATGAAGAATAGTATGATTTGCAGTCCAAAAGTATCTTGTAGGTACCAGGATCTCAGACCAGACCAGACAGGAACAGAAGGCAGTAAGTTAAAGATGGGCATCCTATCACAGAACTACTCTTTTTGAGCATCTAGTCTGGACTCCAAAAGCGATCTTTTTGAGATGGTTTTCTCACACCCTTCCAACGTTATCAGAAACATGCTTCACTAACCAAGTTTAAATTCAAAATTCTCATGAAGTTGGCTTTCCTTGCTTCATCCCCAGTTCACAGCTGAAGCGGCTTGAAATTCTCTTTAGCTCTTCCAATTTTCAAGGAGAGCTTTCCCCCTTCTCCTGACACTATTTTTGCTGTGGACATTAGGATCCTTCATCAACCATGTGACTGATGATGTGGTCAAAGGCCAGAGTCTTCCTACCCCCTGTTGACCATTTTAGGCTAGAGAAGTCTATCTTCCCCTATCCAGCCATGGCAAATCTAGACAGCATACTAAAAAGCAGAGACATCACCCTGTCAACAAAAGTGCGTATAGTCAAGGCGATGGTCTTCCCAGTTGCAATGTATGGCAGTGAAAGCTGGACCATAAGAAAAGCTGAGTGCCAACGAATTGAAGCCTTTGAACTATGGTGCTGGAGAAGACTCCTGCGAGTCCCTTGGACTGCAAGGCGATCAAACCGGTCAGTCCTAGAGGAGATCAACCCTGACTGCTCTTTAGAAGGCCAGATCCTGAAGCTAAAACTCAAATACTTTGGCCACCTAATGAGAAGGAAGGAGTCACTGCAGAAGAGCCTAATGCTGGGAAAGATTGAGGGCAATAGAAGAAGGGGACGACAGAGAATGAGGTGGCTGGATGGAGTCACTGAAGCAGTAGGTGTGAGCTTAAATGGACTCCAGAAGATGGTAGAGGACAGGAAGACCTGGAGGAACATTGTCCATAGGGTCGCGATGGGTCGGACACGACTTCGCAACTAACAACAACATCCAGCTACTGGAAATTGTTCCCCATGACTTTTTAGCTTAGGCTACAGGACTGAGCTCATATCTTACTTCCACAAAAGCAGCTGGCCACATAATGATTGACTGGCTCTTCTAATGTGATTGTCAGGTCTTAGTATTCTTTGAAAGATGCTTTAAAATATGGGTTCAGCATTCTTTCTTTTGAAAAAGTGCTAACCCTATTCCGCACAGAAGGTCAATCTAAACTGGTTGGGTTTTGCCAGCTGTGGATATGAAATGTAGTTTTCACAAGACCAATTTCCCCAGGCCTATACCAAGTCAAGGAGCAAATGAAGTTGGATTACCTACCCAAATAGAATTGCTTCTAACTCTTTCCATGGAGTGTGTAGGGAAGGTGAATGCAAAACACTTGCTGATTACTGTATTATAAACAGAACTTCTACTCAGGATTTGTTGGAATTCTTTCGCCATGGCTTCTTACTTTTCCTCAACAAATTACTTTTCAAAGGTTCTGAGATGTTTACTGTGCTGTTTAATTAGTAGCAGACTAGCATGCTAAAGAGAAGCCAGACTGAATGTTGCTGTTTCTGTCATCAGTGATGAATTACTTCTGCTGAGAAGCTTTTTGGCATAGCTATATTTTTATTGGTTTCATTACTTGGGAATGGCTGTGACATCTTTGCCTACTTTGTTTTACCCATTACACAGGCTATTTCTAGATGTATGTATGTATGTATGTATGTATGTATGTATGTATGTATGTATGTATTTATTTATTTATTTATTTATTGGATTTATGTGTGCCCTCCATTTCATCTGTAAGTAACTCTGGGCAGTTTACAAACATTACTGCTAGCATCAGCCATTAGATACTGCCAGCCATGGCCACTCACAATCAGTATTACCACAGAGTGTAACTTTATTAGTTACTTAGGGGTTATATGCTGCAACTCTATGCAGCATATATTCCAATTTATTTTATTTATTGCATTTATTTGCCGCCTACCCTTCTTGTAGCAAATGACTCATTGAGTAAATGGGTTAAAATACAATGGAAAAACTCAATTCTAATCATTTTTGGCCAAGGAATAGCCTATTTCAAAATAAATAAACCATCATTTATTGTGAAATCTCCTATTTCAGATCAGTGTTCAAGGGAATAACCAGGTCTTAATGGCTTTCCAATATACCAACAGAGTTGCTGCTGGTCTAATGCTATTCTCCATAAGCAATGAAAACAGCCTCTTATGTAGAGCTCTGTTTAGAGTAGAGAACTTACAGCTTGCTGTGAGGTCCCATCATGACAGGCTGTAAGCTGATGGCAAATACCAAATACTCTTTCAAAAGTGTGCTAAATTCATATTCAGAAAGTGACTGGAGCAACCTATCCTTCAGGCAGCTTTAGAAATGGTGAAATTGTTTATCCCACGTAGTTTACCTATAGCCTCCACTTCGGTCCCATCACGCTTTAAAATAAGTCAGGGGTGTCAAACTCATAATGTTACATGATATGTTGCAACGTATCGTAACTTTTTTTTCCATTGCCGGCAATGGGGTGGGCGCGGCATGATGCATCTAGCCCGCGGCCGGCAGTTTGACACCCTTGAAGTAAGTGATTGGTAGGTAACACTTAGAGAGGGAAGCCATGGGAATCTACCCCTTTCCTTAACGTATTCCGCAACAAAACTGTAAGGACAACACCATTTGCCAACCTTGTTCCTGAGACAGAACAAAGCTTGATAGTGGAGCAGGAAGATAATATGTGAACACAGCCATCTGACTGTGTTCTTGAAGCAAATATAGATGTTCATCTATGAATATCCACTTCAGTTATTCTACATCAAGGAAGCTTCAGCATGGAGTTTTAGCTGGATAAGATACTACATGAATTCTTCAACTGTGTTCTCTTTTCTAAGACTGCATGTGATGTTTTGTAACAATTATTATCTCATTTTTATACTAACATAATAAACATTTTACTGGATTGTTTTATATCCCTCTATTATTTCTGCCCTTCTTGGAATCTTTTAATAGCAACTTTTAATAGTTTTACTTGTACTAAATTCTATTTTAACCTCTGGCTTGTAAATAGTATCCCAGCCTTCTGAGTTTATTTAGCTAAGGAATGGCCAAATATTTTGGTGCAGTTGTTTCATTATTTGCTGGAGTAGAGGCTGTGTATACTATCTGTATGTCTATGTCACAAGACAAGCATGGACAACACAATCATAGGAATTACAATCAGCCACTTTTTCATTCTTCACCTTCTCCCAGCAAATTTAGAATGGATGGATGGGTGGGTGGGTGGTAGGGGAATGAAAACAAGGAAGCTTCCCTTTCAGTAACCTGTTCACACATTCCTGGTTTCCCACTGTGGGAAACTGACAATTTTGAGCACAATCACTTGGAAGGAATAGAAAACCTCGTCTCACTTAACTTGCCTTAGCTTAGCTTGTCTCACCTCTGCTCAGCATTGCTACTTTCATTTGCTAATGAGTTGATTAAGTTGGGGAAAGGAGGGTAAATATTGAGAAATCAGTGAAGTTTTTTTCCCCTTTTTTCCATTTATAGAAACCAAATATCTTTTGCCCCGCTTACCAGTTGCCTGGCGGGAAAAGCAGGTTAGAGGCCCGTGGTCCCATAGTTCACACTTTTTGTGACTGAAAACAACATGAGATTTGCAATCCAGGGACTGCCATTGGCAAGATGGACAAAACAGTAGCAATGGAACAATCAAACATGTATTTCGGTTTCTAATAAATGTGATTTCTGGTTTAGCATTGAGTCTTGAATAGCCAGGTTATTCATTTTTAATTCTTCTTGCCTTCTTACCTTTACCTCTACATCTTTCTTAGTCTTAATGTATCTTCCCATCCACTCCCCCCCCAAAAGGACTGTTTTAACAAGTTCTTTCTTGTATCAATCCCACACCTAATCCGATAATTCGGTAAGTGGCCATCCCATTAAAATTAATGGTTATGCAGGGCTAAATTGTCTTTGAGACTATAAAACAAACTTGTAATAGAGATGAATGCAGCATCAGCAACATAGAAAGCATGGTTAATTTTTTTGTGATAATAGAGTGGGAAATGACAGCTCCAACTAATGGTGTATAATTTCACTTCTCCACCTATTCTGTAGAGTGCAAAGAAACAATTATTTCCCTTCTAGGTTAAGAACTGCATGTAATAGATGAATTATTCTGTAGATTTGTACAGTAAGCAAAAGCACGATTCATAACAGACTTAGCATAACTATATATAATGGTAAAAACGAATCAACACATCTGATTCACAAGGTACTCCTAATCCCCTACTGATCTCTGAAAATAGTTTTAGTACTGTTTTGAGCTTCTTTTCCTGTATGTCTAATGACTACAAAAATAACTCCAAATCCATCTTGACGCAGGGCTCAGTCATCAAAATCAGTCTGTCTGAAATCAAGAAAACTCGTGTTGCACTGGTGAGAACAGACCATTTATTGAGGAAAAAAAGGTGTTACCCTCCCAATAGGAAAATTTTTTTGTTTAGAAACGGTTTGAAGCTATGGCAGTCTTATCCTCGTCTTGCCAGGTTGCTCTACAAGAATGACATAATGTAACCCCAATGTCCACCCTTACCGTAGTTTTTCCAATTCATTTTATTCTCTGTTCCACATAAGGTTGGTTCGGCTGTCCAATAGATAGGATTTGGAAGTATTGGTTCTAGATAAAGAGACTGTTCAGTCTCACGGTAGGCAAAATATCACATACAATGTAGGATGGGTAAGTAAGATAGAATTTTCCTTTAGTTTTTTTCAAAAGGCAACTGGACTTTGTTTTTCCTGGAAGACGTTTTGCTTCTCATCCAAGAAGTTCCTTCAGTTCTAAATGAATGGTGGAGGATGGAAGGATTTATATTTCTTGCTGTCATCTGGTCCTTAGCACTCTTTCTGAGAGTCATTGAGGCCACTTGGAGGATTATCTGTGCCCTTGCGGACGCCTGAATAGTGCAAATAGGTGTGGCACCTTCTTGGAACTGTTGGAAAACTGCTAATTTTTTGTTTGTTTGTTTTGGTACAATAATCTGGTACTCTGGGTGCTCTGTTGCATAATCAAGAAATGACTGTATATAAATAAATGCCAGTAACATGAAAAGGCCATGGCATACAAAATTTCTCCATCTGTAGCCACTATTCAAATGGTAAAAAATGGGCTTTCATATGCCACCAGTGTAGGACAAGAGTAAGCAATCTCCCTCAAGAATAAGAGTAAGTTATGCTCTCAACCAGTAACTGTGGCCTCTAGACCTCTTTCTTAATTTTATACCCTATTTTTCACCAGTATCAAGAAACCAATTAACGAAAACAAATCAGCTAAATTATTTGTATCTAAGAATTTGGAATAAACTTATAAATATGACCTTCGGAAATAATTTTAATCAGTTTCTTTTTTAAATTGTGCCTTCTTCATTTGAAATGGATTCGAAATGTGGTCAGGGCGTGTATGTGTGCATGTACATACGTGTGTGCCAATGTTTATGAACTTGAAACAGTTTTGTTTTAGATTTTAAAAATACGTAGTGACAAAAGAATGTAATATATCTTCTCTGATCTACTAAAGGTTTTATGGATTTCTAGGAAGTATCTAGCTGACCGCTGCCAAAGGTAGAATATTCACTTATTCATCCGTTGATTAAATATGAATTTATACCTTTTTCTTTTTGCTCTGACCTCATCCATTTTCCTTCTTTTATCACACCTACTTTGCTCTGCCCCCACCCAGTGCTTAAATGTCACCAAGAAAGGAAGACGGTGCTGGTGCAGATGCTATATCAGGAAATAGGGTGATGACTTGTGGCTTACTTGTATGTGAGCTATTGGCAGTTCTAGCATGGAATGTTAGAAGGATAGCTTCTTAGACATTATACTGGGACATGTATTATACATTTTAAGAAGACATGTTTGTGCAGAAGCAATGAATCTCTTTCTCTAAACACGTTTTATTAGAAAATAGGATGCTCAGAGGTATGCGTAACCACAAAGGTGATGATGTGCAATTTTCACTGCGTTCAAAACCATTATCAATCCTCGGGCTAAGTCTTTATTATTATTATTATTATTATTATTATTATTATTATTATTATTATTATTATTATTATTATTATTATTATTATTATTATTCTCTTCCAAAGAGAACAACAAGTTATTGATTAAGGAACATGGACTGCATAATATTTGTATTGTGTTTTGGAGGGTGCTTTGAATATGTTGGATTATCATGTTTTATTTCAGGAAACAAAGTCCCCTGCATGAGATGGATTTGTGACTCAAAGCAGAAAAATTGTATGTTTCTTTCTACAAAATATGGGTCTTGTAAGCACTACTAAAGCTTAATTCTTTTTGAATATTTTTTTATTTTATTCACAACTTTAAAATGCAACAAAATATAAAAAAAATACAAGAACAAAGCAAAACTAAACAATACATACATAAAATTGTGCATAGAAAAAAACAACTATACACATAGATTGACCCCTCTAGTTGAATACTGATAGATATATTTCAAGAATAATAAAGTTTCCCCCTCCCCCTTGTGAAAGAGGCTTACAGTTTATTAACTTCTATAACTCTGTTTACCCAACCAATTTGACCTGGCTTCTATCTACTATATAAAACAAAAACATAGTTAACATTTAAACCCAACAGCAAAGTAAAACTTCAAAGCCCTCTGTTAACAATCTGTTATTGTTTTTAATTCACAGAAAGTTCAGAATGGCTTCTGTTGTACCATAAACCACCACAGTTGATATCTCTGGTCTGTCCAAGATCAAATGTCCTCGACTGATAAAACTTTTCCTTGAAATTTTAACTGGGATCTTTCCCAACAGTTAGATCTCATCCCCCAAAATCAGAAGCCTCTGTTGTAAATATCTCCAGAGCATTTGTTGTTCAAAAATCTTCCTACAAATTGAAACACAGCATCTCTTGATAATTGTTTTCTGATTGGATATAATAAATCCATTCTCCAATCTTCATCAATCTTCTTAAGAAAGTCCAGTCCCATCACTCATTACTCTGTTACCTCTAAGTCTTTAGAATTCATGACCCCTTCAGCCTTCTTTGACAAACCTTCAATTCTCAAACCAGGAACTTTCACCTTCAAATCCGCCAGCAACAAATTAGTTTCCAATCCATTTGATTGTAAGCCTAGCTTAGCTCCTGTTATTTGTATCTGAATGCCATTTTTTGGTTGATTTAAAACCATTGTTATTTTATCAAACTTTTTAATCTAAGTTTTCAATTTGAACTTGTAAGATGAAAAGCATTTTTTCAAAAGCTTCCCAAAAGACTTTAACATTAAGTTGATTCATTTTTGCATTCTTAATATAGTCTAAAATTCCCTTGTAGCTGAGCTTTCACAACCAAACCTAAACAGTTCTTCTCAAGGATGGGCTAGTAGATGTATCATAACAGAATGACCACAGAAAGAATTAAGGTAATATTTCCACAATAAAAAGTGAATAGGAAAAAGGAGAAAATTCCCATCAGAGGTTTTAAAAAAAATAAGACCAGAGCTTTTAAAAATTAATGGAATACAAAATCATTGTAGTGACAATCCAATGTAAATTTAAATCAGATCAAGTCACTTTCACTACCCAAGAAATCGTCATGGACTTCCATATGATGAAAGTAAAAGTGATTTGCAACTCCGAAATAAAGCAGTTAAAAGATGCAGAAAGTTCACATTAAAATCCAGCATTCAACCACTTGATTAACAATTAAACATGAAAATCTTCTTAACTTTTTAACTTCCTCTTTGACCACTTTGGGTGTCAAGGGAAAAGATGACAATCAAATTGAAAAAAAGAAACTTCAAAACATGCAGTTAAAACTGAGGTGCATTTTAAAAAATCAAACAGTTGAAAGGAAAAGTTGGAGACCCAACCCTCTAGCCACTCCTATTGAAAAATGCAATCATCAAGATTCTTTTTCTAAGGTAGGTACACAGTAGTCCAAACTCATCTTGGATCATTCCTAGTTGCCATGGTGGCACAATGGTTAGAATGTAGTACTGCAGGATACTTCTGCGGACTGCCGGTTGCCAGCAGTTCTGCAGTTCGATTCTCACCAGCTCAAAGTTGACTCAGCCTTCCATCCTTCTAAGGTCAGTAAAATGAGAACCCAGATTATTGGGGACAATATGCTGATTCTGTAAATTGCTTAGAGAGGGCTGTAAAGCTGTAAAGCACTGTGAAGCAATATATGTCTAAATGCTATTGCTATTGCTCCTGTTCAAATGTGGGAGGGCACCACCAAAAAAACCAGCTTTGGTAGCAAAAAATCAGCTGTTTGTCGGTGGAGAAAAAGATTGCCCTGCCTTTCAGTGCATCATTTTCGGAGGACCCTCCACAGCTTAGTTCTACAGGGATCGAACCTTGATAGGAGTTCAAATGAAGTGGTTGAAGGTCTCTCTGAGAATTAGGAATACATTGTTCAAGAACTTTGATATCAGAAAAACATACTGGGAGGCAAGGGAAAGTAGTAATAGAAGTTAGAGTCCCACGCTATGATGTTCTGTACCAGCCTGCTACCGGTCCTGCAGCAAAAGCACGGACAACCCCTTTACAAATGGCAAGAGGCTGGAATAAAGCCTGCCAAATTTATTAACATAAAACAGAGCAAGACAAGACACCAACCATGAAACAGGAGCTATGAAACAGGAACTATCCAAGCGGCCTCTCTCTGCCTCCTTCCGAGGTGCCCCATTGCCTTCCTCTGTTTACTCCTGATTGACTGCCTCCTGCGTCGGGCGTCCTTGAACAGGGCCAGCTGTGGGTCATCTTCATCCATGCTGTCAGGCTCACACAGCTGGGTCTCCGTCGTGACCAAGTGGGAGGGGCCCGGCTGAGGGCTCTGCGGAGCCTCAAGGCCATTATCAGCAAGCTCTTCAACACCCCCCTCCTCCTCCTCTGAGTCGTCCGACCCAACTGCCGAACCCACAGGCTGACCCTGAATCACAACATATGATGGGATATCAATCATTATTATCAAGTGGAAATTGCTGCCATCAGTGACATTGTCTCACCCAGCAACTTTCTCTTCTTGCTCCTCATAACATGTTTGAGCACAATTGCTCACAGATGTCAGCATCTCTTATCAAATAGTAGTTATGTTGCTAATAAAATTCCGTGCCTTTGCTCATGATTTAGCTTCTAAAAAAACAATGCCTTGAAAATCCCCCTTTGGAACTCTACATGTGTTATTTCCTTGTTACACATAGCTGGCTTAGGCCTGTTCCTTGTTACACATAACTGGCTTAGACAAGTGAGTTCCTTGATTTACTTGCCTATTTCCCTTTTTAAAAAATATGTGTTAGTTTAAAACACAGTATCTCCTTAACTATTTAGAAATTAGAATAATGTTTGACGTAGATGTTCAGGACAAATTCATGTTTTAAATTTGAATAAAAATTTGATACCTTCCCCCTTTATACACACACACACACACACACACACACACACACACACACCTGAAAATTCAACTATGGGAACCTATAAATTGCTGTAAAATTTCAGTCTGAACCTCAGTTTGGTTCCTGTTAATTATTTCATAAAACTGCCAGTCTGTTCACTCCTTTAGTTTATTAACCACTCAATAGCTGCTGCTCAAATTATAATGCAATAAAATATAGTTTAAATTTCCACCATCCTTTGGAAAAAGAAGATGTGAGTATGCCATTCATTGCAGGATTAAGATGCAAAATCTATCCAGGTAAAACCTTATTGCATAGAAGACATTGGATTGTTTATAGGTGCTAGGGATTGAAGGCACTCTGGCTCCATTCCTTCCTCATGCGGTGGTTTCAGTCTGTGATACCCACGAGGGATCAGCTTGGCACAGTGGTGGGAGTCAGCCGATTCGCACCACTTCAGCAGAACCGGTAGCTAATTTTGTGTTGCCCAGGCCCAGAATGGACTTCCAGAAGCGGCATCCACACAGAGAACCGATTGTTCACATATTTGAATCCCACCACTGGCTTGGTGGTCTTCGCAATGTGGAGTCCCACTGAGGTTGACCTTCTTTCCTCTGCTCTTTAGCATCTATATTGGTGGGAGAAGTCAACTGAGTGTTTGGCCTGTGATGTCATCACTAGATTGATGATGTCAACTTTGTATTCACCCCCTAAGATGTCAACATCCTATCCCAGTGCTGGAGAGCTGCAAGGGTCTGGATGAAAGAGAAAAAGCAGAGGAAAACATAGTTTCTGTTTGTTTATTGGGATTCTCCGTCAACACTAGTCTTATCTGCAGGTCCTTCTGGATTCACAGCTTCTGCTTGAACAATAGCTAGAAGGACCCAGCTTCAGTTCTTGCATCATGACCTCACCTCGTGTAGGAGGCAAGTTACAGGAGCTCCTGCTTTCATTACCACCCAGACAGACTATTTCAACATACACGTGGTGCTCAACTTACAGTCACAATTGAGCCCAAAATTTCTGTTGCTAAGTGAGACATTGTTGAGTGAATTTTGCCCCATTTTACGACTTTCCTTGCCACAGTTGTTAAATGACTCACTGCAGTTGTTAAGTTAGCAACATGGTTGTGAAGTGAATCTGGCTTCCCCATTGACTTTGCTTGTCAGAAAGTTGCAAAAGTGATCTCATAACACCGGGATGCTACAACTGTCATAAATACGAGTCAGTTGCCACACGGCTGAATTTGATCAAGTGACCATGGGGGATGCTGAAATGGTCTTAAGGGCCAAAAATGGTCATAAATCACTTGTTTTCAGTAACTTTGAATGGTCACTAAATGAGCTGTTGTAAGTCGAGGACTTCCTGTGCTTTGCATAGTGTTGCCCTTAACAACTATTTGAAAACTGCAATTGCTCCAGAATGCAGCAGATTTGGTAACAAGCATATGAATACACACTTACACCCACACCCACAAACACACATTTTTCACACACAAACTGACAAAGTGAAACTGTGAGAGTTCTCAAAAATGAAGATTCGGTACAACAGATTATATAATTTATTTCTCTTTGGTGATTCTGATTTTCATACTAACTCAGTGCATAGGCACAAGCTAAAATATAACTATTTCTAGTCCCATTACAGCTCAAACTATAGGACGCTGAGCTTGTCGATCAGAAGGTCGGCAGTTTGGTGGGTCGAATCCCGAGTGCCACGTAACAGAGTGAGCGCCTGTTATTCGTCCCAGCTTCTGCCAACCTGGCAGTTCGAAAGCACGTAAAAATGCAAGTAGAAAAATAGGGACCACTACGGTGGGAAGGTAACAGCGTTCCGTGCGCCTTTGGCGTCTAGTCATGCCGGCCACATGACCACGGAGACGTCCTCGGACAAGCGCTGGCTCTTCGGCTTTGAAACAGAGATGAGCACCGGCCCCTAGAGTCAGAAACGACTAGCACGCATGTGCGGGGGAAACTTTACCTTTACCTATAGTTGTTTGAAAGAGGTTTTTTTTTCCTGATTTCATCTTATATCCTTACATTTATTACTCTCAGAAGAATTCTGTTGAGATATAACAAAAAGTATGATTTTTTAAATAAAAGACTGCAGTAGTTTAGTTTAGTTTTTTTTAAAAAAAAAACCTTTTTAAAACTAAGACCATTCCCGTAGCTTGTGTTATTTCTCCCTCCAATGGTAATGTTAGGAAGTACAGTTACTATAACTATTGTGAAAGTCTTGCTTAGTATATTTTACTTTACAATGTGACTTCAGAATCGTCTGCCTGTCACTTATAGTGATGTTTCCCCAACTTTGTTACTATAAATGTGAAATTATATTAAAAAAAAACCTATCATATAGCTTTACACTCACATAGAGATGATGTTGATTTCTATCCATATTTTCCAATGTAGGATGAATAAATTAGAAACAGATTATATATTCCACCCACCAAATTTAAGGATACATGATATGCTTTTCTCTCAACCTTAACCTCCTTCTCAGCCTGGGCCAAATGGAGCACTGCAAAACCCTGTCTTCTTCTTTGCTGCTCTATTTGCAGAACCTCGTGGTACCGTTTACACTGCATTAAATGTAGTAATAATGGTTGGATTCACACTGCCCATGGATGTGAGAATCCACAAGCATCCTGGGTGGAATGCTTCTAAGCCACTTAGGACAATTGTCACCAACATGGCACCACTATTGTCCTTTGTCCTAAGACCCTTGAGGACTTTCTTTACATGCACAGATTGTCACTGTCCTACCAGAGGCTACAACGTGGAAAGTGCTAGAAGGGCTATCAAAAAGCATGTCTGCCCCACCTGCTTACCCCTGCCCTGAAGTTAGTTTCCTAGAAAAGAGATGTTGGCAGAGGGTGTTCTTTTGATCACACTGCCTTTAAGCCTTTTATGAAAGCACATTTTGAAATCTCATAAAAGCTCATACTAGTTCCAAGTTGAGGGCTAGATCCAGGGCTTTAAAAACCCTCTCAAGCCATTGGAGGAGACACTGAAGGCCACCTTCTCTCACCTGTCAGGTATGGAATCACACTAGAGCAGGGGTCTTCAAACTTGGCCCTTTTATGACTTGTGGACTTCAACTCCCAGAATTCCTCAGCCAGCCTGGCTGAGGAATTCTGGGAGTTGAAGTCCACAAGTCGTAAAAGGGCACGTTTGAAGACCCCTGCACTAGAGCAACAGAAAGGAAAGCAAAGTTGCTGGGGGGAAATTTTGCAGAGGCAAAAATTTGAGAAATAGTTCCTCAAATTGCTAATTTTGTCCATGAGAAGAAGATTTGAGCTTGAAATGTGTCTTTTTGCCTCCCAACTCACACTTTTTTGGACTTACAATATGATGAACTTAGTTTTATAATTGAACATTGAGTTTTAATTTTCCAGATTTTCCAGCTAATTTCTAATGAATTTTAATTCTCTAGAACATTGTTTCTCAACTGTGGTGGCCTTAAGATATGTGGACTTCAACTTCCAGAATTGGCTGGGGAATTCTGGAGGTTGAAGTCCACACATCTGAAAGTTGCTCAGGTTTGACACTTCATTCTAGGATTTTCCAACTCAGTTTTTTTTGCGTCTGGAAAGTGGAGGATGCACTAAAACTTTGGTGGGGACCTCTAATTCTAGGGTTCCCTTTTGGTAGCTTTTGAAACCCCATCTCTGTGTAGTTCCTGAAAACTGACAGCATACTTTCTCACTATTTTCAGGTAGGAAATAGATAAAACTTAGTAGCAACAACCTAAAATATGTATATCACGTTTTTCAGAAACCAAAATAATGTATCCAATCAAAGCTTTGTCCATAGAATTGATGAGGCCTCTAACCACCTCGTTTGCAGTCCTTAGTCTCTCCAACTTATGAAATACAGCACATGATTGCCAAAGGCTACATTCTCTGTGATAGGTGTATTCTGAAGGAAGTAATGGTTATCAAACAATTTATATGTTTATAAAAAATGTTTATATTTTACTTGTTGACAATCATGGATCCAAAGATGGGAAAATGGGGAAATGGGGTTATAGTGGATCCTGCAAATAAATAGTTACTTTCACATATGTTGTGATTAAAGTTGATACACACTTAAAGACCCATAGGTCAGTGGTGGCAAACCTTTTAGAGACCGAGTGCCGAAACTGCAACCCAAAACCCACTTATTTATCGCTGGGTGCCAGGTGGACGTGGCCCACTGGGTGGGTGTGGCTTTAGTGGTCATGGAATATTGGGTGGGTGGGGCCAAGGTGGGTGTGGTCACCTTAATGTTGCTCGTGGGGAGGGACACCTGTGGGGGGTGGGCAGGGTTGGGGAGCTCCAGGACCTCTCTGGCAGGTGGGGGGCAGGCAGGAGACTCATCCTGTGGGGTGAGGCAAGGCAGGGTGGGGGTGCCATTGCCATGGGGCAAGGCAAGGGCTGGGGCAGCTGCTGCCTGACACCATTGGCCCCCGTACACAGAGGCCAGCGAGCACATGGGGGCCAACGGTGTCCGTCAGTAGCCACAGCCTGCCAGCCCCTCGACAGGCACACACTGGGGCTCTGCAGCCTGTCGCCAGCAGTTCAAAGAAGCCGCCTCCGAGATGGATGGTCAGCCGACAGCTGAGGAGGTGATGCAGTGGGTCATGCCCAGGAAAAGGAGAGCATGCGAGGCCAGGAGGGACAGGATGGGGGGAGGGAAACCAGTCGTGCCGGGATGCATTCAGCCATGTGGGACCTCGGTGAATTAGGTGGCTGGTTGAAGAGGGACAGTTGCCATCTCTGGGGCATGGCACGGGTGCCCACAGAGAGAGCTCTGAGTGCTGCCTCTGGCACCCATGCCATAGGTTCGCCACCACTGCCATAGGTAATGTGAAAGTTTTCCTCATGATCCCCATACGTTAAACCTGGCCCAGCTTCTAAAGAAACTATACATTTCAAAGTGTGTTTTTCAAATTCATTTTAATTTAAACATTTTAGGTACACCCAGTGAAAGCATAAATCATTTATCATATGTACGTAGGAAGAAAATAGCCTACATATTTTTGATTTAGTGTAGTGTGGCAAAAGAAAAACAGAAAGAGATGCAAGCACAACATCAGCAGGTCTTATTTTCCATAAAGCAGATTAAAACTGGAACAATGAATAATTACATTCCACCTCAAGTTCAGATTTGCATCATTTCTTTGGGTATCCTGAGTTATCTTTTAAGTATTTGCAGTATTGGAGATAAGATGGGGTGTGGTTATACAAAACAAAGAGCTGAAGCCCTACACAAGCTGAATTAACTCTTAATTCCCATGCCATTTTCATGCTCTGATTCAACCTTTCCCATATCATGTAAATAGTTGTCCTTGTTGAACTATTACTTCCTAATCATTCTTAATAGTATGCTTCTCCTTCTTCTTGGTTCAATATCTGCTGGTGGGCCACCACCACTTCCTTCATCTACTGGAACTTCTGCATCTGGTCTTTCTGGGTTATAATAAAATGGAACAAAATAATATGGCTGTGTGTCAACTGAGCCAATCGAGTTGGGATATAAATGTTTTACCCAGTTCAGATAAGCATTTGCATAATTTTCATAGTTCTCATATGGAATTCGAGGATCCTGTGAAAACAGAAAAAAAAAATCACTGTATCATTTCCTTCCCACAAAAATGACAGATGAAAATATTGTAGCTATCTGAATGGAACAGTTTCTGAAAATGCTACTTTAGAACCCTGAAAAATTGTTCAGACTATTGATGTCACGTTTTCCATCAGGACTTTCAAAGTTTCTGAATTGCCTGATCATGCCAAGATTAGGTTTATATTGTTTATATAATATATCAGCCACTGCTAGATAAAATTTAGCAGACTAGGGCAAGTCTTTATAGTCAGATTGCTTGTGTACTGTATTGTTTATTTGATTTTAAAATTGATAGAAATTCACCAGATTGGATCTAGGATGGTCATTCTTGTCCTGGTTTTCAAAGATGATATTATTTTTCTGCTTAGTAATTTAAGAGCCTGCCATATCTACAGCAATGGCAGAATTTTGAAGAGCCTTTTTAAAAATGCTTCTCGGAATGAACATGTGATGGTGCAACATTATGTGATCATAAGCCTGTTTCAAGGAACACCTAGAAACTTTTATTTATTCAAGAGCCTGGCCAGGGTTTTTTTTTTCCAGTGTTAAGGGGGAAAGGGACATCTCATCACCTTGAAATATTTAACAAGGGCAACACCTTTTCAGCAATATTCTGGGGATAGATGGATGGTTCCATCTGAGATCCATTGAAATGAAATACCCAAGTTCATTACCTCTCAAAATTTTGAATGAGGTTTCAATTCTTGCTTGCTACTGTTGCTGGCATCAATGATTTCATCCAGCATTCCTTCTAATCTATCAAAAGTCATTCATACATTTAGCAAAATTCATACATTGGCAAAAAAACCAACAACACCCACCTTGATGTAGGTTGGAATACAAGCATCAAGATTATTTTCTCTTTGTATCTACATATCACAGCCACACTTGATGCAACTTCTTGTGAACCGGTATTTCTACATCAAACATCCAAACATTTAGATCAAAGCAAGTAAATTAGCTTGTGAAAATGGTGCAGATATACTCACAAGGAAATGAGAAACACCCACAGTGAAAAATAAAGATAGCAGGAATGGAACGATGACTCTCATCTTCTAAAGATATGTCTGACAGGGATTAAAAAGAGAGAGAGAAAGAAAATCAGGTCAATGACCAAATGGAAGTGCCAATTGCACCCGTTGATTGAAAATTTTTCTTAGGCACATAAAAAGATAAGAATTAGCTGGGAATTGCAGTTCATGGAACATGATGAATTGGCCTCAAGGGCTGAACAGGATGGTAAGCCACATTCTGTAAAATATAATACTATAAAAAAAGGTAAAGGTTCCCCCGCACATGCGTGCTAGTCGTTTCCGACTCTAGGGGCCGGTGCTCATCTCCGTTTCATAGCCGAAGAGCCAGCGTTTGTCCGAGGACGTCTCCGTGGTCATGTGGCCAGCATGACTAGACGCCAAAGGCGCACGAAACGCTGTTACCTTCCCACCATAGTGGTCCCTATTTTTCTACTTGCATTTTTTACGTGCTTTCGAACTGCTAGGTTGGCAGAAGCTGGGACGAGTAACAGGCGCTCACTCTGTTACGTGGCACTCGGGATTCGACCCGCCAAACTGCCGACCATCTGATCGACAAGCTCAGCGTCCTAACCCACTGAGCCACCGCGTCCCTATACTATATTTGCCAGCAATTTGAGAAATGCCTAGGGGGAAAAAAAACCAGGTTCCTTCAGGTGGCATTCGTGGCTGAACAGCTGTCTCAGTCTGAGAAAGACTGAGAATTTTTGTTCACTACAATGAGGATCTACATATCTTCTATTATTTGTCAATCAAGAATAGAGTGGGGTAATTGCCCCCATTAGGAGAGATGTAATAGAGATGAGGGAACAAATGCAATCTCAGTTCTTGATTGAAAATGGGTCTTATCTATTGAAATCAGGATGTAGGCACCTTTGCTTCTTTTCAAATATCTGTTCCTCTTCCCATTCTTAACCACTTCGGATTTCGTATACAGTGTCTCAGAAAAGCTTCAAAGAAAGCATTCACCTCTGAAACCTTGTGATTTCCAAGAATTTCTACACTACACATCTCACCTAAGTGATTCACAATTTTATCCTGTGGTGAGTCAAAAGATATAAACAATTCAGTTGTGGAAATCCTTCCTTGTTCCGTTATAGTTGGTGTTGTGTCTTAGAAGCTTCTGATACTTATTTATGACATGGGTCTAAGATTCTGTTTATTTAGAAATACTGTGAGATTCGATCTGAGTCACATTGTTATCCTATCTCAGTTTTAAGGAAGTTTAAATACATTTTTTAGACTTTTCCATTGTAACTGGAATTGGTTTGAACCCCCAGACAAAAATCCCAGTTTGGGATTACTTTGGAGTTTTTCTTTTTTTTAAAGCAGTGAAATAGTAGATATAAAGTTTATAATTAAATCAACCTGCTTATTCTGCAAAGCCTAAGATTCCAATTTCCCTTTAGAAGAAAAACAGTGAAAGTTATATAGATTATGTACAACATTAGAGTCAACAAGCAGAAACAGAAAGCCAATTTGTGGGGAAAAAAGGACATACCTAGTTATGAGTTGATCCCACTTTCTATAGCACTCCTAGAAAATCTGAATGACTAGCTGTGGTTTCACTGCCCCATTGCAGCCTTCATCATCTGTCTCAAGTTCTTTATTATCCGTTGGTCCAGAGTTGTGTGAACCATGGCAGAAAGGACAGAACTGCCTTCAAGACAATATTGCTTCATTTTTATAAGCCTAAATCTGCAAGTCTGATTCACACAAAGAGGCCTTTTCAGTTAAGGTCATGGAGCTGTGATCCACTGGGTAAGCCATAAATCTTGAGGGTCCATGAACTAAAGGTTTAATTCCTCATTAAGCTGACAAAGTGGTATGGCTTATCTTGAAAAATGAGTGAAGGCTGTAAATTAGGGCTTGCATTTGTCTTATTTCTTTAGAGCATCAGGCTGTTTTTCTGGATTGTTTAGCATTCTTGTGGCAATAAATTTCCCCTATAGCATTCTTGTGGTAATAAATTTCCCCTATTCACTTGCCTTGTCCTAGAAAGAAGCCGGCCTCTGAGTCAGATGGATCATCATTTAAGTTTCAGCAGCTTCAATGGAACCCCCAGTTGGTCAAGATTTTTGACATTGTATGATTTCCTCCATGTTTTCATAAGGTGAGCTCAGCTTCAGAATTCAGTTTTTGCTGCATCTATGACCTGCTTTTCCTCAGACAACTCTAGCTCACTGTCATGGGGTTTTATCTTCATTTTGTTCCATAATAACATGTGTGGGAAACTGATCCGAAAGTAACTGGCCCAAATTTCAAGCTGTATGCTCCGTCGTCAAGTGGGAATTTAATTCTTTCAGGCCTACTCCAGCATATCTCTCTCTCTCTCTCTCTCTCTCTCTCTCTCTCTCTCTCTCTCTCTCTCTCTCTCTCTCTCTTTTCAATTAAATCTCATCACCAGAATGTTCAAGGCTTTGAAATACCATGTATATTACCACTGAGTTATGGGACCTAGATTTAATCAAGTTTATCATAACATTAGGACTATAGCCACCACCTTCCTCTTATTAGCTTGTATCTGATCAGAAGACTGTTAGAACGTATAGTAAAGGCAAGTGTAAAAGGCAAGGGATGGGAAACAAGCTGTAATTACAGGCAGTTTTCATCTTACAATCATTCACTTAGTGACCGTTCAAAGTTACAATGGTATTTGACCATCACAACATCCCCACGGTCATATATTTGAAATGGCGGCAATGTCCCAGGGTCATGTCATGGCCCTTGTGACTTTTCCAGCTGGCTTCTGAGAAGCAAAGTCAATAGGGAAGCTGGAGTCACTTAACATCCATGCAATTTGCTTAACAACTGTAGCAAAAAAAGGTTGTAAAACTGGGTGCTTAATAACCGCCTTACTTAGCAATGGAAATTCTGGTCCCAAATGTGGTTGTAAGTCATGGACTTACCTGTATGGACCAAAAAGCCCCCCATTAAATTCTAATTTTAAGAAACCTGAAATGTATTTGACCACATGTGTACATAGTACTGATTTATTTATTGTTGGCCACAGCATCTGGTCAACAATAATAGTATTGTCCTCAAGTATGGGACAGATTTACAGATATGAAGACTCTCTGTGTGTAAAACACAATAATAGATTGTTAACAGAATGCTTTGAAGCTTAGTTTGATTGTTGGATTTAGCCTTTCAACTATTTATTTTCTACAGAAAATATATAGTAGGTCAAAATAGTTGGATAAATACAGCTGTAGAAGTTTATAAACTGTACACCTGGTTTGCAAAGTGGGGGAAAGTATTGTTGAAATATTAATCAGTGTTCAACTGGGGGGACAATATATGTGTACGTTTGTTGTTTCTTTATGCACATTTTTGTCTTGTTTAGTTTTTGCTTTGTTTGTTATCTGATTATGTTGAAGTTTGTATTTTAACTTTGGAAATAAAATTTAAAATTTTTTAAAAAAATTTACACATATACCATTTTTACCCTTCATTGTTTCTTCCAACTAAATATTACATATATCACCATGCCTAATTTCAGATTTGTCACATTTGGAGGCTTTGGAAATAGTGGAGAAGATAGGAGGATCTTGACCAGTTGCAACAAAGAGCAAGAACATCCAAGATGAATTTCAATTGATGTAATTGTAAAATTCTACATGGAATAAACTCCCTTTTTACAACCCTGTAATCCCTTAATTCAGGGTTTGTTGGAGGTGACTGGATGGAGCTGTTTACTAGCCAGATGTCCCTCCTGATGCCATACGAAATTTGCAGGAGATATTTTTTTCTTTCCACTAAATAGAAATAGAAATAGCATCTACTTGGGAGTATCTTCCCCTCCCACGTCGCTCAAAATTCTACATGGAATATTGGCAGTGGTGGGATTCAAATATGTGAAGAACTGGTTATATGGGTGGATGCTGCTTCTGGAAGTCCATTCTGGGCCTGGGCAACAAAGTTACCGGTTCTGCCGAATTAGTGCAAACTGGCTGAATCCCATCACTGAATATTGATCCAATTCCAGTGTCACATTTTACAAAGGATTTTAATAAACAGAATTGCGTCCAAAGGGAAGCAACCAAAAAAACTATAAGGAATAATTGAAGCATTAGTATGTACAACAGAAAGTTGCAGGAAGACATGAAAAGTGTCTCCAAGTCCTTGAAGAGCAGTCATCTAGAAGACAGAATAGAATTGTTTAAAGGTGTTTCAGAACGCAGAACAAGAAGCAAGGTGTTTGAACAACATGGAAGTATACTTATTTATTAAGGTTAGTTATTAGTTTTGTACACCAATAAAGCAATTGGAAGACTCAAAAAAAATAACCCTAATAGGATCCCCTGGGCCCCAGTTTCTTTCTGAAACTGCTCCAAAAATGCCCCATTTAACTAATTTCCAGAATACCATTAGTGTGCCAATTGATATTCCAAAAAGAAATTTTGCTAGAAAACAGGGAAAAAAATAAAAAATAAAAAACAACCTCTATCTACCACCTTTTTCATAAGGGTAGGGAAACACTTATAGTTTATCTCAGCATGTGTGTGCAGGGCATATTGATTCTGGCTGGATAAACTTGTCTGCAAGTAAACAACATAGATAAGCTAAAACCAGGATATTGAATGGCAACTGCAAACCTCAGGGAAAGCCATATTTGGTTTTTAGAACTACATGGCAACCATACCTCTATCCTACCAAAAAAATAGGGCACTGCAGTTTGTACCATCTGCAACTTCCAGTGAGCCTTCAAAGGCAGCCCCATGTACAGTGTATTGCAGTAATCCAGGTGCATGGTGCTAAACACAGGAGTGTTTGGGCCCAGTTAGACATCAGGAAACATTTCCTAGCTCTGCAACAGACCTCCTTGATTTTACTTTCACTGGATATGTTGGGTGGTGATATCTTGGAGATGTTGTAGTAGTAAATTCTTAAACTTAACTCACCAAGATCCATTTCAATCTATAATTCTGTGAATAAATCTCAGAAATATTTTCTTTCCATTTCCTTGTTGAACTTTGATGTTATCTCTGATGTTACTCTTCTCTAGAGAAAGAACTGGTTTAAGCAACAGCACAATGAAATTTTCCAGAGAAGTTCCATCACCTTTCTTAGATATGACTTTTGGGTGGAGAAGTGACATCAAATGTACTCTCTACACGATACGATTGTCTCTGAAGTTTTGTTTAACTGACACCCGTGGGGAATTGGGAAGCTTATACTCCTTAATCCAGCATTTGGTCTTCTTTTTCCCATTTGCTCAGAGAATGGGGCATTCTTGAATTAAGATGATAATACTGGGACAACAAGAGAGTTTCTACACTTTGTTTTTAGGGCTTAGAAATGGATTTTGCCAAACCCTGAATATTAAAAGAATGTCGGCTGTTTCAGATCTTCGGCTATGAGGCAAAGAGAAATCCCTGTAAAATGAAGCGGATTGAACCAGGAAGTGATGTTTCATAATATTGTAGAAAGGGAGGGTATAAAAAATGAGGTATGTTTTACTTTATAAAATACTTGGATAGTGAGTATGTTGGGTGGGAGGGAGAAGAATTGAGCCAACTGATTTAAAGATTTACTGTTTAATCACAGGAATAGTTCAGTGTCTGTCTCTCAATCAAAAAGATTCTTCCTCAAACCAAATTAAAGTTCTCAAACTAACCGAACACTATACTGGCATAAAACGTGTGGTCTCCACTGGGAATCCTTATCCTGCATAGGCTCAATGCCAGCCAATGATGAGGTCCTTCTGTGTGGAATGCAGGGCACATTAAGGAAAGAGATTAGTAGTTTTCCACAACTTTTCTTTTCTTCTCTCCAGCCAAATGCCATCAAGGTGTATGAAAACACTCACCATTCATTCTCCTTGATGTGGGATGGAGATGGGGCTAGAGAGGAGGAGAATTTAGACAGATGGAAAGATAGGCAGGCATAGCCCATCATCAGAATTCATGCTGGATTGGCACCAGTGGCTTATGTGAGACATTCAGTGTATAGCTCGGAGAAAAATGCAATCCTGAAATAGCTCTATCCTGCGGTACTGCTAAACCTATGTTAAAAGAAGTCTTAATGCCAGCTGATTGTTGGGTTCTCTTTAAATGCACAGGCAGAAAATTCTTGGATGGAACCCTGTTCCTCCATATTCTTTGGGATATACATTCTGTGCTCTTCCAAAAGAGCACTAAAGCTATTTTCAAACACAACTCAAGCAATGGCTGACACTCATGGTGACGTTGTGCCACGAAGCAGTAGAGAAAGTGATGAAGATCTCTATCCTGCTTCATCTTATGGACACCACTGCTCAGCTGTTACTCACACTAATCTGGGTCTCTAAGCAAGAGACAGTTTTGAAAGTGGGCAAGTACAAGAGGAAAGACAGTGGCCCATACTCTGCTTAAAGCAGTATGGCTGGAAAGAAAGTGCCAAGGAGACAGAGCAGGGGAGGCATGCTGGACAGATCCTACTCACTAGAGGTCATCTGATTGCAGCATCAAAAAGAGCCAGCTTGGTATAGAACAGGGGTAGGCAACCTTGACTCTTTTATGACTCGTGGACTTCAACTCCCAGAATTCCTGAGCCAGCCATGCTGTTGTTGTTGTTAGCTGCGAAGTCGTGTCCGACCCATCGCGACCCTATGGACAACATTCCTCCAGGCCTTTCTGTCCTCTACCATCTTCTGGAGTCCATTTAAGCTCACGCCTACTGCTTCAGTGACTCCATCCAGCCACCTCATTCTCTGTCGTCCCCTTCTTCTATTGCCCTCGATCTTTCCCAGCATTAGGCTTTTCTCCAGTGAGTCCTTCCTTCTCATTAGGTGGCCAAAGTATTTGAGTTTTAGCTTCAGGATCTGGCCTTCTAAAGAGCAGTCAGGATTGATCTCCTCTAGGACTGACCGGTTTGATCGCCTTGCAGTCCGAGGGACTCGCAGGAGTCTTCTCCAGCACCATAGTTCAAAGGCCTCAATTCTTTGGCGCTCAGCCTTTCTTATGGTCCAACTTTCACTGCCATACATTGCAACTGGGAAAACCATAGCCTTGACTATACGCACTTTTGTTGACAGCCATGCTGGCTTTCCTATAATAATTAAACATATCAGCAAAAGTCCAAATCAATGTTTCACTTTTTTCATAAAGCATTGTTGCTGCTGCCAGCATATATAACAGCAAAGTTCCGGATCTTTCTTCCAATTTTTCAAGTCCATTAAGCTTTAAAAAAGAAGTATCTTGTTTGATTTTTATATTCACTTTAAGAATCTTCTGGATTAAAAAATGAATCTTACCACAGTATTATTATTTTTTTTGCTTTATCACAAGTCCACCAAAGATAGTAAAATTTTCTTTTTTATATTTACATTTCTAATATTGCATTTGCGATACCTTTATACATCTCTGACAATTTGTCTTTTGCTAAATACAAGCAGCACATCACTTTAGAAAAAAAATGTTTTAAATTATTTAATGTAAATTTCAAACCCTTCATCCGCACGTTTTCCCAATTTCAAGCATTATATTAGACCCAAATGTCCTTGCCCATTCAATCATGCAGTGCTTCAGATATTAATTCTCTAAATTGAGTTTCAATTACAGGTTATAAATCTCGGCAATAGCATGTTCATCATTACCACACAGTTCAATTTCAAATTCATTTTTTACAAAGTCAAACCCCTAACTTTAAAAAAACTAATTTAAACTTTTTTTTCCAGTTGCAAACTTTTCTTTCAGTTATAAACCAGTGCCAGAAACATCCATCTGACTGCAACTCTTTTTTGACAGGAGGATAGGTACACCTTGATTTAAAAGTATTATTTGACCATAGGTCCAACAGGCTAGTCTTACCTTCATTTGGCAAAAGTGGAAATACACTGATCCTGCAAATATCTATGAAACGATTCTTGGCAAAAGTGCCATGTCTTGTTGCCTGCTTGATCTAGAAAATTTACTTTAATGCCAATACAACTAAGCACACATTTATATCTCATGTGCCGGTTGGACATAAAAAGAAGACAAAAAAAAGCAGAAAATGGAAATTGCTTGGGCATATTCCTGCCATGGCATATTCCTGCCATGCAAAATGCCCGAGCAATACTCTATTCTTTCCCTGCTGAAAAGAATAACAGCAGTGCAAAAGTCAGAGAAAAATGGAATGCCTCAGGATGAGCATTTTCAAAGTACAGTAGAATTGATGATGGAGAGGGTTAAATATAAATGAGAACAAAATATAGAAATTATAATTATTTCAGTATTATATATACATTAGGATTGTGATTCTGCAACCCCCTAAAGTCTCAGAAGAAAGTAAATTTGATTGTACTTCCAAACTAAGTCACACGTGCCAGAGGCGGCACGCAGAACCCTCTCTTTGGGCATACATGACGTCACCCCAGCCCCACCTACCCCTATGCCCCCCTCCTCACTAGTAGCCCACCCTGGAAGAGAGTTGCCCCCAGGCATAGCCCATGTGGAGCAGTGCAGCCAAGGACATGGCAACTGGGCACTGGAAACAAGACTCCGCCCTTGTTCCCCATCGTACACAGTTGATGCTGCGGGCGCAGGCAGAGGGTGTGGCCACCATGGCTCTGCAGGTCCGCCTGGGCGATTTGCTGCAGGAGGCCATGCAGGCGGTAGGTGGCCCTGCAGGCAGGCAGGGTGGGAGCAGGGTAGTTTTTGGGCACTCGATGTCTAAAAGGTTCACCATCACTGCTCTAAGTGGTCTAGAAGGACTTGATGAAGTAAGAGATTGATCTTCCAGAGAAATGATGCACTGTTATCAGTTCCAGACAAAAATCTATAAATCACTCAGTTACCCTGACAGTCAAGCCAATTAAACTCACCAGTCACTTCAGACTAGACAACATTGATTTAGTTGGAAGATAACATAGATTTTCTGTGTTTGATTTCGTTCCAAAATTTAGCATTTGGCTCTGCTACTGTCCTACGGATACCTATCTCCATGCAGTGGGAAGATTTACTATTGTCCCAAGATTTACTATTCCTTTTGAGTGGAGTACAGTCAGCTTGTAGAATCACTGGGATGAGAACTTTATTGTGAAGAAAGGAACCAAAGTTTGTGAGATTTATTTAAGACAAAACTGGCTGACTCAGAGCTCAAAGTTCCAGAGCAAGTTAGACTTGCTTGGACTTCCAAATGATTAGAGGTCCTGAAGGCCTTGGTGTAATAAGATGTAAAAGCTTCCATGGATATGGTGCACAATCAGTTCCAGACACTGTATTTAACAATAACAATAACAATGTTGGAAGGGACCTTGGAGGTCATCTAGTCTAATCCCCTACTCAGGCAGGAAACCCTATACCATTTCAGACAAATGGTTGTCCAGTCTCTTCTTAAAAACTTCCAGTGTTGGAGCATTCACAACTTCTGGAAGCAGGTTGTTTCACTGATTGATTGTTCTGTCAGGAAATTTCTCCTTAGTTCTAGGTTGCTTCTCTCTTTGATTATTTTCCATCCATTGCTTCTTGTCTTGCCTTCAGGTGCTTTGGAGAATAGCTTGACTCCCTCTTCTTTGTGGTAACCTCTGAGATATTGGAACACTGCTATCATGTCACCCATAGTCCTTGTCTTCATTAAACTAGACATACCCAATTCCAGCTATTGTTCTTTATAAGTTTTAGCCTCCAGTCCCCTAATTATCTTTGTTGCTCTTCTCTGTACTCTTTCTAAAGTCTCAACATTTTTTTTTACATTGTGGTGACTAAAACTGGATGCAGTATTCCAAGTGTGGCCTTACGAAGGCCTTCTAAAGTGGTATTAACAGTTCACATGATCTTGATTCTATCCCTCTGTTAATGCAGCCTAGCATAGTGTTGGCTTTTTTGGCAGCTGCAGCACACTGCTGGCTCATATTTCAGTGATTGTCTACTAGGACTCCGAGATCCCTCTCACAGTTACTGCTGTTGAACCAGGTACCACCTATACTATACCTGTGCCTTTGTTTTTTCTTTCCTAAATGTAGAACCTTACTTTTTTCACTATTGAAACCTTACTTTTTTCACCATTTCACTCAGTTACCTAGAACACTATTGTCCAAAATGATCAGATCAATTAAATTCAGCAGTTACTTCAGACTATACGACATAGTTTTTCATCAAAGACAGCATAGATTTTGTGTGTTGATTTTGTTCCAAAATTAAATATTCCACTCTGCTACTGTTCAATGGATCCTATTTTCATGCAGAATTTTTGTAATAGTAGAGTCATTCACATTGATTTTATCCCAGATGAGGGAAGCTACAAATTCTTGGATCTTGTTCTGTTCTGTGTTTGTGTGATTTCTGTGGTCTGCAGTCTTGGAAGGATTCTGTCAGATTGAGTTGGCTACCTGTGGGAAGATTTACTATTGTCCCTAATCTTCTCCATCTCAAGACTGATAATCACAAATGGATTGAGTTATCAGAGATTCCTCTTGAGCTGGGTATAACCAGTCTGTAGAATCTGTGAGATGAGCACTTCATTGTGAAGAAAAGAGCTAAAGTTTGTGAGATTTATCTAGGACAGAGGTGGCCACGATTTGGCCATAATTATCCCTTTAATTGACTTTATAGCAGTAGGGGGCAATTAATTTTTTACATACTGAGATATCACATGTTTGTTGACTTTGTTCACGAAATAAATGAAGCAAATTCTAAGAACTTGTTGTTCTTAGACTTACTTTGTATCAGAAAGATCTCCAATAAGCTCTGATAATATTAATTGGCAGAATATGCAATACTTTTGAAAATCTGAAAGGAGCAAGTACGTGATAGAAACATAGTTCAGGGATTCCAGTGTTTGGGATCATATAAGTATACTAGGCTACGTACTATATAGATAAGGAAGAGTAGAAAAGAGGGAAGGTGAAGTTGCCATTTATGTCAAGGAGGGCAAAGAGGCAACACTAATTTAGAAAATACATGATCTACTTGTGTTGTATTGTATTTGGTTTACTATTCTTGTATTGTATTTACTAGTATTGTACATAGTTTGCTTACAAATTAAAAAGGGATCAGTATTCAGAACTGATATCATGAACAGCCCTCTAGGGCTAGGCCATTCTGACAATTATGATAGCATTCTGATTAAGCAGATAAACCAAATGTCAATGAAGGGAGAGGCTGTAATCATGGGTGACTTCAACATGTCCAACATTAAGTAGAATCTTTCAACTCTACTTACAAGCAGGAGCAGGGATATGTAAGAGGCATTAAAGATGCCTGTCTAAAATAGTTAATAAAATGCCCAACAAGAGGAGCCCATATTCTAGACTTAGTTTTTACAAATGGATATAGGATACCCGAAGTTAAGGTGAGGGAAAACTTAGCTTCCAGTGATCACCAATGCCTTAAATTGATGTTAAAATTAAAATTGATATAACACACACTGAAACTGAAGTTTTAGCCTTAAAAAGCCAACAAATTTTACCAAAATAAGGGAGTATCTAAAACATAACTTAAAGAGTGACAGGAATCAGTGCTCAGTAACCATTTTGGAAACAACCCGTCTTTATGTGAGGCACGTTAGTAAAAGCTAAAGAAATACAAACCCACTCTGGTTCACAGCTGATATACATAGAATAATAAAGGAGAGAGAAAAAATCAGCATATAGCAAATATAAAAATAGTGGCAATGTAGATGGTAGAGAGGTGTATAAAAACCTACAGAAGAAAGACAAAGAAGTTATTAGTGCTGCTAAAGCACAGAAAGAGATGAACTGGCTAAATATATTAAAAAGAGGATAAAACCTTTTTTGACGTATATTAACAACAGGAGGAGGGGGAAAAATGTACATGAGGGGACCCTGGTGCTTTCTGAGCTTGGTGGTTTTCTTGCAGATGTTTCATTACTCAAACTAAGTAACATCATCAGTGCTAGTAAGGAGTGCAGATTGCTGTCCGTTTATGTTTTAGTGCAGAGGTCTTCAAACTCGGCCCTTTTATGACTCATGGACTTCAACTCCCAGAATTCCTCAGCCAGGAACACAGGCTGAGGAATTCTGGGAGTTGAAGTCCATGAGTCATAAAAGGGCCGAGTTTGAAGACCTCTGTTTTAGTAGCTTGCCCTATGAGTGTTGGTGGGGGTGGTCTTAGAGATTCATTGGCTGGGTTGTTTGCTGGCTTCATTGGCAGTTTCTTAATTGGGGTATTATTTATTTTGGGGTATTATTATTATTATTTATTTGATTTTAGCCTGATGTTAATTTTGGAGTTGATCTATGGTGATCTGGGTGCTGATTGCTGGTGAGTTTGTGCAATTGCCATTTTTTTTAAAAAAAAAAGTGCAATCACCAAAAAAATTTTTAAAAATGCAAACAATTCTTATGTTAAGGGAGACCTGACTATAGAAACCATCTAAACAAATTCTTCTGTTCAGTCTTCTAAGCAGTAGATGACAGTAATAAAAATAGAATGGGGTTTTTAGAGTTGGCGTGTGAGCTAGCCCACTTAAATCCTAACAAAGTAAAGGGTCTGGATGGTATTCATTCCAGAGTTCTGAGGGAACTTCTAGGTGTGCTCTCTGGATCATTAACTGATCTGTTTAACCAGTTTAACAGATGAAGTTCCCCAGGACTGGTGAACATGTAATATTGTATCCATTCACAAGAAGGGAGTAGGGAAGAAGTGGGAAACTGTAGGCCAGTGAACTTAACATCTATAGTAGTGAGGTTAATGGAATCGCTCCTGAAAAAAATGATTGGCAAACATTTAAAAGAGCACAACTAGATAGATCCAAACCAACATGGCTTTATTGAGGGTGGAAAATGTCAAACTAATCTGACTGACATTTTTTTAACTATATCACAAATAATTTGGATGAAAGTGGGCATCTGAACTTTAGCAAAGCATTTGATACAGTTCCACATAATAGACTGATTAAAAAGGTTGTAGGGGCTAGGGCTTAACCACTGAGTAATTCAATGGCTAGAAAGTTGGCTCAGGGACAGATCCCAGTGTGTGATTGTTAATGTGAGGCTCTATCTGAACAGAGACCAGTCGCAAGCAGAGTACCACAAGGCTCATTCCTAGATCCTATTCTGTAAAATGTGATATAACAGAAGGATTGCTAGGTAAGATTTGTCTTTTTGCTGATGACAAAAAAGGTGTGCAATAAGAGTTGATGTTCCTGGGGGCATTCATAGCCTAAGTTCCTCAGCCACTTTTGGAAGTTGTCAGACATGAACTCTGTTCCCTTATCTGTTTGCAATTGGCATAGCTTATGGCCATATCTTCACTCTACAAAGTTCACCCATTGCCTGAACTGTTGTAGAACTTCTATTTTGCTCTTTAATAAGTAGCAAAACCCATATCCAGTGTAGTCATCTACTAAGACTAGTACATACTAGTTCCTCCTAGAGAGGGTGCCATAGGACCAATTAAATCAGCGTGCACTAACTGCAAACACAGGGGCATAAAAAGGAAACTTCAAAAATAACATTAGAAAGTACTACTTCACAGAAAGAATAATGGAAGCTTGGAACCAACTTCCAGCAGAGCTAGTAGATTAACCATCTATTACTGAGTTTAAACATGCTTGGGATAAACACATGTCCTTTGGAAAATGTTTCCCTTCGCACTCATAAACATCCTCACCTACACACACAAACACAAATATAAATAAAATTGTAGAAGAAGAAATGTAATGCTGGTCAAATTTATTTAAAGGAAAATATTACAAAGTTTAAAAAGTCAGTATAAATCAGGGTCATTCATTCAGCAGTGCGAGAAACAAAAAGTGTCCTCTAGGTATCTTGCAAGGAGCATCTCAGCAAAATCTACAAAACAGATATAAAAAAACAGATTATCAGGTATTATTTCAGAATCCCTCTATTTATGACTAGACTAAGTGTTGCCCGCCTACTTCATAAGTTAGTTCTCACAGCTCCAGAATAACTGTCACGTTCTTTGCTCTAAGCAGCCTTTCTCAAGTACCCATTCAGGTGTATTCTCCATGGGTTCCCCATGCCAGAAAGACATGTTGTTCGCGAAAGCAGATCTTGACTCTCCCTCAAGGGGTAACTTCTGGATAATTTTATTTCTTTTTGTCCATTTCTCCTCTTTGATATAGAACTTTGAGGGATTAAGGATCAGGGCAAAAGCCCACTCTGCTCCTGGCCACAGGAACAATGATCAGTGGCTTCGTAGCATCTTCTCTATCCACCAACAAGAGAGGATCAGGTTGGGTCCAATGCCAGATTCTGATTTGTCATTTTGGTCTCCCATTGTCCAACTGAAGGCCCTCCTTGACATTTTTATTCTGTGAAGCTCATTCACAGAAACCTCTTCCAGCTACTTGATCTCTTGGATGAGGGCCAAGGAAATATGACCCCAACGTGCACCATGAGAAGTGGTTCGACTCTGTAGTGCACTTCATTTCCACAGGCCTTTTGAAAATTCTTTGCTTTGACCAAGATGCGACAGGGAGTAAAAGTGATATGTAACTAACTGTCCTCCATAATTCAGCACAATGTCTCTTGCCCGGTTATCCATGTGCAAGATGAGCTATCAGTCCATAGGTGAAGCTCCTTTGTCATTTGCCAGAAGTGGGAATGTTGCCAGAGACAATGTTACTAAAGGAATGGATGGAACAGCTGCCTTTTATGTGAATGTTAAGGTATCTGCTGTGTGTTCTATAATTACCAAGAGTACAGTAAATAATATATTACTGAATATTATACAACAGAATTCCCCAATGTTTCCAGCTTTGCAGAGTGGTGGTGGGGAGGGACAGGGGATGCGGGCAAGCACATGCATGCAGCTCCATTTTCACAAGTGGCATGCATGCATGCCTACTGCTTGCACAAATGTAGTGTGTGCACACATGCACAAGTGGGGGTGCATGTGCACGCTCAGCCACCATTTCCATGGCCTGGTTCTGAATGGCTCAGAACTGGTAGTGGGCTGCAGCATGGAAATTGGGTACCCCTGCTGTACAATATTACCCAGTCTATAGTATATTACCCAGGATTTCAGCCTTCTTGTTATACAGTAAAACTATAATATAAACGAAAAATTTTAAGTACCTCTGCTACAGAAGAACCAAGCTAGGTAGATAATAAACAGCTGTTTGGTGGTATTTGAGCAAGGAGATTTCACCCAAAGCTTCAATACTCTGACTAAAGGGCAGAACTTACATTGCTATCTATTTTTCAAAGAATGACCCCAGATGGCTCACAGCAACCAATTAATAATAAAAAGGTCATCCCAGCCCCCACACAGGCATACCAAGTTCCCAGAACCATTCCAGCTTTCCTGTCCCTGAAGGCTAAAAGGATAAATAATCTTGGAATGGTCTAGGCCACAGCATATTCCCTTCTAAGGTAAAGTATCTCAGAAGGACTTACCAGTCAACAGAACAGGTTTAGCCTCCGGGAGGCCCTGGGGGTCCTGGGGGTCCTGGGGGACCTGGGGGACCTGGAGGACCTGGAGGACCTGGAGGACCTGGAGGACCAGGGGGTCCTGGGCCTCCTGGGCCTCCTGGGCCTCCTGGAGGCCCTGGGGGACCAGCAGGTCCTGCAGGACCTGGAGGACCTGGAGGACCTGCAGGACCTGGGCCACCTGGGGCCCCAGGAGCCCCTGGAGGCCCGGCAGGCCCAGCAGGTCCTGCAGGTCCTCTAGGCCCAGCAGGCCCCGCTGGTCCTCTGGCCCCTGGAGCTCCCGCTGGCCCCATAGGTCCTCTAATGCCTGGACTAGGAAACTTTATGGGACCACCAATTGGATTTGGATTGCGATAGCCATAATTTGGAGCTGGATAATATGAATATCGGTATCTCCGTCGTTCATGGCTTCCACTTTCACTGCTGGCCTGGAAGAGAAAGAGAAGAATCAGGAAAACATCCCATGAAAATAGATAAATGGATTTAAAGTTGTGGTTATACATAATACAAATTCTTTTCTTTTCTTTTCTTTTCTTTTCTTTTCTTTTCTTTTCTTTTCTTTTCTTTTCTTTTCTTTTCTTTTCTTTTCTTTTCTTTTTCTTTTCTTTTCTTTTCTTTTCTTTTCTTTTCTTTTCTTTTGTGATAACTGTTTTTTGACCAAATCAGCTCATCAGCTATGCTACTTATGGAACTGACTCCACAAGCCAAATCAATCATCTAGGATTGCAGCTCATCGAAAGAGCACCAAACATTTTGGTTGCCTTCAGCCAAGTATCTGGAAGATCATATGAAAAATAAGGATGTTGCCTTCCAAGGGACATCATCCCAATTCCACCTTTGGAAAATTCTTAACAGCAAAATACTTACTTTGAAACCTGATCGGTAGGCTAGTATTTCTCAGCAATGGCAATTGTAAGATGTGTGGTCTTCAACTCCCAGAATTCCTCAGCCAGCCATACCACGCATCTTAAAAGTTGCCATGATTGAGAAACACTGCTCCGTGCTAATGAGAGGGAGATCTGGTTTAAGTCTCTGCAACTAATGGACTTCCTAACTGGACTGAACATTTCTTCTCTTTCCCTCGCTCTGTCTCTCTGATTCCTCCATCCCAGCCTCCTTTTGCAGTGTGAAATAATAATCCTGACTTCCCTCACTGAACCTTCAGACAAGAATCTTGAGAAAATGAATGTTCTGCCCAACCCATCCCATAAAAACCAAGTAACCCCCTGATTGGCAAAATTTTACTGTCATTTTTCCCCCCTAGATATTTCTATCATGCAATCGCAATGAAATAATGTGTACCTCTAAAGGAACAACGATGGCCAAAAGACAGGCAAGAACAATCACAATCTTCATTTTGTTGGATAAATCTGTAAGAACAATTAGTTACTAGTTGTTTACAGTTAGTTAACTGAATGCCAAGTTAATTCATACTGACTGCATCAGAGTCTGAACTGAATCTGATTTAGGTTTAAGAGACAGAGACACTAGAGATGTTAATAGAGCCTTGGTGGAGCAGTGGGCTAATGCCTCCTTAAGTAACACCAGCTGCCTGCAATTAGTGCAGGTTCGCGTCCCACCAGGCTCAAGGTTGACTCAGCCTTCCATCCTTCCGAGGTAGGTAAAATGAGGACCCAGATTGTTGGGGGCAATAAGCTGACTTTGTAATAATGCCGCTTGGGGTGTGTGTGAAAGCCCTAATAAGCAGGCATATACATAGAATGAAGGCTATTGCTAAGCTTGTAAGCCGCCCTGAGTCTTCAGAGAAGGGCGGGATATAACTGGAATAAATAAATAAATAAATAAATAAATAAATAAATAAATAAATAAATAAATAAATAAATAAATAAATAAATAAATAAATAAATAAATAAATAAATAAATGATCCGGAACAATGTGAATCCTTTGCACTTTTGATATTACGGCCTTCCAAAGCTTTTGAGCAGAATCCTCTCAGAGGCTGCATTCAGGCTATGAAAGCTCTTGCTTCATGGGGGAAAAAAAACCCTGAATTTCTAACAGACAGAGAAGACTGTGGGAGCCTCGGTGACTAATTCTCTAATCCCTTTGTACCTAAACTTTATCTGACTATGAGCATTGGAAGGAAACTGGAAAAAAGTATTACCATTTTATATAAACATTTTCATGTTCTCCTTCATTCATCTTGGTAAAAAGAGCACAACAGTTAAAATAAATATAAATAGACACTACAGTCCTATGATCCTAAGATGATGGGTCCTGAATTTGGTATGTAAATTTGAAGGAAGATATCTTTCCCATACATGAAAGATGAATTTGATTTTGACTTGCTCTGTCAAATCAAGAGAAAAAAATCAGGGGGCAACAGGAAAGGGCACAGGCACTGTTCTTCTAAAAACATAAGTGACTGTTTGGTCACTTTAAAATAAATAATGTCAATAATATCAAATCACCAGGACCAGATGGATGACACCCCAAAGTTCTGAAGGACTTGGCAGACAAAATCTCAGAACCACTGAACCACATCTTTTAAATATCCTGGAGCACCAGGGAACTATCAGATGACTAGAAAAGAGATGTAGTTCCTATCTTCAAAAAAGGGAGAAAAATAGATCCTGGAAACTACAGGCCTATTAGCCTGACATCAGTATCTGAAAGATTCTGGAAAAAATAATCAAGCAATGAATCTGCAAACATCTAGAGCAAAAAAAAAGTCATAACCAGAAGCCAACATGGGTTTGTCAAAATAGATCATGCCAGACAAGTCTTATTGCATTCTTCAACAAAGTGACAAAATTAGTGGACCAGAGAAATGCTGTGGGTATAATTTACTTGGACTTCAGTAAGGAATTTGATAAAGTAGACCACAACCTACTACTTGACAAGATAGAAAAATGTGGGTTAGACAGCATCACTACCAGTTGGAGTTTTAACTGGCTGACAAACTGCACTCTATGTGCAATCCTTAATGGAACTACATTTAGATGGATATGGTACCCCAAGGATCCGTCCTAGGCCCAGTACATTTCAATATCTCCATCAATGATTTAGACGAGGGGATAGAAGGGAAACTCATCAAATTCGCAGAAAACACCAAATTGGCAGGAATAGACAATGCTCCAAAAGATGATACAGAGGGATCTTGACAGACCTGAACACTGGGTCCTATTTAGCAAAATAAAATTCAATGGTGAGAAAAGCTGTTAATAATCCAGAAAGTGAGCAACGAAGATGGTTAGGGGACTGCAGGCTAAAACATGTGAAGAATGGTTGGTGGAAATGAATATGTCTAGTTTAATGAAAAGAAGGACTACTGATGTTATGATAGCAGTGTTATCTAATATCTAAGGCGCTGCCACAAAGAAGAGGGGGTGTCAACGTATTTCCCAAAGCACCCGAAGGCAGGACAAGAAGCAATGGATGAAAAATAATCAAGGAGAGAAGCAACCTAGAACTAAGGAGAAATTTCCTGACTGTTGGAACAATTAACCAATGGAACAACTTGCCTCCAGAAGCTGTGGGTACTCCATCACTGGAGGTTTTTAAGAAGAGACTGGACAGCCATTTGTCTGAAATGGTATAGGGTTTCCTGCTAGAGCAGGGGGTTGGACTAGAAGACCTCCAAGGTCCCTTCCAACTCTGTTATTCTGTTAAGACTTGTTTAAAAAGAAATAAAGCACCCTCTATAATGTACTGCGAGGTTTCTGTGTTTTAGATAAGTGTTGACCATAATATTAGAAGAAGCAGTTCAATATACAGAACTGAGGTGCAAAGTAGCTGTAAGTAAATTGATTTCAATGGTATAGTTAAGCATGTGTTGCTATTTCTATATCCCCCACTAATTTCAAAGTATCTCAAAGCAAGCAAAGTTCACTATCTGATATTTATGCAGCTCTTCATGTCAGTAATTCTGTTTGCCAAATAACTGCCGAGGTAGCGTCAAAACAAATATATTTTGACTTACCTTTTTCTTTGCAGTGCAGTTTTGGCACCGCTCTCTCTGAGTGATGTCCTGAAATGTAGTGGCGGTGGTTATGTACTCTCCAAAACTTCCTGGGATTAGTTAGATTGCCTGTCAACACATCTTCTGGGATCAGAAGACTTTTGCCCTAATCTTTTACAAATATGCATGTAATAATCTTCAAAAATCCCATTTTGAAATATAGTTTTGTGGTAAAGTTGAGCAAGTTACTTTACAAATTTCTCCTCAAGAGTTGATAGTGCTGATCCAGCAAAAGACCTAAAGAGTTTCTTTTAGAAAATGGGAAATTACCTCCAAGTCAAAGTGGATTCATAATAAATGACACCATAAATACATATATTCTTTTCTGGTATTGACATGGAAATGGTTTTCCATTTCTTTCTTCTGGAATGCTTTTTTTCATTTTCCCAATTTAGTACACAATCCTAGAATTTCTTTCTATTCTCCAATCCAATATCGGCCTGAATTTTATTTTATTATTAAAATTCTACACCACACATCTCCGATAAATTCACAATTTTACTTTGTGGTGAGCCAAAAGATATAAACAATTTGGTTGTAGAAATCCTTTCTTGTTCAATTATGGTAGGAGGTTCTGATACTAGTTTATGACCTTTGTCTTTAATTCTTTAATGTATTTATTCTGGTTAATTAGAAATTCTGTGTGATTCAGTCTAAGTCATAATATCATCCTGCCTTCGTAGAGCTTTATGGAAGTTTTAGATTGAAACATGTACTTGTCTGTTTTATTGTAAATGTTTTCACATTCTTAATTGATTTTAATTTGGGACTGTCTAACTTGGGATTGTTTGGTTTTGTTTAAAAAATATAGCCATGAAAATAATCTGTGATATAAAGTTCACAAATAAATCTATCAGTTTATTCCTCAAAAGCCCAAAATTCCAATTTCCCTTTAGAGGAAAACAACAAAACACTCACAATGTTAGATACAACAAGCAGAAATAGAAAGCCACTTTGACTGGGGAAAAAGAACATACCTAGTTACAGATTGATCCCTCTTTCTATAAAACTCAAGAAAAATCTGAACGACAGCTAAGGTTTTGCTGCCCCATTCCAGTCTTCATTATCTATCTTGTGTTCCTTATCAGCTTATCCACAGTTACGCTATATTTTAATAAGCCTAAATCTGCAAGTCTGATTCACATAAAGAAGGATATTCAGTTTAAGGTCCTGAAACTGTGACCCGCCAGGTAAGTCAGAAATCTTGAGGGTCCAGGTACTAAAGCTTTAATTCCTCATTAAATTGAACAAGTGGTGTGGCTTATCTTGAAAAAGAAGTGAATGCTGTATATTAGGGCTTGTCCCTGGCTTGGTTTATTTCTTTAGAATATCAGGCTATTTTTGTTGTGATTCAGGGTCAGCCTGTGGATTGTTGAGCATGTTTGTGGTTATAAAATCCCCTTATTCACTTTCCTTGTCCTTTCTTCTTTGCTCTTTTATTAAGAGCAATTTTTTTTGCAACACAGAAAAGCTGGTCTTGAGTTCAAGGGTCACTTCCAAGGATCTCAGTCTAGAGTTTTCTACAAGCCACAGTTTGTTTGTTTTTTTAAAAAAAAAGAAGACCAGAAGATTCTGGAATGGATTAATGTGCCCTGGCTAATGGGTGGCAAAGGGGTACAAGATGTGCACCCCTCCATTTTATGGGCCGACCAACCCAGCCCCTCTCCAAAACCTACACAGGTGGAGCCCCCCCTCATCTCCGCAGCCCAACCCCCATCTGCATGTGTGCTGTCTCCAGAAAGACTAGATAAGTGAAGAAACCCAACTTTGCCTAGCTTGACCAAGCTGCCAAGATTCATTAGATGCTGACATCCTTCCCCCCCCCAAAAAAAGAAGGGGGCTGCCCTGGGTGTCCCCGTCAGAGATTAAAGGGGTCCCTAAAGGAGACCTCTCCCTCTAGAACTGAGGCTCATTTCATTTCTCATCTCAACCCCCCCCCCGCACACAGACTCCAGCCTCTGAGTCAGATAGATCATGATCTAAGTTTCAGTATCTTCAATGGAATCCACCACTGGCCAGGATGTTTAACACTGCAAAAATTCCCCCATGTTTTCACAGGGTGAGCTCTGCTTCAGGATTCGGTTTTTCCACATGCATGACCTGCTTTTCCTCAGACAATTCTAGCTCAGTTTCATGGGTTTTTCTCCTCATTTTCTCCCACAACACTGTGAGGGAAACTGAGCTGAAGGTGTTGAAAGAAAAATCTTCATCAGGGTGCAGTCCAAGCTGGGAATAAACAAAATGAAGACTGCTTTAGAAAGAAGGTTGTAGTTTATTGAAAAGCAGAACCACATGTTCTAAAGGTCATGTCCTGCTTTTCTGTGGCTGTGGCTCATGGCTATGTCCTGTTTTTGATTTTTTTTGGGTGAGGGGTTGCTGGTTCTAATCCTATCACTCTGCTATTGTTAGCTATCAAATCTTGCTCCAAGGGATTTTGAAAGATCCCGTCTTGAATGGGTTCCTGCAGGCTGTATTTGCTCACGAATGGAGCCTTAGACTTTCTGAATGGGATTATCAAATCTGCATTGCAATAGACCTGGTCTGCAGAGTTTCTGTTTGGGGCTATTAAGAAAATCTGGGCCTGCTTTCCTTTGGGGAAATATAATATTCTGCCTTTTTAATATCCCCCCAAATACTTCCTTCTCTAGGCAGGGGGCTGACTTCCCACAAGAGTAACTGGCCCAAATTCCAAGCTTTATTCGAGACTGGCTCGAATGAACTCTGTAAACTGTACTGTCGAGTGGAGATTTGAGACTCTTGAGTCCTAGCCCAGCTTTTCAAACTTTAGTTTATTTTCATCATTAGAATGCTCATGGCCTTGATCTAACATATAGATGCTGTTGTAATAAATTCTCGAATTGAGCAAAAGGCTGGATTAATTGATCTCCAGGATTCTTTCTGATCTATAATAGTGTGACTAAATCTCAATTCCCCCCCCCTCTATATTGTGCTTTGATGTTATCTCTAATGTTACTCCAGTCTAGACAAAAGACTGGTCTGAGCAAAGTGCAGGGAAGTGTTCTAGATTATCACCTTTCTTAGATATTCCTTTTAGGGAGAGAAATGGTATCAAATATACTCTGTACTTCATACGATTGTCTCAGAAGTTTGTTTTGCCATCACCTGTGGAGAATTAGGAAAGTTATGCTCCTTAATCCAAGATTTGCATTTCTTTTTCTATTTGCTAAGAGAATGGGGCCTTCTTGAATTATGTTGTGATTCAGGGTCAGCCTGTGGGTTCGGCAGTTGGGTTGGATGACTCAGAAGAGGAGGGGGGTGTTGAAGACCTTGCTGAGGGGGTTGAAGATCTTGCTGATGATAGCCCTCAGGCAGGCCCCTCCCACTCGGTCACCACAGAGACCCAGCTGTGTGAGCCTGACAGTGTGGATGAAGATGACCCACAGGTGGCCCTGTTCAAGGACGCCCGACGCAGGAGGCAGTCAAGTAGGAGTAAACAGAGGAAGGCAATGGGGCTTCTCGGAAGGAGGCAGAGAGAAGCCACGCCCTGAACTCTTTATAAGGGGAATGTGTGGGGAGGGCTGGTTTGCTGAAAGCAACCGCTCGGATAGTGTTTCAAAGCTCCTGTATCTTGGTTCATGTCTTGTTTGTTTTTGTAGTAATAAATTTGGCAGACGTAATTCCAGCCTCTTGCCGTTTGTAAAGGGGTTGCCTTTTCTGCAGGGCCGGTAGCAGGCTGGTACAGAACAAATTAAGAGGATGAAACTGTGACAAAACAAGAGATTTTTCCACACTTGCGATTTTAGGGTTTAGGATTAGAATTGGCCAAACCCTGAATATTAAGCGAATGTAAGCTTGTTTAGCTCTGTGGCTCCCTGAGGCAAAGAAGAATTCCTATAAAATGAGGCAGATGGAACCAGGAAGGACTTACAAGTAACAGGGTCATGTTGCGTGGTAATGTTGCAGAAAGAAAGGATATAAAAAAGAGGTATATTTTTGTTTATGAAATACCTGGGTGGTGAGTGTGCTGGGTGGGAGGGAGAAGCATTGAGCCAAGTGACTAACAGATTTACTGTTTAATCACAGGAATAATTCAGTGTTTCTCAATCAAAGGGTTCTTCCCCGTAAACCCATAGCCAAGTTAAAATTCTTGAAATAACAGAACACTATAGTGTCATAAAATGTGTGGTCTCCACTGAGAGTCTTTATCCTGCATGGGCCCGGTGCCAGCCAATGATGATGTCCTTCTGTGTGGAATGCAGGGCACATGAAGAAAAGAGATTAGTAGTTTTCTACATTTTTTTTTCTTTTCTTCTTTCCAGCCAAATGTCATCAGGTGTAGGAAAACAACCACCATCCATTCTCCTTGTCATGAGATGGAGAGGGAGCTAGAGAGGAGGAGAATTTTGACAGATGAAAAGATAGGCAGGCATAGCCCTTTGTCAGAATTCATGCTGGATTGGCACCAATGGCTTATGTGAGACATTCAGTGAATAGCTCGGCTCTTTGGGAGAAAGTCTTAATGCAATCCTGAAATAGCTCTATCCTGCAGTACTGCTAAGACTAAGTCTCACACCAGCTGATTGTTGGGTTCTCTTTGGATGCATCAGCAGAAAATACTTGGATGGAATCAGAGCTATTCCTATGGATTCTAAAATATACATTTAGTGTTCTTCCAAAAGAATGCTAAACCCATTTTCAAACACAGCTCAAACAATCATGGGGACATTATGCCATGAAGCAATAGAGAAAGAACTGGGGCTCTCTTTGCTGCTTCATGCTGTAGCCACTACTGCTCAGCTGTTATTCATACTGATCCAGATCTCTGAGCAAGAGATCACCTCTGTACTATGATTTCTGAGATCATAATACAGGAGGGAAAGCCAAAGCAGAATGGCTGGAAAGAAAGTTCCAAGGAGACCAAACAGGGGAAGCAAGCTGGGCTGTTCCTACTCACTAGAGGTCATCTGACTGCAACATCAGAGAGAGTCAGTTTGGCATAGAGGTTAAAGTGTTGTTGGCCTAGGAACCAGGAGGTTGTGAGTTCTAATCCGCCCCCCCTTAGGCATCAAACCTGCATGACGGAGTTTGGGACAGTCACTCTTCTTAGTTCCATCCACCTACCAGAATTGTTGTTGTTGGGAAAATAGATGGAAGAAAGAGTACTATGTATGTTTGCCACCTTAAGTTACATATAAAATAATACTGTGTTTTCCCGAAAATAAGCCCTAGCTTGATTTTTAGGGATGGGCCTTATCTAAGCCCTACCCCAAAAATAAGCCCTAATTTTGGGGTGAGGCATACACCTAAAAAAGCTAGGGCAGGGGTTGGCAGGTGGAGCAGCCCCACATGCCCCGCACCCACTTACCGTTGTAGCCAAGCCTCCCATGAATCGACACCTGCCTCACCTTGCTGGCTCACTTCTTCTGCAGTGCTCCCCGGCCTGCATTTTGCCATCAGAGGCCTTTCAGAAAGGCCTCTGCAGCCAAGAACTGAGCTACGGATTCAATCTGTAGCTCAGTTCTCGTCTGCAAAGGCCTTTCCGGAAGGCCTCTGACAGCGAAATGCAGGTTGGAGCTCCATTCTCAGCTGCAGAGGTATTTCATTCAGCCGCAGAAGAAGTGGACCAGCTGGGCAGGGCTGTCAGTGCTGCTGTTGTGAGATGAGACCATGAAAAAGACACCTCCTGAAAATAAGACCTGGTGCCTCTTTTGGAGGCAAAAAAAAAGACCGGGTCTTATTTTCAGGGAAACACAGTAGTTGGATAAAAAACTAATAAATACAGGATCCATGAAGTAGACAGATTGCAGCCACAGATGTCTACAAAGGAAATCAAAAGGAAGTAAATAATGAAAATAGTATTGTGCTACCCTACATAAAATCTGCTCCTTTTGAATATGGGCTGTGATGAGGCAAATACAAAAAGGGTGGAACTTACACAGCGTGACACTCCTCTTGTCATTTTAAAGGAATAATCTGATTCTCCCAAGGTTGCTAGGACCTCTTCATGCCATAGTTAGAGGTTAGTGGGCAAAATGGTTTAGCAGTACTCTAGCCTTTCCATGCTGAAAAAAAAGAATAGTAGTGCAAACTGATGTCATAAATCATGGCAAAGGTGAAAGGTAAATGAGAATATTTAGAAATTATACTGTTCAGTATTATATATACATTAAAACTGTGATTCTGCAACCTCTTAAGTCCCAGTGGAAGATGATAAACTTGCTTGGACTTCCAAACTCTAAGACAGACATGTCAAACTTGCGATGTCACATGACGTCACACAATGGTAGGGACAGTTTTGCCATTGCTGGCAATGGGGTGGGCGTGGCTTCAGGATGATGTGTCCGGCCTGCGGGCTGGCAGTTTGACACCCCTGCCTAAGAGGTCTAGAAGGACTTGATGAAGTAAGAGGTAAAGCTTCCGTGATAATGATACACCATTATCAGTTCCAGACAAAAATCTGTATCACATGGAACATTATTATTCCAGATGGTCAGATCAATAAAACTCACCAGTCACTTCAGACTATACTATATAGATTTTAGTTGGAACTTAATGTAGATTTTGTGTGTTTCGTTTTATTCAAACTTTAAATCTTCTGCTCTGCCACTGTCCTATGAATTTAGGTTACTTTTTCATATCTAAATAATTTTATTAAGTGTGTTAAGATATAAAATAGAAGATTAAGTGAAAATGGTTGGAAAATGCGGGAGGAAAAGGCAAGATAAAGAAGTGTAGGTAAAGTGGGGGAAGGAAAGAGTTGAGTTCTGATTTTTTTAAATACAGCAGAATAAAATAATAAAATTACAGCCTCGACTTTTTTCCTTACATACTAAATGTGCACTAGCCATTTCTATAATAACATACATATCTAATCAGCAAAATCCAAAGTCAATTTTTTTCCCCATTTCAAGCACAAAATCCAGAAGCAGTTTCCAAATACAAACAAAGTTGGGTGTGTTCTTTTCTGTGATTAAGGCAGTTAATCTAGCCATCTCTGTTAGTTCCATCAAAGTCAAATTGGTAACTTTCTAAAACCAATTTAAAAATTTTCTTTCAGTTATAAGGGACAGAGACATCCTTCTGATCTCTTCTTTGGACTTGAGAGTGCATTCAGTTCGATTAAAAAGTATTATTTGACCCTAGGTCTACCAGTTTGGCCTCACCATCATTTATTTTTTTCTGAAGAAGGCTTCCTGAGGTTGGTTTGCATTTGTTCTAAATCCTTAGGATGGCATGTCTAAAAAAAATGAACATGCATTTTAACCTTGTTGTACCATAAGTAAACTGGACATCCCAATTTTATTTTGTGGCCATCTAATTCAAGTCTCTTGTTTTGGAGAGTCACACATTCTTCTATCCATACCAAACAGCAGGCATCAAAGTACAGTTTCAAATCTGGTAAACCCAATCTTCTTAGCACCTTGCAATAGTTTATATCTAATTCTCATTTTTTTCCTTGCCATATAAATTTAGAAATTATCTTTTGCCATTGTTTAAGTGGAACGTCTATTCTCAATATCTGTAAAGTCTGAAATAAAAATAACATCCTTGGTAACACATTCATCTTCATTACAGAGCTTCTACCCATGAAGGATAATTTTAATTATCCTATCCTAATCAATCTTTTTTTATGTTATTCCACACAGGTACAAAATTGTTTTGCAACAATTTAAAGTTTGTATTTGTCAGTATATCTCCAAGATATTTAACTTTTTCTCCACTTTGAAATCTGACTTTCTTGTCAGTATTTCATGATCCTGAATAGCTATATTTTTAACAAGCATTGTTGTTTCCTGTTTTCTGTTTGAAGCCCATTAAAGTTCCATCAGGTATTCTATACCAATTTTTGAGTCTGGTAGAAATATAACTAAATCATCAACACGTGTTCTCAATTTATGAATTTCTTTTTTATTTTATATGCCTGTAAATTGTCTACTATTTCTATTCAAATTTTCCAGCACCAGTACAAATAACAAAAGAGATAAGGAACATCCTTCTCTCATGCACTTTTGAAATTCACACAGCTAAGTCTCCATTAATAATATTTGCTTGCTGTGAATTGAAAATTGCTTTAACCCCTTGAATAAATTTCTCCCTAAAGCTCTTATCTTCCAGGATTTTAAATATAAAGACCCAATTTCAATTATCAAAGGCTTTCTCTGCATCCAGAAATATTAGAACTGCTTGCTTCTCATTGTAATATTGTAAATATTCAATAACATTCAAACAATTCTCACATTATGTCTCAATTGTCTTTTTTTGGCAAAAAGCCAGATTGGTCTTCATGAATAAGACCTTCTTGAATCTTTCTGCCAATATTGCAGCAAAAACTTTATAGCCATTATTTAGTAATAAAATTGGTCTATAATTTTTTATCCTCAAGGCATCTTGACCCTCCTTTTGTAGAAGCACAAAGTTGGTTTCTTTCTAAGTTTGCCATCTTTGCTCCCTGTAGTACACTATTCATTATATCTTTTAATGGTTGTAGGACATGGTTCTCAAAACATTTATAGTATTGACTTGTGCAACCATCTGTACCCAGAGCTTTGCCTGTTTTCATTTTTTAAATGGCTTCTGACATTTCATATGTGTTTACTGTGTTCATAAATTGTCTCTTTGAGCTTGTAAGAGCTTAGGTAATGTTTGTAGATAATCATCTATATTTTGTGTGTCTAATTCCTGTTTCTTATAAAGATTGTAGTAAAAATAGTAAAAAAGACTTCTTAATAACATCTTTGTGTGTTATTACCATGTCACTAATGAGAAGGAAGGACTCACTGCAGAAGAGCCTAATGCTGGGAAAGATTGAGGGCAATAGAAGAAAGGGACAACAGAGAATGAGGTGGCTGGATGGAGTCACTGAAGCAGTAGGCATGACCTTAAATGGACTCCAGAAGATGGTAGAGGACAGGAAGGCCTGGAAGAATGTTGTCCATGGGGTCGCGATGGGTCAGACACAACTTCGCAACTAACAACAACAACAACCATGTCACCTTCTTGTATTTCTTCTATAATTTTCTTTTTTCTTTTTCTTTCTCATTTTTGTATGCCAGCTATCTTTCTGGTTTATTTGTAAATTCAAAATGCTTCTGTTTCACATTATTCAGTTTAGTTTCTATTTCTAAAACCATTAACATAGATAATTGTTGGTCTAGCAGTGGTAGGCAACCTTGGCTGTTTTATGACTCGTGGACTTCGACTCCCAGAATTTCTGAGCCAGCCTGGCTCAGAAATTCTGGGAGTCGAAGTCCACAAGTCATAAAAGAGCCAAGGTTGCCTACCCCTGGTCTAGTAATTTAACTTGATGTAAGGTTTTAGAATCCATTGGTGTCTTTTGATTTCATTATTTCTACTTTCATCCAGTAACTTTTGCATCTTTTCATTAAATTTCTTCTTCTTTAAAGGGTTATATTGTTTAAGTAACCCATCATTATTGCTTTACTAGCATCTCAAACAGTCATCAAATTTGTCCAAATTATTATCAAAATATTCATTTGATTTCTTTTTATAATCCTTTCTAATCATCTCATTTTGTAAAATAGTTCCACTTAATGTTCATATATAATTCAAAATCTTTTTTTTTTGTTCTTAGTATCAAAAGAACTGGATTGTGATCTGAAAAATATTTAGGCAGAATATCAGCTTTTCAAATACTATTTGAGATGCTTTTAGAAATCTATATCATATCAATTCTTGAGAATGATTTCTGCCATTCTGAAAAGAAAGTATATTCTCTGGCAAGTTCATTTTTTTAATCTCCACTAATTTACCAATACTAAATTGTTCATCAACGCAATGAAAATCTTTGATAATTTATCCGGAAAAAGCTTGATTTCTTTGATAGATGTTCTATCAAATCTTGGGGAGGTTGCTCAATTCTAATCCCTTAAAATACTCTAGTTTTCATAAGAAAAGGGTATTAATTGGTCCATAAAATATTTTAAAAAATAATTTTATCATCATTTGACACTCACTACTATTGATTTTATTCCATTAAGTTCTACTTCTACAGCTACAAATCTACCATGCTCATCTGATTACAATATCTTAGGTTTAAATTGGGGTTTTATGTACAAGATGATCCCATTAATATTTTTACACTCCAGCTGAGATAAATTCCTAACCTAATCTTTTATTTATTAGATTTTTTTGTCTTATACCTTAATATGAATACAAATTATATCAACATTTAGTTTCCTCAAGTAGTAAAATATTTTTTGCTACTTGGATGGGGTCTTTTCCCCTGTTAATATTCCATGTTATATATTTGTTCTGTATAAACAGTATAGTAAAGTTCTGTACAGTCACCCCCTCAGTTTTTCTGTATTCCAAAGGTTTGAGGTTGTTCCACATCCAACTGCTTATCTGTATTAGGCCCAAAATTAATTTATGTTCAATCAACAAATCCTTGGCTTTCCCTATGGAATTCAGCCTAAATCTCTGTAAGTAAATATCACCCCCAGTGGAATGGGATTTTTCTTTTCTTTAGGATGTCTGTTAAGAAAATATAAGCTTTTCTATTTCTCAAAATTCTAACAGATATTTCCTCCAGGATGGTTATATCCGCACTGTCAATTTTCACTGTACATTTAAAGTGATAATCTAAGATTTGTTCTATTGCATTTCTTATTTACAAAGTGAAGTGAAAAAAATGGTATTTTTCTTGTGGTGACAAATCAGCAGTTTATTCCCTGTATTTTGTCTATTATTGTTTTGATTTTCTCTTCTTGCCAGCTAGTTAACTGAGCCACAGATTTAATCATTCTCAATGTTGAACTTGAATCATTCTACAGACATTTCTGGAACTGCTCAAAATTTTAGCTGAACTTCCTTGCTCTGTAATTCCAAGAGGGCCCTCTCATTCAGATCAGCTTCATAATGAATGTCTTTCCTCTAAGATTTATGCTCCCAAAAATCCACTTTATCCTTTATGTTTAATTTCTCCACTTAGCTGATAAATCTCCTCCCCTGACAGCTTGTCAATTTTTACTTCAAGGTTTGATCCCTGACTTCAACAAGCTAGGAGAAAGACTATAAAGGATTCCCTGAATGGATAACCTAAAAAGAAAAAACAGTTTAAGATACTTGGAAAACTCTGAAAAATGAGCTAATGAAGCAAAAACAATATCACAGAGAAAGAAAAACAAAAGATACCAGATGAGACCAGCATGGTTGCACAGAGAACTTTCTGACAAATTGTGGGACAAAAATATCAGATATAAAAAATGGAAAGAGGGTCACATAACTAAAGCAGAATATCAACGAACAGTCTGAATCTGCAAGGAGGAAATCAGAAAAGCTAAGGCCCAGAATGAGCTAACACTAGCAACAAGTGCCAATAATAATAATAATAATAATAATAATAATAATAATAATAATAATAATAATAATAATAATAATAATGTTCCAGATTGTTGGCCACCCAGCTCCTTAATTTGATCAAATAAAGTGCTGCTTGATCAAGAAGTCTCCGCTTGGGTTATCTGACTAGATTGATATGGTATCTCAAGTTTAAGTAAGAGACTGGGACCTTACGTTTCAATATCTAAGGAACAAGAAGAAAGTCAGGGAAATGACAGGTCTACTAATGGGAGCAGATTGCAAGAAGGTGACAGGCAGCAGGGAGAAAGCAAAACCACTTAATTTTTTATTTGCATCTGTTTTTATGCAAAAGGAAGAAACAGCCCAACCTATCAAAAGCAACACCAAGGGAGATAGAACAGGTACAGAAGTTTTGTTGCATGATTATCGCTTCATATGTAGTTATATGTGTTAATGATGAGGCTGAAAAATTGAAAAAAAATCTTTTAGTATTTGACAGCTGGCCTTTCTTTTTGAAGAAGAATGTCTTTAATTCCTTTTTTCCTTTATTTTCATTTTTAAACCTGCACCCTGTATTTCAGCCCTTTAAACTCATGAGGCAAAATATGCCCCCCCCCCCAGGCTTCAAAGGCCAATTTCTGGAAAATGTTTCCCATTTCATTCATAAACACCACACCACACCACAAGCACACAAATATAAAGAAATATCTTCAAGAAAAATTCTGTAATTCTGTCAAATTTATTTAAAGAAAAGCATGAAATGTCAATGTAAAGCAGAACCATTCATCAGGCTATGCCAGAAGCAAAAGGATGTCTTCTAGGTATCTTCTAAAGAGTATTTCAGCAAGATCTACAACAGAAATGTAAAAACAAACAGTAAAAACCCCCTGATTATTATTATTATTATTATTAGTAGTAGTAGTAGTAGTAGTAGTATCATCTTTATTATTATTCCAGAAATCCTCCCTTCATGAATAAGTGCTGCCTAACTAATAAGTATTATTAGTTAGTTGTCACAACTCCAGAATCATTGTTCTGCTCTTTGATCTAAACTAGGCCTTGGTCTTTATTGGGGGTTCTGGGAATTATAACATGTGTTCGGTTTTTTTGTTTTTTGTTTTTTAAAAAAGAACAAGTTCTGCAATTTTGAGCTCCCCACTTTTACACAAGAACCAAGCTGGCTTCTGTAAACAGTTCTTTGGTACTTCTTGGGCAAGATGGCTTCATCTAGAACAGGGGTGAGCCATCGTGGCTCAGAAATTCTGGGAGTTGAAGTCCACAGGTCATAAAGAGGCCATAGTTCCCCATTCCTGATCCAGAATTTTTAATTCTATTGGTAAAGGGCAGAACTTATATAAGCATCTATTTGTTGCAGAGTGATCCTAAATGGCTTACTGCAACCAGCAGAGTGATCCTAAATGGCTTACTGCAATAAAAGCAGTCACCAACACTCCTCTTCCCCAAATACACACACACCAAGGTCCCAGAACCATTCATTACTACTAATTCCTTGACTGCATCCCGTTCTAGCCAAGTGCATGTGGGAATAGACAGGCTTAAAGGATATGTTATCATGAAATGATATTAGGAATAGCCCACTGTATAATCTTGTCTGTGGTAAAATATCTCTGCAAGACTTACCAGTTAACAGAACAGCTTTTATTTACCCTTCCTAGCAGGTGGTATGATTCCTGCTATAGCCCTCTTTAAATTTTCAAATACATTCCCATCATAGTATGAAGGATACATAGGGGCATAATTTGGCATTGGGGCTGGATATGGTGGATAATCTATGTAGTGCCATCGTTCACTGCTTCCACTTTCACTACTGCTGGCCTGGAAGAGGAGAAGAATAAGGAAAACATGAGATTAAAACAGGTATTTAATGTTGTACTTATATTGTAATGTTGCAATTATATGTTACCGTTGTCATGAAAGGGTATTTAATATTGTCAGGGCTTTTTTTGTCATAGAACGCTCAGAAAGGAGTTCTGGCACGTTTTTTGGATGGAACCTTGTAGGGTAGGCAAGGCAGGTTGTATGACATGTGTGAGTTCTGGCACCTTTTTCTTTTACAAAAAAAGCACTGAATATTATAATTATAAATCTCTCTCTCTCTCTCTCTCTCAATCTCTCTCTCTCTCTCTCTCTCTCTCTCTCTCTCTCTCTCTCTCTTCTTTGTGTGTGTGTGTGTGTGTGTGTGAATTGTTTTTGTCCAAATCAAAAGCAGCAATACTGCTTACGGAACTGATTCCCCCAAGCCAGCCATCAGCAAAGATTGCAGCCTATCACAAGAGCACCAAGCAAGCGTTTTGATTGCCTTTAGCCATGTATCTGGAATTCCATATAAAAAATCAGGCCCCCAGTTTTAAGTTAGTTTAGTAGTTCATGGTATTGTAGAACCAACCTCCCCTAGCAGGCTGTTGCCTTCCAAGACTTAGTGACACTGACCCAAATCCACCTTTGGATTTCAATTACAAGAATTACTTAGCAAGCTATGCCACACATCTTAAAAGTTGTCAAGGCTGGGAAACACTGCTCCATGCTAATGAGCAGGAAGATATGGTTGAAGTCTCTGCAAGCTATGAACTTCCTACATAGACTGAACATTTCTTCCCTTTCTCTCTCTCTGTCTCTCGGATTTCTTCATCCCAGCCTCTATTTGCAGTGTGGAATAATAATCCTGTCTTCCCTAACTGAATCTTCAAATAAGAATCTTGAGAAAATGAATGCTTTGCCCAGTTCATTCCATAAGCACCGCTGGACGCCTGACCTTCAAAATTTATTTTTTTTCAAGCATTAAATGAATCCGTGATATTTCTGTCATGCAACCACAATACTTAACGTGTACCTCAGAAGGAACAATGATGGCCAAAAGACAAGCAAGAACAATGGCAATCTTCATTTTGTTGGATTAATCTGTAAGAATAATCAGTTATTTTTAAAAAATCTCATAGTAAAAAATGAATTAGTCACATATGTAAGGATTCAGATCCTGAATGCTAGTTAATTCCTGTGCTTCAGAAATTTTGGGGGGGTCTTCTGAAAAGAAACAGAACTAATCTGATTCAAAGTTGGACCTTTGTGAACCTTCAGAAGAGAGTCATGATCTCAAAGCTACAGAAAGATAGATAATAATTCCTTACAATTGACTGCTACCTGTTTTATACAAATTACGTTATTCTTAAGCAAACAAAGAAATAAGCAAACAAACATACTCTGAATATATTTAGTTCAAATCTGGTAGGCAATATATTTCAGAACTATACCTGCAAATTTCCCACTTTGTGTCCAGAAATAAAGTAATAGTCCTTTAAAATTAAACATGTAAGAATGAAAGAATATCATTAAAAATTACAATAGCCTGGCATTAGAAAAACACCCAGACTGAAGTGTTGGTGATCTCCATTCTATCTGTAAAATCTACTATACAGTATTTTACATTACCAGATCTAGGTTACAAACTCTAGATGACAGACGTGATGGACATCTGGAATTTTGCTTCCCAGATCTCATGACTCTAATTATACCTGCAAATGCTATACAATTGTGTTTAAGAAAGTGATATAATCATGTGTTGATTTCAAATGAATATCTATGATAAAAAAAAGCCTTCGGCGTTCTCTGAAAAACTTCATAATTATTTTAAAAGCAAATCTAAATATTAGTCCTTCCCATTGGCTATACCAAAGTCTGAACTGAATCTTCTGATTTATATTGAAGAGACAGAGACACTAGAGAGCTTAATGGTCTTGAACAATGTAGATTTATTACACTTTTGACATTGCACTTTTCCAAAGCCTTTGGGCAGAATTCTTTCAGTTGCTGCATTCAGGCTATGGAACTTCTTACTTCATGGGGGAAAAAGAAAACAACAACTCTGAATTTCCAACAAACAGAGAAAACCACAGGAGGCTCAGTGACTAATTCTCTTATTTCTTTGTACCCAAGCTTTAGAACATAGAACATAGAATAACAGAGTTGAAAGGGACCGTATACCATTTCAGATAAGTGGTTGTCCAATTTTTTTTTTTGGAATGCAGCCACTTTACTGTATCTGTCTATGAACATTGGAAGCAGTGGTGGGATTCAGCCGGTTCGCACCACTTTGGCAGAACCGATAGATTTTTGTTTCCCAGGCCCAGAATGGACTTCCGGAAGCAGCATCCACACAGAGAACCGGTTGTTCACACACTGAAGTCCTTTATTCTATAATTCCAAAAGGCCCTCTCATCCCACTACTGATCGGAAGTAAATAAAAGCATTGCTATTTTACATAAATACCTTATTCATCATGGTAAAAAGAATATAGCAGTTAAAATATCAATAAAAACTACAGTCCTATAACCTTAGGATGATAGGGCTGATCTTCTGAACCTGGAGCGTTAAGTTGAACGAATATATTGTCCCCATAAATTAAACAATTGTTTTAGTAGATAATGAATGAATTTGATTTTGACTTGCTCTGTAACAGCACAATAAGAAAAGGCAAGAAAAGAAAAGGGAAGAAAAGAGAGAAATAAAACAGGGAAGGGCAAAGGCTCTGTTCTTCTAAAAACATAGCTAACTATTTGATCACATTTAGAATAATGTGTTTTGTTATAAAAGCTGACCATTATATTAGAAGAAGCAGTGCAATATGAAGAGCTGGTGCAAAATAGCTATGAGTAAATGGATTTTGGTGATATAGTTGAGCATGTATTGTTGCTTCTATATCCCCTACTGAACTCAAAGTATCTCAAAGTAATTAAAATTTACAAGCTGATATTTATGCAGATCTTCATATCAGTAATTCTGTTTTCCAAATAACAAGCACCACAACCAAAATATTCTGATTTACCTTTTTCTTTGTGAGGTAGGTTTGCTCTGCTCTATCTGAGTGATGTTCTGAGATGTAGTGGAAATGTTTATGTACTCTCCGAAACTTCCTGGGATTAGGTAGAGCATCTAACAACATGTCTTCTGGGATTAGAAGACTTTTGCCTTAATCTCTTCCAAATATGCATGTAATAATCTTCAAAATTCCCATGTTTTGGGGTGTCAAGAAAATTGGCTTGCAGCAATGTTCAGCAAGACACTTTAGAAGTTTCTCCTCAAGAGTTGGTGGAGCGGGACCACCAAGAGGACCACCTCTTTTACTAAAAGAGTGTCTTTTAGTAAAAGGACAGTTACCTTCAAGTCAAACTGAATTAATAATTACTCCAGGCACACATATTCTTTTCTAGTATTGACATGGAAATGCTTTGCCATTTCTTTGTTCTAGAATGCTTTTTCTCAATTTCCCTATTCAGTCTGAAGTTAGACATGAAAGTTACCTTCAAGTCAAATTGGATTCATAATAAAGTCATAATAAATGGCTCCATGGATACCTATTCTTTTGTAGTCTCGATATAGAAGTGCTTTGTCATTTCTTTGTTCTGAAATGGTTTTTCTCAATTTTGCAATTTAGCCTACCATTCTAAAAAAAATTTACACTGTCCAGTCCAAGAATTTTATTTCATTTACTATTAAGTTTTTATACCATACATGTAGTGGTGGGATTCAGCCAGTGCACACCACTTTGACAGAATCAGTAGTTAATGTTTTGTTGCCCAGACCCAAAATGGACTTCCGGAAGCGGCATCCACACAGAAAACTGGTTGTTCACATATTTGAATCCCACCACTGCATACATGTCACCTAAGTGATTCAGAATTTTACTTTGTGGTAAGCTAAAAATTATAAGCAATTTGGTTATATAAATCCTTCCGTGTTTAGTTATGGTTGGCACTGTATTTTAGAAATGTCTGATACTAGTTTGTAACATGTGTCTTTAGCTAAGATACTGGTTAATTGGAAATGCTGTGTGATTCAATCTTAATCATAGTATTATCTTGCCTTCATAGAGTTTTAAGGAAGTTTTGGCTGTAAACACATATGGCATACCTAGTTACCGATTGATCCTTCTTTCTATACCACGTGTAGCAAATCTGAATGACAGCTGTGATTTCACTACCACAGTACAATCTTGATTATCTGTCTCGTGTTCTTTGCTATCAGTTTAACTCATTTTGATAAGAACTAAATCTGCAAATCTGATTCACACAAAGAGGCCTATTCAGTTACGGTCCTGGAACTGTAATCCACCATGTAAGTCACAAATTTTGAGGATCCAGGTGCTAACGGTTTAACCCCTCTTTAAGCTAAGCAAGTGGTTTGGATTATCTTGAAAAATGAGTGAAAGCTGTATATTAGGACTTGTGCTTGGCTTGGTTTGTTTCTTTAGAATATCAGGGCATTTTTCTGGATTGTTTAGCAGTCTTGTAGTTATAAATTCCCCTTCACTTGCCTTGTCCAAGGAAGGATCCAGCTTCTAAGTCAGATGTATCATGATATAAGATTCAGAACCTTCATTGGAATCCACAGGTGGTCAACACTTTTCACATTGCATGATTTCCCCCACATCTTCATAGGGCAAACCTTGGCTTTTTTTGTCATAGAACACACTGGAACAGAATTCCGGCACCCTTTTTTGATGGATTTTCCAGAGTTGCCTTGAACAAAATCCTAGTCTTTTAGATACACTAAAAATTGAAGGGTTTTTTTCCCAACTACAAAGATAAACCTTGTAGGGTAGGCAAGGCAGGTTCTATGACGTGTGTGAGTTCTGGCACCTTTTTTTTTTTTTACAAAAAAAGCACTGGGGCAAACTCTTCTTCAAAATTCAATTTTTGTTGCATGTGCGAGCTGCTTTTCCTCAGGCAACTCTAACTCACTTACATGGGGTTTTCTTCTCATTTTGTCCCAAAACAACATTGTGAGATAAACTGATCTGAGAGTAATGGGCTCAAATTGATTCTGTAAACTCTCTGGTCAAATAGAGAATTGTGTCTCTCACGTGCTAGTTCAGCATCCCAATCTTCAATTTAATCTCATGCTAAAATGTTCATGGCCTTGATATGCATATAGTTGCTGTAGTAGTAAATTATGAAACTCTGCAAAAAGTTGGATTAATTGATCTCAAGGGTCTCTTCCAATGTATAATTCCATGACTGAACCTCATTTTTTCCCTTCATATTAATGGTTAGCTTTGATCCTTATCTCTAAGGTTATTCTAGTCCAGAGGGAAAAAAACTGAGGAACAACACAATGAAATATTGCAGAGGAGATCATCAACTTTCTTAGATATTCTTTTAGGTGAAGAAGTGGTGTTAAATTTACTCTGTACAAAACAATTGGGTCACGTCTTCCATTTAACCATCACCTGTGGAAGATTACACTCCTTAATCCAGCATTTTTTTTCTTCCTTTTCCTATTTGCTAAGTGAATGGGGCATTCTTGAATTAAGATGATAAAACTGTGACTAACAAGAGAGTTTCTACACTTGGATTTTTAGGGCTTAGGACTAGATTTTGCTAAACCCTGAATATTAAGAGATTTCAGATTTTTGCCTCTTTGAGGAAAAAGAAGAATCCCTGTAAAATGAAGCAGATTGGACCAGGAAGCTTTTACAAGTGATGCTTCATAATATTGTAGAAAGGGAGGATGTAAAAAACAAGTATGTTTTACCCTATAAAATACTTCAATAGTGAGTATGTTGAGTGGGAGGGAGAAGATTTGAGCCAACTGACTTAAAGATTAACTGTTTAATCATAGGAATAATTCAGTGTCTGTCTCTCAATCAGAAGGTTCTTCCTCAAACCAAATTAAAGTTCTCAAACTAACAAAGCACTACACTGGCATAAAATGTGTGGTCTCCACTGGGAATCCTTATCCTGCATGGGCTCAATGCCAGCCAATGGTGATGTCCTTCTGTGTGGAATGCAGGGCACATTAAGGAAAGAGATTAGTAGTTTTCCACAACTTTTCTTTTCTTCTCTTCAGCCAAATGCCATCAAGGTGTATGAAAACACTCACCATTCATTCTCCTTGATGTGGGATGGAGATGGGGCTAGAGAGGAGGAGAATTTAGACAGATGGAAAGATAGGCAGGCATAGCCCATTGTCAGAATTCATGCTGGATTGGCACCAATGGCTTATTTGGGAGATTCAGTTTATAGTTGGGCTCTTTTGGAGAAAGCCTTAGTGCAGACATGTCAAACACAAGGCCCGGGGGCCGGATCCGGCCCGCGAAGTGGTTTCATGTGGCCCGTGAAGCCATCCTGGAAACAGTGAGGGAACGGCCCCCACTGCCTTGGCCCTGGCCCAGAGACCCTCCTTCTGCCAGAGACCCTCAGATCTGTCCCACTCCTGCCCAGGCCCCCATAGGCACCCTTGATGCGAACGATGTAGAGCTGGCCATGCCCACCCAGTAGGCCATACGCACTCTAGCCACGCCCACCCAGTAGGCCACGCCCACCCAGGCCACACCCACCTGGCCCCCTGAGGGCAACCGCAATGCTGATGCGGCCCTCAATGAAATTGAGTTTGACACCCCTGCCTTAGTGCAATCCTGAAATAGCTCTATTCTGGAGTACTAATAAACTTATGTTAAAAGAAGTTAAAAGAAATCCAACATTAATTGATTGTTGGTTACTCTTTGAAAGCACCAGAACTTACAGGATGGAACTTACATTGTGACACTCCTCTTGTCATTTCAAAGAAATAATTTGATTCCCCCAAGTTGCTTGGACCTATTCGTGCCTGTTGTGATTCAGGGCCAGCCTGTGGGTCCGGCAGCCGGCTCGGATGTCTCGGATGACTCAGACGAGGGGGAGGAGGAGGGTGTTGAAGACGAACTTGCTGATGATGGCTTGGAGGCTTCGCAGAGCCCCCAGCCAGGGCCCTCTTCTCAGCTGCGCGAGCCCGACAGTGCGGATGATGACCCACAGCTGGCCCTGTTCAAGGACGCCCGACGCAGGAGGCAGTCAAGCAGGAACAAGCAGAGAAAGGCTGTGGGACTCCTCGGAAGGAGGCACAGGGAGGCCACGCCCTGAACTCTAATAAAGGGAGTGTTTGGGGAAGGGCTGGTTGCTGAAAGCAACCGCTCCATTTGAGGATCAAAGTTCCGGTATCTTGTTTCTTGTTCTGTTGTTTGTGTAATAAATCTTGGCAGACGCTTTCCAGCCTCAGACGCTCTTCAGCCTCTGCCGTTTGTACAGGGGTTGCCTTTCTGCAAGGCCGGTAGCAGGCTGGTACAGAACAGTGCCATGTTTAGATGTTACTTGGCAAAAGCTTAGCTCTATTCTCTCATTCCCTTGCTAAAAAATAGAAAAGCCATGCAAACACCAGAGAATAATGGAATGGATCACAATGACGATTTTAAAAGTAAAATTGATGTCATAAATTATGATAAGGATGAAAGGTAATTGAGAATTTTTAGAAAGTATACTGTTCGGTATTATATATATACATTAAAATTGTGACTCTGCAACCCCCTCAAGTCCTAGTGAAAGGTAAGCTTGCTTGCACTTCCAAACTCTAAGAGGTCTAGAATACAGAATATAGAATAACAGAATTGATTAGTTTCCATCCATTGCTTTTTGTCCTGCCTTCAGGTGCTTTGGAGAATAGGTTGACTCCTTCTTTGTGGCAGCCCCTTAGATATTGGAACACTGCTATAATGTAACCCCTAGACCTTCTTTTCATTAAACTAGATACACCCAATTCCAGCAACTGTTCTTTATATGTTTTAGTCTCCAGTCCCCAAATCATCTTTGTTGTTCTTCTCTGCACTTTTTCTAGAGTCTCAACATCTTTGTGAGGTAGTAAGAGGTAAAATTTCCATGGAAATGTATTGTGCAAAAATACTGTACATTTGCAGTATTTATGTTTAATCAACAACCCCTTGGCTTTTTCTATGGAATTCAGCCTAAAACTTTGTTCTTGGTAACTAAATAAATCCCAGTGGAATGGGATTTTTCTCTTCTTCAGGATATTTGTAAGAAGGTATAAGCTTTTCTCTTTCTCATACTTCTAATAGGGATTTCCTCCAGGACAATTATATCCACACTGTCAATTTTCACTGTAGATTTAAACTGACAGTCTAAGACTTATTCTCTTGTTTTCTTTTTCTTACAAACTGAATTTAAACAACTCTTGATACTTTTCTTGTGGTGGCAAATCATGAATTTATGCTATATATTTTGTCTATTTCTATTTCAATGTTCTCTCTTCTGAACCAATTAATTGAGCCAAGGATTTAATCATTCCCCATTTGATGTCTTCTCCAGACATTTCAGGAACTGTTCAAAATCTTAACTGAAGTCCTTTATTCCATAATTCCAAAAGGCCCTCTCATCCAAATCAGTTTCATCCTGAATATCTTTCTTCTCTGATTTCCACTCCAAAAAATTCATTCTATGCTTTATTTGTTTAATTTCTCCAGTTAGCTGATGAATCCCCTTATGACGTTCCCTTCAGAGCATATCATTTTTTAGTTCAAAGTTTGCTCCCATTGCTAGGATTACTTGATGTGGTTTTTTTAATATTTCTCCAGAATAGCTCTTAGGGTTTCAGATTCACCCAATCTACTTCTTTTTGTTTTCTTGTCACTGTCATATTGATAATTCACAAAATATCATAACCATATGTATTATAAGTTTAATTCCATTTATTTTAGTAATTTACAGGCAATATTATGGTATTTGAATCCCTCCTGTGGTCAAAGAGCACCACTACAAGTTACTTCTGTTAAGGTGTGATTTATAAGCAAACTCCTGGTCTTGACCTCCCTCTTCTGGTCAAATATCCTATTACAGGCAAGCAGCTTTAAAGCTATGTTAATTCCTGTCCAATAAACTTCAAGTAAAATCAGAACTTTTTTTTTATCCCCACAACAAATTTCTTAGAAGCACCACTTAGAAAGTCTTTATTCAAAAACTTCAGAAAATCAGGCAAGATCAATATAAAAAGAACAGAATCCTCCAAAAAGTTTAAATTTTTAGGTTTCAAAAATAGTCTCCAGCTACCATTTTAAAATCACAGTGTAACGTATTGGGCTTTGTCTTGCTAAGGAATATCATGTGGGTTTAATTGCTGGACGGTTGCTCAAGCAGAGAAGCTGGCTAATGGCTCCCAGCTCTTCAGACAACCCGTCTCCAGCACCGCCATTGTTTGCCTCTAGAGCGGCAATGGGTTGCTTTAAACCCAATATTTAACACACAGAGTTTCAGAAATGACCAGGTTTTTTTAAAAAAAAGGATAAACAGGTCACATCCAAAATGAACCTCTTTTGCAATAGAAAATATAAGTATATAAAAATGTGTCTAAGAAGAATGCTTTATTGTCCATTTTAAAAGTATTTAAAATGCCTGAATTTTCCATGGTGAATTTGCTTCTTGGTTGCCCTACTGCCAGTTGAAGGCTCACCCAATCTGGTTTTTTCTCTCTTCAAAGCTTTCCCAGAGAACCCAGCTACCTGGGACATCACAAAATTGATTCTGAAGATTCCCCTCCCCATGGAAGTTTCTTGAAGCCTAGAAACCAGCTCCAAGTATGAAATCCATGGAGATTTCCCACAAATTGGTAGAAGTGCCTTCAGGTGGCCCTGTTCCTACTGAAAGTGAGAGATTTTCTTTGAGTGGGATATAATTAGCCTGTAAAATCTGGGACATGAGAACTTCACTGGGAAGAGAGGAGCCAAAATTTGTGTGATTTATGTAAAACAAAGCCGGCCAGCTCAGAGCTGCTCCTTAAAGTCCCAGAGCAAGTTAGACTTGCTTGGACTTCCAAACTCTAAGAGGACTTCCAAAGTCTAAGGCTTTGATAAAATAAGAGTTACCTCTTCCATGAAAATGATGCACTCTTATCAATTCCAGACACTATTTTTTTAAAAAAATTTTATAAATAAATATTTCACTCAGTTACTTAGAACACTTTGTCCAAGACAACTCACCAGTCACTTCAGACTATAAAACAGAGATTTTGGTGGAAGGCAACATAGATTTTGTGTGTTTGATTTTGCTCCAAAATTAAATATTCCATTCTACTCTACTGTCCTTTGAATCCTATTTTCATGTAGTGCTTTTGTGTGGTAAAGTCATTCACACTTACTTTAGCCCAAGGGTCTTCAAACTTGGCCCTTTTGTGACTTGTGGACTTCAACTCCCAGAATTCCTCAGCCAGGCACGCTAGCTAAGGAATTCTGGGAGTTGAAGTCCAAAGTCATAAAAGGGCCAAGTGAAGACCTCTGCTTTAGCCCATAAAAGAGAAGCCAACAGCTTCCTGGATGTTGTCCTGCTTTGTGTTTGTGTGATTTCTGGGTTCTACAGTCTTGGAAGGATTCCGACAAATTGGATTGGCTACCTGTGGGGAGATGAATGGAGTTTTCACAGATTCTTTTTGAGTCAGGTATGACCAGCTGGTAGAACCTGTGAGATGCGAACTTTATTGTGAAAAAAGGAGCAAAGTTTGGAGATTTATCTAGGAAAGAGCTGGTTACCCCTTTAATTGATGACAGCAGTATGGGACAATTAGCTTTTTACATACTGGGAAGACACATGTTTGATAACTTGGTTTATGAAGTAAATGAATCCCATACTTTGTTGTTTTTAATACACTTAAATTTATATTATATCAGAAAGCTCTGGTAATATTAATTTGTAAAATATGCAAAGCTTTAGAAAATCTGAAAGGAGCAAATATATTTTTTACTTAGCACTATATCAAATATATCTCTATCTTTTTCTTATTTATCTTTAATGTATTCCACTATTTCTGAAATTAATTTTACTTTTAAAATACTTATCGTGGCCTGTTCTGTTCTGATACCTTCCCCAATGTTCATATTAAAAAGGAGGGTGCTTGAACACCTGTATGGGACTTATTCCAGCTAGCAAGAATGCACCATTGGAATATTCTGGAGCATCTGCAAAATGGAAAACTAGCTCAAATACAAGGTTCCTTGATGAACGGAGTATAATTTTAATCTGAAACAGTAATGTCTCTCTTTTTTTAGCTCTCTGAATACCTTATTAAAAAGTTGTGTTCTCCAAACAGCCATTTTTGGCATGATTGCTTACTTCCATTTGCTCTGACACACAAAAAAACCTCATATAATCTCTCTAAAATCAGATTTATTCCTGTCTTTTGCAAATATCATTTTGTCCCCAAAAAGTTAAGTTAGAGGCTTTTCTTCTATGAAAACAAAACTTTAAAAACCCTACTTTTAAAACATGCACACCAAGGGAGAGGGAGGGAGGGAGAGAGGGAGGGAGAGGGAGAGGGAGAGGGAGAGGGAGAGGGAGAGGGAGGGAGGGAGGGAGGAGAGAGAGAGAGAGAGAGAGAGAGAGAGAGAGAGAGAGAGAGAGAGAGAGAGAGAGAGAGAGAGAGAGAGAGAGAGAGAATTTTGCACAGATAATTACCTCAAACTGCAAATTGTTCCTGCATGCTGTATTTTGTTTTATTTGTTTGATCTGTGTCATTTTCAAATTGTTTAAGTCTGAGTTGCCTGTTTGGCCTTATGCTTTATCTGTTTTCAAAGGTTTTTCTAGCTGGGGGTGTATATCACCCAGAGTCCACTGGAGTTGAATACTATAATAAATTTAAACCATACTAAATAAATGCATTTAACAGAAATGCCCCTTTTTTCCATTCTAATCAATTGTCGACATGAATCTCTATTGAACATGCTCCATTTTCAAAGGCATAGGATTTGATTGCATCTGAAAAAGGAAAGGGTGCTTCTTTCGGTACTTCAAAAGCACTGGATCAAGTACCAAAGCAATTCCTATTTGCTAATAGCTCACCCCACTTTTTCCCCCTAATAATGCTCTTTGCCCTTCATAGAAATCTTGTATAGATGCAATTGAAATTGCTGGAAGCTTTGTTGCATGATGATTGCTTCATTTCAACATATATGTTAATGATGAGGCTGAAATATTGAAAGTTTCAGCATTTGATAACTGACTTTTCTTTTTGAAGAAGAATATGTTCAATTCCTTTTTACAGTATTTTGGGGTTTTTTCTATCTTAAACTTTATTTCATCCTTTAAAATGATGAGGTAAAAAATGTCCCCAGTTCCACAGGACAGTCTTTGGCAAATGTCTCTCATTCATAAACACTCACACCCACAAATGTACTAAGAGGGGGGGGGGAAACAAGGAGCAATATTATGCTGCTCAAATTTATTCAAAGGAAAACATTGCAAAGCTTTAAAAAGTCAATCTAAATCAGGGTCATTCATTGGGCTTTGTCAGAAGCAAAAGGCTATCTTCTAGGTATCTTGTAAAGATCATCTCAGCAAGATCTACAACAGAAAAAAAACATATTGTGATGTATTATTTCACAACTCCTCCCTTTACGACTAGACTAAGTGTTGCCTGCTGTGCTCAAAAGTTATTTGTCACAGCTCCAGAATAACTGTTATTCTCTTTGATTGTAAGCAAGCCCTTCACCTTTAGACTGGGGTTTCTGTGAATTACTGGATTTTTTTTCAGTTGGTTTCTGCAATTTTAAGTCCCACATTTACTGAACAGCCAAGCTGCCTTCTGTAAACATTCCCTTGGCGCTTCTTAGGCAAGATGGCTTCATCCAAAGCAAGGGTCTTCAAACTTGGCCCTTTTATGACTTGTGAACTTCAACTCCCAGAATTCCTGGGAGTTGGCTGAGGAATTCTGGAAGTTGAAGTCCACAAGTCATAAAAGTGCCACGTTTGAAGAACCCTGATCCAAAGTGTTAATTCTCTTAGTAAGGAGCAGATCTTATATGATCATTTATCTTTCATAAAGTGATCCTAGATAGCCCACAGCAACCAATAAAAATGAACACCATAATCACTACACAGGGAACAAGGTCCCAGAATCAGTCATAGTGCTAATTCCTTAACTCCATCCTATCCTAGCCAAATACCTGAGGAAATAACCAAGCTTTCCTCTGGAAGATTAAAAAGATCAGTCATCATGAAGCAGTAGAAGGAGTAGCACACAAAATATTCCCTTCTGAGGTGAAATATCTCAACAGCACATACCACTCAACAGGTTTCATTCAGTCTTCGGAGGGGTTCTTTTGATACAGAGTATATTTACTAAAGCCTTAATTATATCTTTGGTTAAAGCATCTGGACATGGAACAGATGGGGATGATGGAAAAGGTGGGGGTGCCCCTTCATTGCTTCCACTTTCACTGCTGCTGGCCTGGAAGAGAAGGAAAAAAGTGAGGAAGACATCAGGTTAATAGGGGTAAATGTATTTAATGTTAGAATTATTTTAAAATATTTCATTTATTGTGATAAGTGTTTTTGACCAAATCAGTCTATCAGATGTTTTATTTACCGAACTGATTCCCCAAGCCAAACCAAACTAGCCATTAGCAAAGATTGCAGCCCATTACAAGAGCACCCAACCAAGCATTTTGGTTGCCTTCAGCCAAGCATCCAAAAGACCATATAAAAAAAATCTTGATCCCAGTTTTCAGTTGATTTGATAGGACATGGGATTGTACAAGCTGATCTTCCCATCAGCCTGACACCTTCCAAACTTTCAAGGACATCATCTCCAGATCCAACTTTGGGAATTTTATCAACAAGAAATATTTACCTTGAAACCTCTATAGTATACCATTGTTTCTCAGCATTGGCTACTGTAAGATGTTTGGGCTTCAACGCCCAGAATTTCATAGCCAGCCATTGCCACACATCTTACAGTTGCCAGGGTTGAAGAATGTTGTGTTGGAGCTCTCTCTCTCTCTCTCTCTCTCTCTCTCTCTCTCTCTCTCTCTCTCTCTCTCTCTCTCTCTCTCTCTCACACACACACACACACACACACACACACACACACACACACACACACAGAAAATATTTTGGGGAATATTAGAAAGGCAGAATATATTTTCCCAAAGGATCTTAAAGGCAGAAAAGCAAGCCCAGTTTTTCTTAATAGCCCAAGCAGAAACTAGGCAGAGGCCAGCTTTTAGAAATGCAGGTGTGATAATCCTTTCAGAAAGGTTGGAGCCAGGAAGATAATCTCAGCTGATGAGATTAGGAAGACAAAAAGCCCTAAAATCTACATCCCCCACCCAAACTCTAAGGACAGGAAACATAATAGGATTAACCCACCAATACCAAAAGGGCACACTCGGGCTCAGGTCAAAGTACATGACACAGGAAATACAAAGCCTCAAACAGGAACAGGAAACAATCTCAAAAGCCCAAGAAGGTATAAAAACCCACCACTCCCAGCAACATGTGGTCAGCTTTCCCAGAGCCATGCTTCTGTCTGGCTCTGCTGTTCAGTTAACTACAACCTTTTTTCTAAAGCAGTCTCCATTTTGTTTATTCCTGGCTTGGATGGGACCCTGATGAAGACTTTCTTTTAACAACTGTTTCTGCTCCATGCTAATGAAAAGGAAGATCTGTTTCAAGTCTCTGCATGGTATGATCTTCCTCTATGAACTGAACATTCCTTCTGTCTCCTTCTATCTGTCTCTCTGATTCATCCATCCCAGCCACCTTTTGCAGTGTAGAAAAATAATGCTAACTTCCCTCCCTGAAGCATCAGACAAGAATTTTGAGAAAACGAATGCTCTGCCCACCCCATTCGAATAGAACCACACAATTCCCCTAACTCTCAAAAACTGTGCAGGTTTTTTTTCAAGCATTAAATGAATCCTAGATATTTCTATCATGCAATCACAATCCTTAATGTGTACCTCAAGAGGAAGAACAATGGCCAAAAGACAGGCAAGAGCGATCACAAACTTCATTTTGTTGGATAAATCTGTAAGAACAATGAGTTATTAGTTATTAACAATTAGTTACTGAATGCCAAGTTAATGCATGGTGCTCAAGAAAATTTTCTTGGTCTCCAAATGACTATTCGAACTCTCACCTGCCATGAGGTGGACATCTGGAATTTTTCTTCCCAGATCTCATGGCTCTAATTATACCTTCAAATGCTATGTAATTGTGTTTCAGAAATCATGTGTTGGTTTCTAATGAATATCAATGATTTAAAAAAGCCTTCAGCATTCTCTGGGAAACTTCCTAACCATTTTAAAAGCAAATCTGCACATTGGCTCCTCCCACTGGGTCTGAACTGAATCTTCTGGTTTATATTTAAGCGACAGAGACACTAGAAACATTAATGATCCCGAACAACGTGGATCCATTACCCTTTCAACATTACATCCTTCCAAAGCTTTTGGGCAGAATCCTCTGAGTGGCGGCAATCTGGCTTCATGAAAAACAACTGAATTTCTAACAGACAGAGAAGACCATGGGAGGCTCAGTGTCTAATTCTCTCTTTTATCCCCAAGCTTTATCTGAGCTTCAAAAGCATTGAAAATAAACTATTAATAGAAAAAAAATATTGGTATTTCCAAGGGCAATGGATCTGTTCTGAATTTGGAATTTAGATGTGAAGGAATGTATCCTTCTAACATATGAAACCTTTGCTTCAGGAGAAGATGAATTTGATTTCACTTCCTCTGACAAAGCAGGGGAGGAAAAGAGGGAAATGACACGGGGAAGTGCAAAGCCCTACTCTTTTAAAAGCATTGCTGATCATCTTAAAATGAATAATGTGCTTCTTGTAAGAATCGACTAAAATATTATAAGAAGCAGTACTATATAAAGAATATAACCATAGGTAAATTGATTTCAGTGAAAAGATTAAGCATGTGTTGCTGCTTCTATGTTTCCTACTGAACTCAAATTATCTCAAAGCTATCAAAATTCACAAGCTAATATTTATGCAGCTCTTCATATCAGTATATCTGTTTGCCAAATAATAGCTGAGGAAGCATTAAAACAAATGTATTCTGACTTACCTTTTTTTCCTTTATGACGGAGTTTTTGTTTTGCTCTCTCTCAGTGATGTTCCAAGATGTAATGGCAGTTAAGGTTATATACTCTCTGAAACTTCCTGGATACAGGTAAATCATCTAATCACACAACGTTTGCCCTAATCACTGCCAAATACGCATTGTAATAGTCTTTAAAAAAATCCCATTTGAAATTTCTTGTGGCTTCCAAAAGATGGTTTTGTGGCAAAACTGAGCAAGTTACTTTAGAAATTTCTCCTGAAGAATTAATGCTGGTGGCTCAGCAACAGACCTAAAGGATTTATTTGAATAAAAGTAAGGTTACCTTAAAGTCAAGTTGGATTTATAATACCTCCATGGACCCATCTGCTTTTCTAGTGTTGACATGGAAATGCTTTGCCATTTCTGTGTTCTTTTGTTCTCATTCTCCCAATTTAGTCTACAACCCTAAAACTTCTTTAGACTCTCCAGGCCAATATGTACCATAATTTTATCTTATTATTAAATTTATACACCACACATTCTCACAATTTTAGTTTGCTACAACTGAAAAGATATAAACAGTGTGATTGTGGAAATACTTTCCTTTTCATTTATGGATGATGTTTAATTCATAGAAGTTTCTAATACCAGTTTATGACATCTGTCTTTAACTAAGATTCTGGTGAATTAAAAATGCTCTATGATTCTATTTAAGTCATATTGTTATCCTGGCTTCATAGAACTTTTGTTTTTAATCAGATAGAATTTATGCTTGGTTTGGCTTATTTCT